>NC_092777.1:45464936-45767967 GCF_047496795.1 Chiloscyllium punctatum | reverse complement strand
AACAGCCCACTTGATTGGTACCACATTCACAAGCATTCATTCCCTCCATACACAGTCACAACAGGATGTGCCATTGACAACTCCTTTCAATTGTGTTCACTTCCATCCAGAAGAGCAAGGGCAGTAGGTACAAGGGCACACCACCACTTGCACGTCTCCCTCCAAGCTATTCACCATCTTGATGTGAAAATATATTTCTGTTCCTTCAGTGTCGCTGGGTCAATGTTCTGAATTTCTTCCCTGATGGCAATATCTGTCCACCAAACCAAATGGACTGCAGCTCACCGCCACCATCTCAAGGACAACTAGAGATGGACTAAATGCTGGCCCAACCTATGAAGCCCACATCCCTAGAACAAATTTTAAAAACTCCTTTCTATGACTAGCAACTATTCATTTTATCCCATCTGGCTTTCTAACTTCACTTCTGTGATGTTGAGCAATGGCTAGCACCTATTCACTCACATAATCTTGGAGTTTTCGATGGGTATCCCAATTTTTGTTATAAATATGAAGTTTATTATATTCTTATGTTTTGGGATTGTATCCTTAAGATACATTGAAGGAATAGAGGGAGTTAGCTGATGTGCTTTGAATTCTGCCTGACAACAAGCCTAGATGGGTTGGTTGATAAAAGTTAAAGGTTGTCTACTGGGACAAAAGTATGAGACGAAGATCTTTAGACCATGATAAGAGTGACTGGTCTGATTGTGGGTAGATTGTCAATCTCCAAATCTGACAGGGAGATGTTAGGAATATTAGGTTTTTAAATGGTTATACCTTGATCTGTCGGTGCAATTCCATGATGCACTGGTGTTGTCGACCTAGAAGTTAACATCTTGAGAAGTTACGACCATGATACAAGTCCCTTGTGATTCATGTTGAAATGAAGATGAGTTTTGAGCAGTGAAGAGCCAGTAGCAACAAAAACACTGTGAGTTGTGTTCTTTCCTGCTCCTGTTACTCTACCTGACTGCTGAAATGGGACTACATGACTCAGTGACCTACTGCCATTTGCCACAAATCTCCCTCTCCGCATTTCTCTCAGATTCCTCTGTGAGAAATTATGTGTTTATGTTGTTCACCAGAAATACTGACAATATGGACAACCCTGTGACCTACACTTGTGTGTTTTACCAGGGAGCATGAGAGGAGTAAATGGCTCAGATTTAACTATTTTATTCAGGGAGTGAACATATTCTTGTGAATGTACCTTGCATTAACCAAGATAATTTTTAAATTGACTGTGATATTCCACAAAAATTTACATAGAGAACGTGCCAATGAATACTTTCTCACAAGTTGTGCTTGCAAGCATTGCATGTTTGATTCCAGATGTAGTTTTTCCAAATTAGTATTAATATTCTGTCATTTTCTCCCAAATAATGCATGTGACCTAAATAGAGAGTACAAGGTAGACTTTTTCTGTTGGTTGGAGATCAGGATGGGGAGTTATTATAAATGTTTCCTACCAGGGAAACATATGGCTAACCTGGATGACCCCTGACCCTTTTAAGTCTTCATAATGAACTGATCATTCATCAGTAATAGGAAGCTTGCAGACTGGAGAATGGCGCAGACAATTTTTAAATGCCTGCCTTAAAAAGATGTTTTTTCTAAACGTAGAACAGGCAATTTTGTAAAGTTCTTCAATAGTATCCTGAACTAATATCTGTGAGCCACGCTTGGGAAGATGTCCCAGACTTGCAGATGCAGCAATGGAAGTGCTTCTTCAAAAGGTCAAGGATAGGAATGTTGTTCCATTTGTCATCTGAAGGTATTTCAAGGAAGATCAGCCAATGTTATGACTGATTGCAGCTATAATATCAGAAACATGGCAACAATACCTTTAAGGTACTAAAACATTCCAAGGTTTCATCTGTTCTATTATAAATGCATGGCCTTTTCTTTATCTGCTTTGAATTGCTCACCACAGGTTTTCAAAGGAAACTTATGAGCCTGCTGAGAGCCCATCATTCATTTCTACCTTCTTCCCAGGCACAGGATTGCCTTAATGTAAAATTGACCTGCATAATGATGTGCTGTCAGGTACTATTCACTTGTTTATTAATGAAGGGATTCTTCATTCATAAAGTCCATTTCATTATATCTGGAAATCTAAATGTTTACATGGATTATTCATTTTTGCCTTGAACATTGGGAAACCTGCAGGTTGGAAGAATTGCTTTCACTAAATTCCATTTTGCACGAGAGAGTGATCAATGTGCTTGTCCCAGTCAGCAAATCATCAGTGACAATCTTGGTGCATCTACTTTATACACTGCTGATTCCGTGATGTTAAAAATGTCCGTATCGTGGGGAAGGAGTTGCAAACAGTGTGATAACCTGAAACGTCACAGATCACAGCAAATCAACCTTTAGTTGTATAAAGTAAAAGTATTGCAATGATCCAGTAAACTCTTTATTAAAACTTTCAGTCACAGCTCCTATTTTATTATAAATATGATGATAAATGTATTTGTTTTCATAATTTGGTTTTTGATCAAGTTACTCTAAACACTGAAGCAGTAGTATCCCAAAGTAACAATGGAGCATTCCACAGGATGACTGGCATTGACTGTACTCATTAACTCTCAAACAGAACACTGCTTAGATTTCTTCAATGGTGTGCCCTAACTTACAGTAACATTTACCAGGAAAAAGGTTTTATCCAAATAATACAGATCCAAATTACAAAGTTTTCTGTAACATGAAACAAATCAAACTAGTTTAACTATATACACAATCCAGATATACAATTACAAATGAAAATATACAAAAACCTTGCACACAGATATGTGTATGTGAAGTGGTAAGCCAAATCTGTCTAGCACAATCAAAGATAGATCTGAATTGTCATATCACTGAGAAATTGCATGTGGCTTTGGTCTTAGTGATCAGGGGACAATAGAGATTTTATCAACAAAGTGCAACTATGGTAGAGTTGTAGAAAATAAACTTGAGATATTCAAGAAATGTGTGCTGGACCCCAGATGTTTAAAATATTTCTAATCATTTTGATTAGATTAGATTAGATTACTTACAGTGTGGAAACAGGCCCTTCGGCCCAACAAGTCCACACCGATCCGCCGAAGCGCAACCCATCCATTCCCCTACATTTACCCCTTTATCTAACACTACGGGCAATTTAGCATGGCCAATTCACCTAACCTGCACATCTTTGGACTGTGGGAGGAAACCGGAGCACCCGGAGGAAACCCACGCAGACACGGGGAGAATGTGCAAACTCCACACAGTCAGTCGCCCATGAGCTGTGGTTACTCTTTTTTTTCAATCTCCTGATAGTTTTCTCCCATTGCTTTCCTGCTTTTCTAGAAATAGAAATTCTTAACATGGTATGATTGTATTGACACTGGCAATCCTCCCGTACCTGGTTGAAGTGGCAATTTGTATAGTGGGGATGTGGGAGATACTTAACTATGAGTCTGAGATCAACAGACAAGTACATTCCAACACAAGTAATGAAATGAATATCAGGATCAGAACTGGGAATGCTAGCTGAGTTCTGTATTGCAAGCCTATACTATGTCAAAGCAAAGATTTTTTTAAAGCATTTTTATTTAAAAAGAAATCACATTTTTGAGCCAATTTAGATTCTATTTGTCTTAGACTTAATTTATCTGCCATCATTATTAAGTAACACAATTTTCTCTGTCAGTTACAGTGGATTTGAATTATGTTGGATTTTATAAAATGAGTAATATTCATAATTTATTTCACCTTTCTGTACTATACTGCTGCAATATCTATTCAATTGTCAAATAATCGTGTTACAAATAATGCTGATAACTACAAAACAATCAGTTAACATAAACTAGTGTGAGTTTGAAAAAAACTTATCCTGTATTAAATATCAAAAAACAAAGTCCAAGAAATAACATCCTTGAATGAGACAGTGATGTCAAATGTATCAGCTATCAATACCTCATCAAAGTGCTAAACATTTATATTGTGAGATTTTAAGTTGTTCCATATTACCGATTACAAATTGAAATGCTGGCTTTATCAAAGGAAATGAATCAACATTTGAATATCAATCTCTGCAGACAATCCTCCACTTTTGCTTTCTCTGTCCTTCAGGTTGATGGCAAGGAATACAGCTAGAGTTCCTATATTCTACTGAGGCTGCTTCTATTCTTTAATATTCCCATAATGTTGAATTGTCCACTTCATCAGCATCCGCCCTAAGTGTGCCTGCTTGATTTCCTCGCAGATACTTTTTGTTCTTTGCTTTGATAGCCAGTCGACCGTGATCTCGGAATTCTAAGTAAAAGTCTTCAGGAATTACACTGTCAGTACAGATTGTCCCAGTACTGGAAGTGTACCAGAACTTGCCATCAGAGCCTGTGAAGAAAGAACATGCGCTCAGGAATACGAGGACAGAGAGCTAGTGCCCATCAAACAATATTATAAAGACAACCATAAAAATTGATCTCCTCAATACACAATCCGACTTCGTGTCTTTATTAATTGCACAACATCGCTCCTCATTGTGCTTTCCTTACAAATTTACTGGTATGGGGATAGTGACGTCAATTTATGGTTTAAAATTTCACTCGATTGGTTTCCTTTACTCTCTTTTTTTAACACCTATGACTCATGAAACATTTTGGCACTCTGAATGTGACTTCTCTATTTCTTCATCAGTCCAGGCATTGGAACAATTAGTTAATTCTTTGAAAATTAACCATTCTTGAGGTGTGGCATCACTAACAATGCTGGCATCTTGCTCCCTGAAAATGTAATGGGAGTCCATCTTCTTGAATTGCTGCAGAATCAGCATGGGACTTTAGAGATGTACGTGTCAGAGTGGGTGAGAATAGCAAGTTTCCCTCCTGAAAGGCATTAGTGAACAGTTGTGTTTTGAATTCAACAGCTTCATGGTCATTTTCTGCTGCCATCAGATATATATTTTTCAGCAGAATTAAAATTCTCAAACTGCCATGCTGGGATTTGAATTCATGTTCTCTGAACTACTCCAGTAAATAAAAGTCAAAACAATGGTACTTTTAAAAGCGAGAGGAAGAGACAAAGGCAGCACATGGTCTGTGCAGGACAGAGAAAGAGAGAGAGAGAGAGAAAAAAAGAAACTCACACTGCTAACTGACACAGCAGTGAACCTGTGCAGGTACTACCTTTGCTGTTGAATTCATGTATCGCTGGAATGCATCTGGGAAATTAACAGTGAAATTCACAACTGATCCTGAAGGAACCTGTTTGGGAGAGGTCACTGTACAGAGAGAGATAAGTGAATAGTTTTAAGTGTGGCTTTGGGGCCTTGCTGAAAGTCTGCAGTAGTGAGTAGAGTGGGTTATTTCTTGATTATATGTTTTTATTGAGATATGTCTCTTGATTAAATTTAGAAATATAAGCCATAAGTATTAATTTAACTTGGAATAGTGTTTTGCAGAGGAATAAGATTATGTTATATTCTGGGTCTGTAGATTGGAAGAAGCAAAAATAACCCTTAGTAGAGTGATGTGCTCTTCTTGTTGAATGTGGGAGTTTAGGGAGAGTTTATGTATCACTGAGGATTATATCTGCAACAAATGCTGTTGGTTGTGAATCCTATCAGATTGAATGGATCGGTTGGATTGACAGTGAGAGACAATGAGGAATTTACAAGAGCAAGAAAATGTGACCAATGGCAGTTATAGAAAGGGAGAAAAGTCACAGATACAGTCACACAGATGGGGTAACTCCAGGAAAGGTAAGTGAGATGGGCAGGTAGTGCAGGAGTCTTCTGTGGCTATTCCCATTTCAAACAAGTATGTTGTTTTGGAAAATGTAGGGGGTGATGCATTCTCAGGGGAATGTAGCATGAACAGCCAAGTTTCTGGTATCGAGACTGGCTCTAATGCAATGAGGGCTGCATCGGATTCCAAGAGATCGATTGTATTAGGGGACTCTCTAGTCCAAAGCATTGACAGATGTTTCTGTGGCAAGCAGTGAAAAATCAGAATGGTGTGTTGCCTCCCTGGTGCCAGGATCAAGGATGTCTCAGAGAGGGTGCAGAATGTTCTCAAGGGGGAGAGGGCCCAGCAGGAGGTCATTGTACGCATTGGAAACAACAACATAGGAAGGGAAAAGGTTGAGATTCTAAAGTTAGGCAGGAATTTAAAATGGAGGTCCTTGAGAGTAGTAATATCTGGATTACTCCCAGTGCTATGAGCTAGTGAGGGTAGCAATAGGAGGATAGAGCAGATTAATTAATGGCTGAGGAGCTGTTGTATGGGAGAAGGATGCACATTTTTGGATCATTAGATCTGTGACCTGTACAAGAAGGACAGATTGCACCTGAATTGGAAGGGGACTAATATACTGGCAGGGAGATTTGCTAGAGTTGCTCGGGTGAATTTAAACTAGTAAGGTGGGGGGTTGGACCCAGGGATATAGTCAGGAAAGAGGTTAATCTAAGATTGGTACAGTTGAGAAAAGAAGCAACTCAATAGTCAGGGCAGGCAGTGACAAAGCAGAAAACTAGGTAGGACTGTTAAATGAATCTGAATTTATTTCAGATGAACTCAGGGCATGGTTAAGAACATGGCACTGGGATATCTTAGCAATTACAGAAACGTGGCTCAGGGATGGACAGAAATGGCAGCTTAATGTTCCAGGATACAAATGCTACAGGAAGGACAGAAATGGAGGCAAGAGAGGAGGGGGAGTGGCATTTTTGATAAGGGATAGCATTACAGCTGTGTTGAGGGAGGATATTCCCAGAAATACATCCAGGGAAGTTATTTGGGTTGAACTGAGAAATAAGAAAGGGATGATCACCTTATTGGGATTGTATTATAGACCCCCTAATAGTCAGAGGGAAATTGAGAAACAAATTTGAAAAGAGGTCTCAGTTATCTGTAAAAATAATAGGGTGGTTATAATAGGGGATTTTAACTTTCCAATCATAGACTGGGACTGCTACAGTGTTAAGGATTTACATGGAGAGGAATTTGTTAAGCATGTACAAGAAAATTTTCTGATTCAGTATGTGGATGTACCTACTACAGAAGGTGCAAAATCTGACCCACTCTTGGGAAATAAGTCAGGTCAGATGACTGAGGTGTCAGTGGGGGAACATTTTGGGGCCAGCGACCATAATTCTATCTGTTTTAAAATAGTGATGGAAAAGGGTAGACCAAATCTAAAAGTTGAAGTTCTAAATTGGGGAAAGACCAATTTTGATGGTATTAGGCAAACTTGCAAAAACTGATTGGGGCAGCTGTCCGCAGGTAAAGGAACAGCTGGAAAATGGGAAGCCTTCAGAAAAGAGATAACCAGAGTCCAGAGACAGATTATTCCTGTTAGGATGAAAGGGTGGTAGTTATAGAGAATGCTGGATGACTAAAGAAATTGAGGGTTTGGTTAAGAAAAACAAGGAAGCATATGTCAGATATAGACAGGACAGTATACTTAAGAGGGAAATCAAGAGGGCAAAAAGGGGACATGAGAAAGCTTTGTCAAATCCGGGTGAGGAGAATCCAAAGGATTTTTACAAATACATTAAGGATGAACGGGTAATGAGGGAGCGAATAGGGCCCCTTAAAGATTAGCAAGGCAGCCTTTGTGTGGAGCCGCAGGAGATGGGGGAGATACTAAACGAGTGTTTTGCATCAGTGTTTACTGTGGAAAAGGACAGTGGAGGAGGACATGCTGGATGTCTTGAAACACAAAAAACTGGATAAATCTCCAGGACCTGCTCAGGTGTACCCTAGAACTTTGTGGGAAGCTAGAGAAGTGATTGCTGGGCCTCTTGCTGAGACATTTGTATTATCAATTGTCACAGGTAAGATGCCAAAAGACTGGAGGTTGGCTAATGTGATGCCACTATTTAAGAAAGATGGTAAGGATAAGTCAGGGATCTATAGACCAGTGAGCCTGACATCAGTGGTGGGCAAGTTATTGGAGGTAATCCTGAGGGACAGCATGTACATGTATTTGGAAAGGCAAGGACTGATTAGGGATGGTCGTCAAGGCTTTGTACATTGGAAATCATGTCTCACAAACTTGATTGAGTTTTTTTGAAAAAGTAACAAAGAGGATTGATGAGGGCAGAGTGGTAGACGTGATCTATATGGATTTCAGTAAGGCATTCAACAAGGTTCCCCATGGGAGATTGGTTAGCAAGGTTAGATCTCATGGAATACAGGGAGAACTAGCCAATTGGACACAGAATTAGCTCAAAGGTAGAAGACAGAGGGTGGTGGTGGAAGGTTGTTTTTCAGACTGGAGGCCTGTGATCATTAAAGTGCCACAAGGATCGGTGCTGGGTCCACTACTTTTTGTCATTTATATCAATGATTTGGATGTGAGCGTTAAGAGGTATAGTTAGTAAGTTTGCAGATGATACCAAAATTGGAGGCGCAGTGGACAGCGAAGAAGGTTAACTCAGATTACAACAGGGTCTTGATATGATGGGCCAATGGGCTGAGGAGTGGCAGATGGAGTTTAATCTAGATAAATGCAAGGTGCTGCATTTTGGGAAAGCAAATCTTAGCAGGACATATACACTTAATGGTAAGGTCCTAGGGAGTGTTGCTGAACAAAGAGACCTTGGAGTGCAGATTTATATCTCCTTGAAAGTAGAGTCGCAGATAGATAGGATGTGAAGAAGGCATTTGGTATGCCTTCCTTTATTGGTCAGAGTATTTTGTAACGGAATTGGGAGGTCACATTGCAGCTGTACAGGACATTGGTTAGGCCACTTTTCGAATATTGTGTGCAATTCTAGTCTCCTTCCTATTGAAAGGATGTTGTGAACTTGAAAGGGTTCAGAAAAGATTTACAAGGATAGTGCCAGAGTTGGAGGATTTAAGCTGTAGGGAGTGGTTGAATAAGGTGGGACTGTTTTTCCTGGAGTGTCAGAGGCTGAGGGGTGACCTTATAGAGGTTTATAAAATCATAAGGGGCATGGATAGGGTAAATAGAGAAGGTCTTTTCCCTGGGTTGGGGAGTCCAAAACTAGGGGGTATATGTTTAGGGTGAGAGGGGAAAGGTATAAAAGAGACCTAAGGGGCAACATTTTCATGCAGATGGTGGGCATGTGTGGAATGGGCAGCCAGAGGAAGTGGTGGAGACTGGTACATTTGCAACATTTAAAAGGCATCTGGATGGGTACGTGAATAGGAAGGGTTTGGAGGGATATGGATCGGATGCTGGCAGGTGGGACTAGATTGGGTTGGGATATCTGGTCGGTATGGACGAGTTGTACTGGATGGTCTGTTTCCATGCTGTACATCTCTATGACTCTACTGGGTCCAGCCAGGTCTCAGGGTATTAAGGACAGTTGAAACACTCCCAGTTATAACCTCAAATTATTTATTCTTCAATCAAATTGCCTGGGATTAGTTGACTCAGATAAAAATTGGAACCTTCCAGGTCCATATAGTTCACATTGGAAAGTGAGTATGCCGATTGAGCCATTAAAGCTTCCTGTGCAGTTTCATGGTCGTGTGTAGTTGGACAACCTGATGTTGTGTTTGGTGACTTTCTTTCAATCTTGCAGTATTTCAGGATTTTGAAACTTATACAGCCCTTTTGAATTATAAAGTAGGATGAATAATTTCTGTGCATCATCACATTTTGTGAATAAATTGCCCTAATTATTCCAGGGTAGAACAATTCATTAATTTACAGAATATGAATAGATTTTCAAAGTTTGCAGCGTTTTATTTCAGTTTCTCACCATCTTCCAGTCTTATGTTTATTACACCTAATTTGACTGGGAGACTCTGCTTGGCATGATATCCCTGTGTTTTTAATGCCAGTGCCTCCCTGTATTTATAATGGATAAGCAAATGATGGCAGCAAGCTTTTCAAATTCTGACAAGAAAACAGAGCTCACATTTATATAGCACCTTATCATGTCCTCAAGATGTTTTGAAATAATTCCTATACAATGAATTGCTTTTTGTTCCAAAATCTCACTTTAATTTTTCTGTAGGTCGGCGTGGCAGTCAATTGTACATAGCAAAGTTTGACAAATGCAATTGTATGTGAATAATTGATTTAATGTTGGTTAAGGATTGTGGATTGATCAGCACACCAAGAAAACTCTTTGCTTCTCATTAGGTAATGCAATAGAATATTTTTATGTCCGTGTGAAATGGTGAAGAAGATCAAGGTTAATACTACCAACCTGGTGGTCAGCAGACAAGCAGTCATTTAAAAGGGAACAATATACCTGCATGCTTATATCTCAACCCCTAAGCACCATTTTAAATCTGAACGTGCAAAATAGTTCCTCATGAATTTATACATCCTGATTGCATTTGAACAGGAAATCTTCTGCAAAGGAAAAGTCATGGTCCTCCCTGATCTAAACTCCCCTCATTCCCTTCCATGAGATACTCAAAAAAATACCCTCTGTTACTTTTGGAGGATGGCCCTGGGCTCACTCAACATTTTTACAATGGACTTTGCTCTGAGCACCTGGCTACCTGACAGCTGAATGAAGCCTGCCCCCTTAAATTTTCCCAATCTCCTGCTGCCATGGGGATATAAGAATTAATCCACTCTAGGTGAAAATCTATATCAGGGATACTGTTTAATATCCCATCCAAACCAGCATTTCACATAATGCACCACTACCTTGGCCAGTTAATGTGCTCAAGTCGTGCACTGTGATTTGAACCATTACCTTTCTGGCTCAGGGTTGGAAGTGTGATTGTATTTGTACATTAAATCTGTATCTCTCCTTTTCCAAGTATCTGTAATTACTGGCTAAATCCTTACTGGGTGCATAAGATGAGACTTACCTTTGGGGCCTCAAAAATAAATCTGCAGACAACTCACAGATATGAAGATCACTACTGCATTAAGACTTTACTCCATTGGATCCTTCAAACCCATTGCTAGTACAATAACAAATCAGTCAATTAACTGTCCTTCGGGGTAACAAGTGAGAAATGAAGGCTTCTACAGGTAAAGACAGTCATCAGTCTCTCTGCAGTCAAGACACAAGATTGAAAGAAAGAGTGTTTACATTGTTCTTCTCATGACGATCAAAATGTCTCAAAGTGCTTTATAACCAGTTAAGTACTTGGGGAGTGTGGTTATTGTTTAGTGCAGGAAATGCAATGGTCAACTTTGCACACAGCAAACTCTTACAAACGGCAATGTGACAATGATCAGTGAATTTATTTTCTTTGATGTGGAGGTGCCTGTGTTGGACTGGGGTGGGCAAAGTTAAAAAACATACAACATCAGGTTATAGTCCAACAGGTTTGTTTGGAAGCACTAGCTTTCAGAGTACTGCTCCTTCATCAGGTAGCTGTGGAACAGAATCATAACACACAGAATGCTATAAATTCCACAGCTACCTAATGCAGGAGCGGTGCCCCGAAAGTTAGTGCTTCCAAGTAAACCTGTTGGACTATAACCTGGTGTTGTGTGATTTTTAACTTTGTTTTTTTGATATTAATGGAGGGATTAATATAGGACATGACACCAAGGATAATTCTCCTGGTCTTCAAAATAGTGTCATGGGATGTTTACATTTACTCTGGAAGAAAGATGGGGCTTTACTTAATATCTCATTCAAAAGACAGAAATTTATAAGAAATTTATTTTGAAATATAAATACGTACATACACAACATGTACCTAAGAGAGTCACATATTCCTTAAATTTGATGTTTTGGACAGGATATTCTATAATAATTACATTCATTGTTGGTGCATGACGAAAAAGGTATTTCTGATTTATGAAAGCTATCTAAATTAACACAATTTAAATAAACACTCTGTCAGCTTATTGCACATTGGACTAGATTGGCACTGACAGCCAGTTAATTCTAACATAATATTGCAATCCTGACAAAATCTATGACTAAAAATGAGAGCAATGTTTGAAACTCATAGGGCCAGCAAGTCATATAGCACGGAAGAGGCCCTTCAGCCCATCACGTCTGCAACAATCTATTCACATTAATCTCACTTTCCAGCACTTGGCCAATAGCATTGAATGTAATGACATTAGATGAGTATGCTCATCTGAATACTTTTTAAAGGTTGTGAGGTTTCCTGTCTCTACTACCTTCCCAGGCTGTGCATTGCAGACACCCTACACCCTCTCAGTGTGTCAGGGTTTCCTCCAATCCCCTCTAAATCTCCAGCCCTTCACCATAAAATTATGTCTTCTCATTAATGACCCTTCAACTAAGGAGAACATCCATCTTGTCCATGCCCCTGATAGTTTTATACACTTCAACCAACTTTGAAGGGAATCTCTCAAGATAAATGGTCCTTTAAGATTTTTAGTAGCACCCTACATAATGACCCTTCAGGTCTCAGAGTGACAGGCCTGCAGCAGGAAAGCAACTTAATTAGCTGGTAGACTCTGCCATCTTCCAAGAATTAAGTTCTGGACAAGAAGGCTGATGTGTGACTTTCCTATCACATCACCAACTGAGGGAATTAAATGGCAATTAATGACTATTTAAGGATCTCGTGAGAACCTCTTCCTACCTGGGCTGGAATTATGTCTGGTCCAGACAGTATAAATAAGAGATAGCCCGCTTGACTAGTGAAGCATTGTGGGTAGTTTACTAGTTGCAGGGTAAGGTCCCTTGACCTGCACTAAATTGGGAATGATGGAGGGACTGGACATTATGCAGGTAGTATCACTTTCAGCCAACCACCAACACCCCCTGACACACACTTACTTATGAATTTACTGACCACCCCCATCTGCCTGTTATCCCCAACCCCAGAAATCCGGTCCCATAAAACATCTTCCAGACACCTTGTTCCTTGCCATCTTGTTGTTCTTCCTGCAGCAGCCATGATTTTCACCCCCACCCCCCCCCCCCCCGATGATGCTGCCAAGGCTGACAACTGAGAGCCTCTGATTGGCTGGTAACTCTCGCTGACTGGACATCTTATCCTGGGGACCTGATTTTACAGAACAGCCCATTGTTGGCCTCTAAGCTGCCTGATTGCAAGAAGATATGACGGGCCTTCATGTGAAGAGTCAGCTCAGGTGCCCTACCACCTTTGGAATAAGCGAGCAAGATACCTGATGACTCTGCCCTGTAACATTATATCTTTGTTTCGGTGAAAATTTGTGCACAACAATTTATCTGATGGTGATAAAATTTATCCTAAGCATGTTAGCACATTAAAGTATGTTATAGCGACTGTTCTTGAGGCCAAACCAAAGGGTCAAGAGGCTCCTAAAAAACAATGAGTTATTCAATGCTTTAAAACGGAAAAATCCATTAATGTGCAGAGTCCAGGCTCTCACCTTTAATATGATAAGCTCCATTCTCAGACACGAGGTGAAAGACATCATAAACTGACCGATTTGCATCAAGTGTGCTGGAGCTTTTGTGGTGACAGACAAATCCATGGTCTCCTCGTAGTACTAGGATGGGCCTATTAATGAGCCTCAATGTAAACTCCTCATCTTCCCCTAAAGCAACATCAAGACAGAAATATCACCTTAATTTTGTCTCAGCTCTCAGCTTCAGTTGTGATGAAATGCAATCATCATTCTGGGGACATTTTCCTGCCTTTTGTCTTTTCATCCTGGATCAATTTCGGCATTACAACAAGAATGCAAAGGAAACCAAATTGTGCTGTTTATGTAAACAAATGCATTAGCAATCATTTCTCAGTTTCGTATATCAGCAAAGATGTTAACCTGAAGTAGTTTCATGTCTTTATTAAACTATCAGGCAAGAAATTCATATGGAGGCACAAACATTTGTTACTGATAGCTTGTGGGCCATTTCAAGCAAACAATGTTCAAGTATGATGTGATCTATATGGACTTCAGTAAGGCATTCGACAAGGTTCCCCATGGGAGATTGATGAGCAAGGTTAGATCTTACAGAATACAGGGAGATCTAGCCATTTGGATACAAAACTGGCTCAAAGGTAGAAGACAGAGGGTGGTGGTGGAAGGTTGTTTTTCAGACTGGAGGCCTGTGACCTGTGGCCACAAGGATCGGTGCTGGGTCCTCTACTTTTTGTCATTTACATAAATGATTTGGATGCAAGCATAAGAGGTACACTTAGTAAGTTTGCAGATGACACCAAAATTGGAGGTGTAGTGGACAGCAAAGAGGGTTACCTCAGATTACAACAGGATCTGGACCAGATGGGCCAATGGGCTGAGAAGTGGCAGATGGAGTTTAATTCAGATAAATGCGAGGTGTTGCATTTTGGGAAAGCAAATCTTAGCAGGACTCACACACTTAATGGTATGGTCCTAGGGAGTGTTGCTGAACAAAGAGACCTTGGAGTGTAGGTTCATAGCTCCTTGAAAGTGGAGTCGCAGGTAGATAGGATAGTGAAGAAGGCATTTGGTATGCTTTTCTTTATTGGTCAGAGTATTGAGTACAGGAGTTGGGAGGTCATGTTGCGGCTGTACAGGACATTGGTTAGGCCACTGTTGGAATATTGCATGCAATTCTCATCTCCTTTCTATTGGAAAGATGTTGTGACACTTGAAAGGGTTCAGAAAAGATTTACAAGGATGTTGCCAGGGTTGGAGGATCTGAGCTACAGGGAGAGGCTGAACAGGCTGGGGCTATTTTCCCTGGAGCGTCGGAGGCTGAGGGGTGACCTTATTGAGGTTTACAAAATGACGAGGAGCATGGATAGGATAAATAGGCAAAGTCTTTTCCCTGGGGTTGGGGAGTCCAGAACTAGAGGGCATAGGATTAGGGTGCAAGGGGAAAGATAAAAGAGACCTCAGGGGCAACTTTTTCATGCAGAGGGTGATACGTGTATGGAATGAGCTGCCAGACGATGTGGTGGAGGCTGGTACAATTGCAACTTTTAAGAGGCATTTGGATGTGTATATAAATAGGAATGGTTTGGAGGGATATGGGTCGGGTGCTGGCAGGTGGGACTAGATTGGGTTGGGATAGCTGGTCAGCATGGACAGGTTGGACCGAAGGGTCTATTTCCATGCTGGACATCTCTATGACCCTATGACTCTATGAAGTTTAGAAAGGACTTTTAACAATCAAAATTCCTCTGTATGTATTTTTATAGTTCCCTGCAATTAAATCTCAAATGAAGTTTAAATTGTACATATTTAATGTAAGTTATTTGCATATTAATTTACAAAACCTATTATTGCTTTCCCTTGTTTCTTGATAAATAATTCTACAGTTAAAGCATATGTCACATTCTAAAACATTCAAGTTATTGAGATTCTAATCTTCATGCTTTGAAACACATGTTAAAGGTGATGATTTTGAAACTTAATTAAGAGCAATCACGTGTGAAACCAAGTAGTAATTGTAATTGTTATATGAATACTGTTGTAGGTTAGATGTGGTCAACATATCTTGCGCATCAACCAAAAAACAATTTCTTCTGGAATCTCAGATTGTGAATGATATTTTGGTTCTAATAATAAGGGATGAGCTAAGTGAGTTTAAATTGGATTTGGAATCCTTATTGTAGCACCTCATTAAATCTTTTCCCCTGAAATTGCACTGTTAGTGCCCAATATGTTTGCATTTTCATGAATTCCTGGCCTATCATTTGAATGAGGAAATGACCTGTTCAAGTCTTAACTGAAATAACTGTCACCAAGTCAACCTCTATTTACATGCGCATAGCACTTGACACTGATCCAGCTTCCTGAGAGGCAGCTCCCGGAATGAACAGATCCTCTGACATGTGTGTTTATATCTGTCAGTCAAGATTCCCTGACCTACCACGTTAACAGCCCCAATCAGGGAACTCATATTCTGTGAGGTCCACC
This sequence comes from Chiloscyllium punctatum, assembly GCF_047496795.1. NCBI lineage: Eukaryota > Metazoa > Chordata > Chondrichthyes > Orectolobiformes > Hemiscylliidae > Chiloscyllium > Chiloscyllium punctatum. Next base: position 45,752,220 of record NC_092777.1, on the reverse strand, counting down.
TGGCTGAACTTGTTACAATCACAACATCCCTCCTCCTCTAAGTCTGGGGATGTAGGCCTATTCTTTCTCTTGTGGCCTTTTCTGGGGTGTTTTCACAGCGTAAATGGTTCTTCCAACTCAGCCTCAGATACAGACCGTATGTACCAGACCATAGCCCGCCTCTTGCATTCATGAGAAGCGTCAACTCAGGTGTCTTACAACCTTTGGAATAAACGAGCAAAGCACCTGACGAGTGGTAACTGAACCAGCTACTTTTCAAATGAGACTGGAACTTAATATGTAAAAGTTCCCTGGTATAGGTTCTCAGTCTAGCTGAGGTCTTATGTAATCTTAAGGGTTGGAGTCCATAGCGAATTTTGTTAAAGACTGGTTCTGCAGTCAGTGATACCATGCTAGTATCAACCTCCATTAGAAGCAGGTGACCATTTAACCAGACATTTGTTTCGATTGGTTCTGATCTGGATGTTGCTCAGCAATTTCACTGTTCCTAACCAGCTGTAGGTGGGCCTTCCAGGGTATGCATTCTCCTGGATACTGGCTGAGGAGTTCTCTTAATCAATTCAGGCCAACTGGGACTCTTCCACTGTCTTTGTTCACATACCAGCAGCAACTACAATGGCTGGCAGGTGCGGATCCTGAGGAAAATGTTAACCACTTGGCCGAGGTTTAGCTTTGTTTTGGGGTTTTGCTGTGGGCTGACTGATAGTTTGTCTGTTCAGGATATGTGCTGAGTGAGGCTATACAATTACCTTCACTCAAATAGTGTTCCCCAAGCTCAGTTGAAAAGGTGAGGGTGTCCACTTCCGTTGGAATACCTTGTAAATTATATACTCCACTTGCTGCATTTTCCAATGACAAAGCCAGATGCTGTGCTCACTTGATGTTCAGTTGGGCTTCAGCTAGTAGGTGCTTTTGCATAGATACATCATTAATCCCACATACCAAATGGTCTCTCTGCATCTCACTAAGGGTTAAACCAAAGTCACATTCCTCTGCCAGCCAACTTAACCTCGTCAAAAATCCCAACATGGATTCCCTTCGTTCTTGAGCTGCCAAGTAAAATCAATAGCATCTCAGAATTAGAGGAGGCTTGGGGTCATAATATTCTTTAACTAAATCCATCAACTGTTGAAAGGTTTCAGCATCTGGTACCTCAGGAAGTGTTAGGCTCCTAATAATCGAAAAAGCTGTCGGCCCACAAGCTGTCAGGAGAATTACTCATTGTTTTTCATCTGCTGCAATGTCATTTGCACAGGAAAAATAACACATTCTTTCCATATACTGGACCAGTCTTCGATGGCAGGATTGAATGTCAAGCTTCCCAAATAATGGCTTGATGCCAGAAATGCTTAAAAGCGAATTTCTTTAGGAATATATTATTTTCTTTCATTGCCACTGAAATAACTCCACAGAGGCCGGTAGCCTATCACCAAATAACTCTGTATTTAAATATGCATAGTGCTTGAGTCTGCTCTCAGAATTCCTGTTTCTATCTGTCAAATAGCGCACCCTGATTGGGGCTGTTAACCTGGTCCAATCAGGGAACTCATATTCTATGAGGTCTACCTGGCTGGCCTTGTTACAATCACTAAAATAATTTTGTTACACAAAACCCTTTAATGTGAATAGTTTAATCCCAATAGGCATGACTAAGAATTATTTGGCATTGGTACATAGTAGTTACTGAAAATAACACAGTTAACACCATCCATCTGCAGCTCAGCTTTTTAAAGTTTCTTTCAATCTGGATTAACTCACCAACTGAATCACTCACTGATGCAAGATGCCCATTTTTCTTTGTACAAATATATTTGCCATTGTTAGCCTTGATTGCTATTCTTCGTCCACGCCATTCAATTTCAAACATACAGTTGGCATCTCTGGATTAGAAAGAGGAAAATAATCTGTTCAGAGAATTGGTCATCTTCTCAGCAGTCATCTCTCACTAAAGCTAAAATGTACACCATTTCTGTGTACATTAAAGTATTCATTAAAGTTAAGTAAGGTGCATATTACAAACTCTACATTGTGACCAGCCCACATCACAATTATATGTAACATTACACATGTAATAACTGTAACACAATCAACATTATGTGATTCAAGCCTGGTGAGATAGTGGGAATGACATTGTGGGAATGATTTCGATGACAAGTGAATGATATTTTGTTCACAGGGTTTGGAAACAAAGTGACAAAATGCATAGTGATTATGGCAATAACATAAATGCACTTTGGGACATAATTCACGCTTTGGAGTTCATTCAGAATTTAGGTTGTTAAGTAAAATAGGCATTACCTGCCTGTTCTATATCTCTCTGATTTTTATTCCCACTTATTAACAATTATTACTTCCATTCCTGTCCTGAATTTGTGAAAGGTGTTGTACAAAGGAAATATTTTATTTTACTGATTAGCTCTCTTTCTTCCAGTCCTATACCATTATTAACTTTAATTTACACCTCCAGCAATTAGGATTGACTTCTCCAATTAGCTCTTTCCAGGCCTCACTTCATGTTCCCTTTGCAAATCCATAGATACACCAGAATTCCATTGCCCATGTTCTCTACTGTGTGGACTACTGCATGTTATGTGTCCATTCTTTGTTCAGCTCTACTGGTGGTCTATAATCCTGTAAACCTCATTCTGAATGTCTTCGACCAAAGCGATGTTCCTTTAACTATATGATTCAGCTTGGAACTTGCCTCCTCTGACTCTACATAACTGTTTGTCCCTTTTCGTCTGCTCCACTTATGGAGGTTGATCGTGGAATCACTACTGCACTGCCCTCTTGAATCATTTCCCTCAAACACCAGAGGATGCGGTGGAGGCTGGTACAATTGCAACATTTAAGAGGCATTTGGATGGGTAGATAAATAGGAAGGGTTTGGAGGGATATGGGCCAGGTGCTGGCAAGTGGGAATAGATTGGGTTGGGATATCTGGTTGGCATGGACAGGTTGGACCGAAGGGTCTGTTTCCATGCTGTACATCTCTATGACTCTATGACTCTATGTTGCCATTATTTCTGACTTCAAACACCTGCCAGATGTGAAGTTCTTTGATCATTTGACAGATCGCACAAGTACACACACACAAATTGCAAGCAGGAGGAGGCCATTTAGCCTCTCAAGCTATTAGTGAGCTCTTGTGGTTAGGGGGACTGGGTGGGCGGGTGGGTTAAAAGGAACAAAATTCTCAGTGCATCAGAGAGCTGACTCCATCTTTCCAGCTTCCACATTTTCCTAACGTAGAGCAGGAGGCTGGCACCTCATTGGCAGCAAGTAAGGGCATTTTAAATACTTTAGTCAAGGTAGGAGGCTCTGATTTAACCTGCTTTGTAGCCTTGACAGGTTTTGCAGGCCTTGTGAAACCCAGCGGCTGAAGCAAGGCATGAAGTTGCAACTTTGTGGGCCAGGAGAAACAGGAGTCACCCCTTCCTGCTCCTCAAGCTCTTCTCTGTCTGATTACCCACCCCTCCCCAGGGCTGGGGATTGGCCAGTCCCACAGACCAGATTTCCCCATTGGGAACACAGAGTCATAGAATCATACAGCACAGGAACAAACCCTTTAGGCCAATTGACCATAATACCAAACTAAACTAATGTTACCTGCCTGTGCTTGGACTATGACCCTCCAAATCTTTCTTATTCATGTACTTATCTAAATGTCTTTTAAACTTTGTGACTGCATGCACATCTGCCACTTCCTCTGGAAGTTCATTCCACGTATGAACCACTCTCTTGAGTAAAAATGTTGCCATCGTGCCCTTTTTAAATCTTTCTCCTCTCACTTTAAAAATAGTCTTGAAATTCCCTAGGGAAAAGACACCTGCCATTCACCTGATCTATAAGGTGCATACTTTGAAGTTAAAATTCCAGTGGCAAAACTCCACAGCATTTATGCTGGTTTCTCAGTTACACAATCTATCCCAGGAAGTGTTCCAGCTGGTGTTTCGATGCTCCTGGCAAGGCTTTGAAAGTTAATATTTGGGCTGGTGTGTAAATGGCTGGTTCAAATGTAGAGGTGGACACTGTCAATGGGTTTTGTGAGCTAACTGAGCAATACAATAGTGACCAGTCTAAGTTTATAATACTTTACACTATAACAAAAAATGTATTTTGAATGATTCAGGTAACTTGCATTTCAGAAGCAGTGCATTGGATTCCTCCATGATTCACCAATGTCCAGAAATGCCCTGTATGTGCACGTAAGATGCATTTTTTAGTTTCTTTGTTTATTTCCATTTGATAAGTTTCCTGATCTGTTTCTTCATCCTGATTGGCTGAGATATTGATACCTGACCAGAAAGAAAAATACAATGTGATTAAAATAATGATCTGGTTAGAAATTTCCGATAGTTGACAGGTGAAAAAACTGGTTCATTTTTTTCCTGGACATTTGCTTGGTCACAACCATTCAGCGTTGTGGGATCATAACTCACAAAAGGTGATTACAGCAGTTACATTTAAGAATACACTTTGTGAAAGAAAGGAATTGACGCATATCTTGGAAGAACCAGAAAAAAATATAAGGTGCATTTGTACCATGAACAGTGGCATGCTATAAAAATCAATGTAAAAGGTTAAATAATTGATTTGTTAAACAATTTTATTTGCATTCTTCAGAGCAACAGTATCAGCGATTGGTTTGAAAATATCAAATCTAGCATGGGAGGTATAAATGTATACTTTCTCTCTTTTTGTATCCTTCACTGACTCCTCAAAGCCTGTCCTCCATCTACTGTATAAGGCACAAGTCAGGCATCTAATGGAATACTCCACACTTGCCTGGATGGGTGCAGCTCCAACACCACTCAAGAAGCTTTATACCATCCAGGCCTTTACTTGCACCATATCCACAAGCATCCACTTCCTCCACCACCAACACTCAGCGTATACCACATCCAAGATGCACAATAGAAGTTCACCAAAGATCTTTAGAAAGCATCTTCCAAACCCATGACCGCTCCCATTTAGAAGGCCAAGGGCATCAGATAGAGAGGAAACATTACCACCTGCAAGTTCCTCTCCAAGCCACTCACCATCCTGATTTGGAAATATTGAATCATAGAAACCCTATAGTCTGGAAGCAGCCATTGAGTCCATACTGAGCCTCTGAAGACCATCCCAACCAGACCACCCCCCCTCCCCGCCTCTCCAATCCTATACCCGTATTTCGCATGGCTAACGCACCTGATATGCACATCCTTGGATACTATGGACAATTTAGCATGGCCAAACCATCTAACCTGCACATCTTTGGACTGTTGAAGAAAACCCATACAAACATGGGGAGAATGTGCAAAATCCACACAGACAATCGCCCAAGGTGGAATTGAACCTGGGTCCCTGATTATGTGAGGCAGCAGTGCTAGCCACTGAGCCACTATACAACCCTATATCGCTGTTGCTGGGTCAAAATCCTGGAATTCCTTCACTAAGGGCATTGTGTGGCAACCTACAGCACGTGGCTCACCACCACGGGCAACTATGAATGGACAATAAACATTGGCCAGCCAGAGACAGTCACATCCTATGAATAAATGAAATAAAATTCTACATGGCAAACCAGTCATTCAGCCAACTGAGCTAAACAAGCCTCCAAGCTGAAGTTACACACTCTCTGGTACAGCCTAATTGATCAATCAGGGAAACAGAAAGTGTGAATCTTTCTTCAAATAAATGATTACTTGAAAAAGAAACACAGGAGGAGGAGAAATTAATCTTGAACGTTAACATAAAGAGTTTCAATGTCAGCTGCCCATCACATTCCACTTCTGGGATTTAGATGCTTTAACATCACCAGAACTGAATGATGACGGGAATGTATAAGAGGTGAGCACCTGTATCTAACTCCAGGCTCAGTGGTGGCACCCTTATCTCTGAAGTTTGTAGGTGTGTAATCCACTCCATAGAAAATAATCTAAAGGAAATCATTGCTACTGAAGGAATGGCTGATGCACTAGTAGTGCTATCTTTGTGCTATACATGGTCAAAGTAAGGTCCTGTCAAGCAAGTGTTAAACATCCTATTCAAAGAAGAGCAGAAGCATTTTCCTGGTCAACATCAAAAAGTAGATTCTCTGCTCATCCCATTCTCATTTGTGGGACCGTCTCATGTACAGATTGACTGTGTCATGCCCCAGTCTCTGCCTGAGGGTCACCTCATTCCCTTTGTGCATTGTATACCACTCCCCTGCCTCAAGGGAGATCAAAAGGAACATTTCAGAATGCTGTTGAAACAATGCCACTCCCTGAAACCAAACCAAAAGGTATTATCAAACTGAATGGATTATTCAAAGGCGGAAAGTCTGGCTGTTTCAAATTCTCAAGATGTTAAGCCTACAGCCAGAATATGTACTCAATGTAACCAGTCCCTTATTTGGAAAAGGACATTGAATTTGTCAAAGGTCACTTGATGAGACAGCTATGTTTTCAGTCTGCTTTTGAAAGGAAAATTCCCAGCTCTGTGACCTCAATTTGGGAAAGACTGCTCAGCATTTGGTTTGGAATTTACCTGTGAGTTGGACCAAACCTGGAAAAGAGTGCAGTTCTACAGATATGAGCAAGTAATCGGCCAGCATCCATTCATCAGCACAGTATGGAAAAATTAATACTACAGTAATAAAACCAAAACAGCCCTCCAGTCCACATCCATCTGTCACCTTCTCTCGTGCATTCCCTTTGCCCTATGCATGTCATTCATGACATCTCATGTCCCAATCCCCTGTACCATAATTCCCTCCGATCCAACATGCAAGCTTGTGTTCCAGTACATGTCTTCCATGTTCTCCATACCTCCAATCCAATCCATGCTCCCAATCCATCCCCATCTCCATCTATAGCTCCATGCCACCTTAGTGCCAACATGCCAACTCATATTCCCCATCTGCCAACCCTTACCCTTCCCTTCTTCCCTCCATGCAGCTTATCCAGTAATCCACTCTTGTACCCACCATGGGAAAACCTCAGGAACCTGCTAACAGAATATACTGTGCCCATTACTCTTGTCACTATTTTAAAAAGTACACCCACATTGATAAAAACAATGAAATCTCTTGAACACCCTTCAATTAATGCCATCATCGGGTTCATGTCAACAGACAAATGGAAAAAGCTTTCTTCAAAATCTCTTGATGTTTTGAAAGCCAAAGCCTAGCAGAGCTAAATCACTTGACAGGTTTGATTTTTTTTTGATGATTTGACATTTCTCTGACAACTTCAACAGTTCTGTGGCAGTTGGACAGTTCCAAGGGCGTATATACTTTCTGGGCACATTCGAGTATATTTCTAAAAATCTCAAAGGGTATCTGATACATCCCCCACTGCCCACCAAAGATGTTCCAGGGTTATATCAAAAGGGGTATCATAACTCTCCAGAAGTGTATCCTACGATCCAAACAAATCCATAAAGTGCAGAGCTGCTTTTAGCAAACACAAGGTTGCACACACTACCAGTCAAAATTCCATTTCAGTAGAGGCAGTTGATGATTTAAATGGCCTGTTGTCTCCATAAAATGCACATACATTAAAACTGAACTGACTCCACTCTCACCCTCTAACAATGGGAAATATTGTATTTGGAAGTGAGACTTCTTAAACAGTTAAACATTGAAAGTGGGAGATCCTAACACAGAGAAGGACTTCCATTTAAACGGTCCCAGCTCGCTTGTAAACCTGGCTCCAGCTCAGCACCGCCCTCATGACCTGTCCTACCTGCCTATCTTCCTTTCCACCTAACCACTTCACCCTCCTCTCTGACCTATCACCTCCATCCCCACCCCCATTCACCCATTGTACTCTATGCTACTTTCTCCCCACCCCCACACCCCTCTCATTTATCTCTCCACTCTGCAGGCACCCTGCCTCTATTCCTGATGAAGTGCTTTTGCCCAAAATGTTGATTTTCCTGCTCCTGGGATGCTGCCTGACCTGCTGTGCTTTTCCAGCACCACTCTAATCTAGACTCTGGTTTCCAGCATCTGCAGTCCTTGTTTTTATCCTGTAAGTTCAGCTACAAGAGATCTAATTGCTTACTGAGAATCCTTTGCTTCAATAGATCTTCACTTCAATATTAAAGTATTACCTTTACAAAGAAACTGCTGACCTGCCCTGACAGAGAATGAGATTATTATAAGATGAAGCTGTATTTTCTCTGCCACTTTTTTCTGATTTTGTGTGTGTGACAGTGTGTGTAAGATGAGTGAGTGAATGATTGGTGATAAGTTTGTGATAATAAATAACTTTGTCTTAAAATTGACAACGGTTTGCTGCTGGAATTATTTAATTGGTACACACACTGAGGGGAAGAAAGCACACACTTCTCTCATCATAAAAAAATGGTGATTACGGGCAGCAAGGATCAAATAAACTCTGTTTACAACAACTGGGACATTCCCATTCATTCCAACAGTTAATATACTTCACAAGTCATAGAATCACAGTATCATAGAATCCCTACAGTGTGGAAGCAGCCCATTTGGCCCATTGAGTCCACACTAACCCAACCCCCACACCCACCCTATATTCCTGCATTTCCCACCCATCTAACTTACACGTTCCTGAATACTACAGGCAATTTATCACGGCCAATTCACCTAAGCTGCACATCTTTGGGCTGTGGGAGGAAACTGGAACCCTTCATTGATTGTGAACTGCTTTGTAATGTCATGAGGACATGAAAGGCATATGATTCCTAATCCATCCAGCTATCTCTTCTGGATGTAAATGTGAGGGTGTTTGTAGATGATCACAGATATTTTCACAATGAAATGCTTTGCATGGGTACATGGAGCCTAGCACTATCTATGGAACTGTAAGGTAACAATGAGCCAACACCATCGGAACTTCAGGAAAGAAACAGGGAAATTTGGAGGAGAAATCTAAAGCAATTTTCGAATCAATGAACCTCCGAGCAGAAAGCAATCTATGATGTAAAATTCCAACTCCAATCACAGCCACTACATATTTCAATACAAGGTCTTATGAACATTTTTTCTGCCTAATTCAATGGGAAAACTCTCTTTTTGCACTTTGCTTTAAATTATAGATCTTCTTAGCCAATCATACAGTATAGAAGAGGCCCTTTGGCCCATCAGGTCTACACCGATATGTTAGAAACACTAGATCATCAACCTAATCCTAAATTACCAGCACTTGGTTCATGGCCCTGAGGGGTACTTATTGTCAGTGGAAGTATCTGCAGTCCTGTTCACAGCCATTGCTGGACCACCCTGTCCCAACATCATTGCAATAGAGAAAACATTATTTGTTGTGTATTTAAGAAGGTGGTTGAGTAAAAGGAAACTAAATTCAGTGTGTAAATCAAAAAAGAATCATTAAATTCTGATTTTATTTCTACCTGAGTGGAGAACAAATTTAGACAGAGTTTCAGTAACTTACTGTTCAAAATCATTGAAAAAATATATAGTATATTGGCATTGTGTCACATTTTAGTAAAATGCTGTTTAAAGCACAGTATTGTGGGAATAGCAGGCCAGTGCTTATAATAGTTGCTAATAACTTGTTTCCTCAGATGTTAGAAACAAAGCCATGGAAAACAATGAAAGGAACCAGTCTGATAAACAGTGGGTCTAGGGGAAGATTAATTGTTGTTGTTCCAATCATTCCATCACATAATTCATAAAGCACAAGTGGTAAAACCACTGACTGAAGAGAGTTGGGCCACGACTAACTGAAAATATTTAACAGCTGGTTGTTGAGATCATTATAAGGAGACTTTGTGTCGGCAATTTTACAAGTGTGTTTTGTTCTGGGCAAATCCAAGATTTCTACATGATCACTTGATTGTTCATTTATGTTGCACCTTTCAGCTTCAGTCTCAGACCATACTGTCTGCAGTGCAGACTTGTAGAATTGTCCCCAATATTTGATTGTAAGACACAAAGAAAGCTGTGTTGTTCCAAGCCACTTGTCTGAAATTTATTTTAATAAGCAAGTCAGAGGACCTGTGCACTCTTCAATGTTAGCTATTCTGTTGCCATGACAAGGACTGTCCTGATGCAGGATCATTGCATTTTTCTTCAATTCAGTGACAATCTCCTAATGCTGAGCAGAGATGCTGCTGGGAACCCACTCTACCTCTTTAGTAAGGCCTGGCCCAAGAAGATTGATCAGAATCTGGATCTGGATGGTGGAGAAGGCTCACCCTGACCTTTCCCTGGAGGGGCAATGAACTTGGAAAAATTCAACATGATCACTCTTTCCTGATGAAGGGCTTATGCCTGAAATATGGACTCTCCTGCTCCTCAGATGCTGCTTGACCTGCTGTGCTTTTCCTGCACCATACCTTTTGACTCTGATCTCCAGCATCTGCAGTCCTCACTTTCTTCTGATCACTCTGTGTTGACTGTGGCTTAGCAGGCAGCACTCTTTCAACTGAGTCAGATGGCTATGGGTTCAAGACAAACTCTAGGATCTGAGCAGAGCTTTCTAGGCTGATTCTCCAGTGCAATTCTAAGGGAATGCTGCATTGTCATTTATGTAAATATCTGCCCTCTCAGGTCTATGCAAAAAATTCTGTGGCAGTGTTTTGAAGAAAAGCATGGGAGTTACCTTTGGTGTCCTGGCCAGTCAACATCACAAAATATATTAACTCATCATTTACCCATTGCTATTTGTGATGTCATTTTATGACACTACAACAGTGACTAAATTTCAAAATAGTCTAATTGACTGTGAGGCACCTTGGGTCATTTGGTGTCTGTAAAAGCCACTATTACATGTAAGTCTTTATTTTCTCAATTTGAGATCTGACAGAATTGTAAGTAAATCCAGTATTTTTTCTTCCCCTGTTAATTTGCTTGGTAAATTATTCTAACAATGTGTATATTTGTAAATATTTGCCTTAAGTTAATTACTAAGTGCTTGACATTTAAATGATCAGAACTACCACTTGAGCTTGTGTTAGAGTAATAAACGGAGTTTATTTTATCCACTGATGTTTGAATTTATTACAATGATTAAGGTTGGTTTGGATAGATACAACAGTCTTTTCTCTTTGGCTAATCTTTTAAGGGTTAAACAGAGATTATGTAAATAGTTAATGAGGTAAAGGGTTGTTAATCCTTACATTAATGCTATGAGCAGGAAGTTGTCTCATTTACTCTACATTGCGTGCCAATGCTTGTAAGCCCATTACCTTCAGACAGAATCTGATGTGCAGTGCAAAATTATAATCATCTTCGTCATGGGAATAGATTATCTACTTTCTAATAGAAGGCGCAATGGAAATAGTTGGCCTATAAATCAACGTATTGCTGGAAAGCCTTTTAGACTGGAAATCTCCTGAATGGTCACACGTTAACTAATCTGAAAACTAATTTCTCCATATGCCACACCTCAGGAAAATCCAGCAAACACTTACGATGAAAATAGAACATAAACGTTACACAGCCAAAATTACAGTCAATGCAATGCACACCAAATGAAAGAATGTTTGCTGGAAAAATACTTGATAATCTACAGGTGAACAGGTCGAAGATGCATGTCATCAAGTAATGATTTTGACGGAGGGAAGATAGCTGATTGTATGGACAATGGGGAGCACTGGGGTGCTAAGTGTATCTTAATGGATGAGAAAGGCATCATAACTCATGTATGACAAGTAGCTTGCTGGAAAATTTGTTTGTTGATGTGAAACAAAATGAAGAATATAACCTGCTGTTCAAGGTATTCTGATTCAGGTAAGCAATCACTGAGCAATTAGGGCTGGACATAAGCTACCTACAGTGATTAACTTGATCTGTTCCCCATCTTCTCCTCCCACTCTGAACTAAATCCTGGCTTTATTCCTGTGGCAAGTCTGGTTGAGTGTCGACAGAAGTCATCGTCTATGTGGTTGGCGGATCTACCTGTGTTCAAACTTACAAATTCAACAATTTGCAACTGCAATTCCAAGCCCCTTAAACAGAATAACCTTGACCATTCAACAACAGCTTTCTGTTTTTGTTTCAAAAATCATAATACTGTAGCTACTTTTGTAACTTGTGGTTAATGATAAGAACTAAACTAAATGAAAAGAGTAATGTAGTGTTTCACCCAAACTGACACATTGTCAAATTGTAAGTGTGCAGCTTTGGATCAACAATTTGTAACTTGGCTAGGTGGCAAGAATGTTCATCTGTGTTGTGCAGGCTAGCAAGAGTTGTTTTCCTTCCACAGAGGTTTTCATTTTAACATCTTTCTTTAAAAAAGCTTCTTTTTGTTGTTGGGAGTTGCCAAGTCCACAGCAGTCAGCTAAGAAACCTACAAATCGGCTGGTTACCAGATCTGCTCATCCCTGTACAATGTCTGTGAAGATAACTAAAGCAGATACTAGGGCCTTCATTTGCAAATACAGCCTAGGTGGCTGCCAAAAGCTTTTGAAAATTGGCTTGACTCGACTTCAGTTCAATTGTCCTGAGTTTGGGGCCCATCACATTGTTTTGAATCCAGTAAAGTCAGCCCCATTTCCTCCTACAGTTTGTCATCTACATGGGCTTCTAATGGGCATTTCGTAAAATTCTGCATTAGAGATTATTAGCGATGTGAAGTCAGAGTTAACCTTGTGATATAACTGGTAATTGGTTTAGCGATATGGGACAGGAGTAGGGATAAAAGCATTATATTCTGATTGGTGTAAAATGACAAGTGGTGTTTCCTAAGACCTGTACTAGGGCCTCAAATTCTGATCATATATGAATACCTTAGTCAGATGAAGGAATAGAGAGTTATGTATTCAATTTTGAAGATGATACTAGATGAGTAGGCATTGTATCGATGATGCTGGAGGTTACAAAGGTTATACATTAAGTGACATAAAACAACTACACCAGATACAGTTCTGTGTAAAGGTCATTCACTTTGATCTGAGAAAGACAATTGGATATAATTTTCCAATGGTGGAAGACCAAGAGCAGAGGAATTTGGGTGACAATGTGCACACTTGAGTGAAAGCAAAAGGTAATCAAAAAGGAATGCTGGTCTTTATTTCAAGGAAGTGATGCTTTAATCATACTGAACTGGGTTATGCTGTTCAATTATTGGCACTGAATCTTTAGGAATACATATTAACTTCAGAGGGGGCATAATGCAAAGTTAGCAGTTACACCAAGGTTTAAAAGATTAAATTAAGAGGGAAGATTGCAAAAATGTAGTTTGTACAATTACGTTAAAAACATTGAGGATGATCACATCAAGGTGTTTAAAATTATAAAAGGATAGAAAAGAGTAAATACAGAGAAATGATTTCCTTTGCTGGGGAATCAGAAAGAAAAGGCTTGGTCCTAAAATTAGTGCTAGGCAATGTAAGATAGGAAATCAGGTCACATATCACACAGAAGGCAGTAAAAATATGGAACACTCCTCATTAAAAAAATCTATGGATGCTGGATTAATTATATTGTTTAAGACAACTGATTAGATTAGATTACTTACAGTGTGGAAACAGGCCCTTTGGCCCAACAAGTCCACACCGCCCTGCCGAAGCGCAACCCACCCATACCCCTATATTTACCCCTTACCTAACACTACGGGCAATTTAGCATGGCCAATTCACCTGACCTGCACATCTTTGGACTGTGGGAGGAAACCGGAACACCCAGAGGAAACCCACGCAGACACAGGGAGAACGTGCAAACTCCACACAGTTAGTCGCCTGAGGCGGGAAATGAACCCAGATCTCTGGCGCTGTGAGGCAACAGTGCTAACCACTGTGCCACCGTGCCGCCCACTAACTGATAAGAGTTTTGTGAGAAAAAGGCAAAGAATGTGCAAAGGCAACAAGATGGAATTGAGGTACAAATCAGCCAAGATCTATCTGAATTGCAGATCAGACTAAGGGGCTGAATGGCTGTATCTGTGAATTAAAATGTCCAGTCCCTCTGACTGTAGGATTTTCTGGATATAAGACAGCTTTGGGAATAGGTTTTCATCAAACAGTTATACTGATAAATCATTCAATGTTCGGAGATCCCTAAAGATTCTGGGGTGTATGATGTAAAAAATTCCTCTTGTTCAGAGGTTCTTCCAGCCAAGTGTTACAATACTTCCTCAGTGTAATTGTTAGACGATTCTTGTCGAGAAGGGTTTAATCGTATTAACAGGAAAAGCCATTTGTTTTTGTCATGCTTCAATACCCTATGGATATAATTTTGCAATTCTTAAAGGAAAATTGAATCCACATTCTAACACACTACATTACAGATCAGCATGAGGCTCGACTATATATCTACTTAAAAACAATTTTTTGTCTGTTGTATTCTAACAGGGGCATTAACAGGTTAAAATATTGGAGAGAACAAGCTTGAATGAGCACACTAAACATTTGTACAATGAACATCACTGACAGTAATTTGTACTGTATTATCTGCTTATTTCAAAAAGTAAAGGAAATGAAATTTTAAACTTGTTTTTATTATATGTGGAGATTAGATATTGCCATCCTATGGAGAAGAAGCAAGTGATGAAGCTCTCCAACTATCACACGGTAGCACATGTGAATATTATTGTTTCCTTCAAACCTGTTCTCTACACATCAGACCAAGGCTCGACCATTAGCCAGGAGCAGTGTGATGAATTACAGTGCGTGACAAGAGTAGGAGGGTGCTGCAAAGTCAAGCAGTGATTTCTAAAGGAGCAAAAACAAACCACTCTATAAATTTCTAAAGAGCAATTCTCTTTTAATCATCGGTTTTTGTAATTTAATTGGCACAGACCTAAAAGCTATCAGATGGAATGTGGAAGATCAGCAACACAGAGTACCATTTACTTAAAAAAAGCACTCAGTGACATTGGACTGCAAAAATCCATGTTCTCAAAAGACTGTAGGTGATCACAAAATGGTTTAGCATTCATCATCATCCACTGTCACTCAGTGGGTATTGTTCCCTCTATGAAGCAATAAGTTATGGGCTTAAGTCCCAGTTCAGATCTTGAACAATGAAGTCAAGAATGACATTCTAGTGCAATACAGAAGGTGCGCTACACTGTTGGAAGTACTACCTTTTCAGGAGAAGTCAAACTGAGACATCAGGTAAATGTAAATGATTCGACAACACTATTTTGAAGCAGGGGAGTTTTCTCAATGCCCTGACCAAAATTTATCTCTGAAATAACATCATACAAAAGAAAAGTGGTAATTATTACACTGCTGTTTGTAGGAACTTGCAATCAGCTGCTGCATTCCTTACATTACAACAGGGACTGCACTTCAGAACAGTTCTTCAATTATTTTGAAAAAACATTGCAACATCTGGTAGTTGTGAAAGGTAAATGTAAGTCTTTCTTTTATTATTTTTCTTCCATGAACCAGAATGCTTGTCTCTGTAGAAATCACTAATTTGTTCCACCAGTGTCCATTGGGACAAATGAACCCATTCTGCCTCAACCATGGCTCCTAATCTCTGACTTAGTTCGTAAATAAACTAATATTGAAAAGTCCATGAGGGACTGTTATGACCAAATTAAGCTAGAATAATGCCAGAAGTAAAGACTAATAACAATTTTGTATTGGATACACTGAAACAGAAAAAAAAATTAGAATTCTACAGCCATTAATGGGGCTGATTGTTGCATAAAATGCAATGGATTTCTAATCTTTCAAAGTTATATGCATTTTCTCATTATGAATCTGGTTGTAGGCCTGTTAAACTATTTAATGAATGAGTGTTGTTTTTACGCTAATATGTATGAAAAAGTGTAATTTTGAGTATTGGTTAAGCATGTTCACAACAGTACTCTTGGATTTTATTTTTACATTTCTCAATTCACTTCAACTTCACCAGTCCAGAATTCTGTCCTGATGCACAGAGAATCAGTGTTTTTTTAAGCTCTAATGTTTTGAACAAAGCCATGCAACTCACAGCATCATTTAATATAGTTCCTTGGGAGAAGAAGCACGAGTAATGCAGTTTTTAGATAAATAAAACAGCTTTATGGTGTTTTATCACTGTTACATGTTTCAGATAAAAATCGCACAACACCAGGTTATAGTCCAACGACGCTCCTTCATCAGGTGATAGTGGAGGGCTCAATCCCTATCACCTGATGAAGGAGTGTCGCTCCGAAAGCTAGTGTGTTTCCAATTAAACCTGTTGAACTATAACCTGGTGTTGTGTGATTTTTAACTTTGTACACCCCAGTCCAACACCGGCATCTCCAAATCATGTTTCAGGTAAATGTCTTTCTTTGCAAGTTCTTACACTTGTATTTAGACATCCTAATGTCATTTTATAATCCAGAAAATTCCAAAGTCCAGAATGATTTGTGCTCAAGTAGTCCACATTGGAGAGACAACAGTGCATGTCCCATCAGCTGATTGAAGACGGTTACGGCATTGGAAGGAATGTTCACATCATGGCCTGTCAGACTCTTAATCAGCTTGGTAATCTACCCATGGCCCCACTGTATTCTCCAAAGGAATAGTATGAAAAGCATAAAAACCAGAACCAACAGGAATTATCCTTGTTTTAGACTATTATTTGAACCTTTTAAAACAAAATAGCAAGATGATGCAAAAACATGAACAAAATAAAATGGGAAACAGGACCATAGTACTGTAGGCTCGATTCTCTTATCCACTGAACTCTATCAATACAACTCCATGCTGGGAATGAAGATTTGTGATAGCTCATTTACTTTTTCCTTTGGCCCTCAAATGACAATGCATTTCCCAAATAAACATGAAGAGAAGAGGCACCTTAGGGAACGTTGATATGAGGAATCAAGGATGGAAGGAACCAGTTGAGAAATACAGAAATCATTTGATAAATCCTTTCCCACTTTTTGTGAAAACGTGTGTCACAGCAGGATGAATAGTTAGACTTACTGTGTACACTACATTATATGTGTACAATTTTATATTTCGTACAGTGTAAAAGCATTATAATGACAGGGCAGTTGCAACTCATGCTGTGATGATGTGAGAGTTCCTAGGTGGTTTCAGCATTTGCTGCATTCGCTAAAGCTCAAAGTAACTGTACATTAGGATCTGTGGGAGGTACACACGGGGGAGGTGGACAGCTTTCCAAGAGATGGTCTTCCCACTCATTCCATATTTCTTGTCATTTGCACCTCTGTAACATTAGGTGGAAGAAATGCCAGTGCATTTTGGTGTCTAGCATTTCTATGAATCACAGCAGGAAGGGATATAAGGAATACGAGCAGATGCAGGCTATTTAGCACACTGAGCATGCTCAGGCTTTCAAATAAGATCATGGATGACCTAATTGTGGCCTTAACTCCACTACCCCGACAGCCCCTCATTATTCTTGACTTTTAGATCACAAGATGTTGTCATCTTTTAAAAAGCTGCTAAGCCCAATATATAGGGCATAGAGCAGAATTTTTCTTTTCTAATATAACAAATTATTATTTAACAAACACTCAGGCCATGCAAATTTCCCTCTTCTTAAATCTTCAACAACTATCACAGATCAGCAGGTGGCAGAGATGAATTAGCCCCACTATTATGGCGTAAGAGTGAAGGATTCAAGGAGAAAAGGCATCCAAATAAAATCCCTTCAGAGTGAGCTGAAGGACTGTGAAGAGTTGGGCATGTTGCTGAGAGTATGGACTGTTTTCTGTCTTCCTACAGGTGTATGTAAATGCAAAGTGAACTGACTGCCTGTCCTCCATATTTCAATAAATAATTAAAAGTCACATCGATTTATTAACAAGTCTATTGATCTTAATATCACAATGTCCACTTGGAAATACTGGCATGAAGAGACAGGTGGGAGAAGACTTTATAAAGGCCTACATGAACAAAGGTGGAAAAGAACATCGAGATCTCATTTGATTTAAAATAATGTGCTTGAAAGCCACCACAGTTCAGACAGCATGTTAGGAGAAAAGACATCTTCATATTTTGTGTGAAAGACCTTTGATCAGGCTTTGTCAGTTGTTTCTCCGTAAAGATGCTGTCTGATCTATTGTGCATTTCAGCATTTTCTGACTTTGTTAACTTTTTGGAAAAAAACATTGGACTTAATTTGTTAATCTTAAAATACCATTTGTCAAGATAATGCAATATAATTTTAAATAACAAACCATCCCTTTTTGCACTACTTATTCCTAATATTAGTCCTACGAAATTGCAAGCAGATATATTTGTGAAATAATATATTAAGGGTGAATCTGTCACAACTCAACACCTGTATTGTACAAAATTGGTCTTGCTGGTAAGTCATGTTCATAGGTCTACAAGGGCACAACTATAGTTAGATATCTAATGAGTAATGAAGCAGATTTAATTGAGTGCTCTTGTGGTGCTCCACTCTGAACCAGGAGGCCTCAGTTCCAATCCTGCTTGCTCCAGTGGTGTATAATAACAACAATTCGGAAAATACAATGAAACAGGTTAGTGAGTTAAGCTGAATAGGGGTGAGCACCTTGAGAATAGTGATCTTAAATTTACACAATGTAAGATTTTACCTAGAAAAGGAAAAGGTCAGCATTAGCACAGATTTTAAAAAGGTGAGGAGTGAGCTAACCACAATAGGGTTAGTGAGATTAGCACACATATCTGTTGAACAACAATGGGAAGTCATGAGTTAATACATGCCACTAAAAATTATGGAAGCTGTTAGTCATTCACAATACCATGGATGAAAAATAAGATTAGAAACCATTTAAAATTGAAGATGACCTATGAGGTCTATATGCACAATAGCAATAATATTTTTTTTTAAATTGAGAAAAGTGATAAAAAGGGAACAATGGTAGGATAAGAATGTTTGAAAGGAAATGAGTATTATTTTTACAAAAAAGTGGTGTATTATAAGAATAGTATTAAAGAGAAAATTATTAAAAGTAACATGGGAGATGATTGAGTTTAATGATTACATTAGAATTTGCTAATGGTTAATGGTTAGATTCTCTGACGAATAGATGATAGTCATGCTAATGGAAGGCAGTGCTTTGGCCTAAAGGGAAGCATGATAGAATTCTGAAGAGAAATGAGTGAGTCAATTAGAAAGGCCTAGAAATTATATTTCACATCTCTATTTAGTGATGTCTCTATTGCAGAGGAAATAGAGTGCAGCCAACATTTTATAAATTTTAAGGTATAACTAATCATAGACTGATTAATTTAACATCTGTGGTAGAGAAACTTGTAGAGTTTTTAATGAAAAGTAAAATTAAAATATATCTAGATGAACTAGAGAAACTAATTTGATATGGCCAACATGTATTTCAAAAGGGATGATTGTGCTTGGCAAACCTGCATAATTGGAGGAGGAAACAAGTGTGGAAAATGGGACATGCAGTAGATACAGTCCACACAGACCTTCATAAAGCCCATTGACAAGGTACTGCTTGACAAAGAGAAAAGTAAAGAGAATTAGATGAAGACAGCGAATTCTAACTAAACATTTTTACGAGTGCAAAACTAGAGTGACAAATTTGAAATGGAATCCTGAAACAAAAGTTGAGTTAATGCTCACTCCTGATGCAGAAATGAGCTCCAAGGTAATTTAGCATTTGTAATTCTGCTGACCAACCTCCCAATGGCTCAGAGTGGGTTGTGATTTTTGGTGGTGGTGGTGGTGATGGTGGAGGGGGGGCGCGGAAATCAGAAAATCATGTGACCCACAGACTGCCTGAATAGACTACGTAAAAAGCAGAATCTTCTACCAAAGCTGTCCCATTGGATCTCTCAGTTGGTCACTATGTGAGGTAGGGATCCTAATCTTTCATTAAGAGGACAAAGGGGCACTTAGGAACACCAGCCTAATCCAATTTTCCCAGTCTCTGCCTCTCGAATCAATTAGCTCATTTCTCTTTAAATGTATAGCTTCTTCATAGCTTATTTTGATCTCTTTTATCGTGGAACCATCAACTAATATTACACTAGAAGTGTCAATTTGTGCAGAGTGTGACACTTGCAGCTCTAACTAGGAAGTCATGGCTTCAAGCTTCACTCATAGAATGATACAACACAGAAAATTGACTATTTGGCCACCATATTAATGCTAGGACATCCACAGCATAGTTTAGGTCAACATCTTAATGCAGAACTGCAGTGTTGCATTGCTTGAGGTGTCACTTTCTCGATGAGCTGTGATGCAATGATATTATAAAATCAGCTTTTCTGATATCTAACTCAACATTCTTTCCTCAAATAACATTATCAAAGACAAATGAATTGCTCTTTCATTTTATTGCTACTTTTGGCAACTTTCTGTCCACAATATAACTAGTGGTTAGTGGTGCTGGAAGAGCACAGCAGTTCAGGCAGCATCCAAGGAGCAGCGAAATCGACGTTTCGGGCAAAAGCCCTTCATCAGGAATGCCCGAAATGTCGATTTCGCTGCTCGTTGGATGCTGCCTGAACTGCTGTGCTCTTCCAGCACCACTAATCCAGTATTTGCTTTCCAGCATCTGCAGTCATTGTTTTTACCTCTACTGCATCTTAAGACCAACTGTACAGCAAAGTAATTTATTATATTTGTAGTTTGAGATGTGAGGTCTTTGATGAGGTTCTATGTAAGTATGGCTTCTTTCTTAGGCCAGTAACAATAATAAAATTGCAAATGAGAAACATTAGATATGATAATGAATGGGTGAATGTAATAATGAAAGGATAGATTTTCCTTGCAGGCAAAATTTAAGCTTTCCTAACCATTGGCTGACACTTCAAATTGCTGTGGATGCTATATTTCTTTAAAGAGAGGGTAGAATGTCTGAACTACAAGAAAGCCAAATCTACATTTGGAGGCATTGGTGAGATAAATGGCAATGGATTTTTGTAATTCGTTTGTTCCAGAGTTGACACATTTTTCAAAGTCATAAAACAACCTAGGATGGATGCACTCATTGCTAGTGTTCTAATTTACCTGCCATTGATGAAAAATCACAGAAAATCTTAAATGGTGCCAGATCTCCACATCAAAAGGCACGGAGGCATATTAGATTAAGAAAATGATTTAAAATGGAAAGTTCTGACTTCTTCTCAGGGACTTTAGATGGTCAAAAGTGACTGTCCCATTATAAAATGCCAATTCTATTTATCAATTTTAAAAATAGGCTGTAATAGTAGAGTTGAAAAAAATCACCAGGTAATCTGTGTTCAATGGCTAGCTCTCTTCCAACTTAGGTTTATTTCAAATTTCAAACAATACTATTTTGCTAGTCTTTTTCATTGAGGCCAAGCTCCATACATCTCAATTGCAAGATCAACAGGTTAACCTGTACTAAATATCGTGGAGAATTTATCATTAATACGTTTGTTGCTCTCAGCGCTACAGATCTGCTCTCTGGAATAATCTACCAATGCTTATAAAAGTACCGCCCACATGGAGACAATTACATCCTCCCTTGCTTCTACAATGTACTGAAGGAAGCATACAGAAAGCAGGTTTACTGTCTGGGATGATTCCAGTAAACTGACAATATGAAAGTTACACCTTGCCTCCCTCTGCTGTGATCCCTGTTGCAAAATACACATATGTCAATATAAAATTGAGGCAGCATTAGACTTGATTATGATTAAAGTCTCAGGACAATTTCCAGTATGAAGTGCAACTAGTTAGCTAAATGAGTTTGTCATTAAAATTAGAAAGTCTGTGTATTCATTTCACTTTCTGGGTAGAAATAACTTGAAAAACATATCAAACCAGATGACAGGGTTGTCACTGTTTGGACCATAAAACTTTGTACTGTGGGAAACCAATATGAACAGCAAATACTCCCAGGTTAAGTTTTATTCTTTTGATCCATAGTAAAGCTCTCCTTCTTGTCTCCAACAATTGGTTTCAACTCCAAATTCCACACAGCACTGAAAAACCTGACAGAAATTTCCTTCTGATGTAGAATCACTGACAGTAGAACCTTTGTGTCTGCCATTGCTGATTCAACCAGAGCTTTGATGCTTTGGCAGGATTTTAACTACAAGATGTGAACAGGTGTAGATGGCTGCAGGTGAGGGGTTAAAAAAGGGAAAAATATTGACATGACCCAGTTGACTTCTACATTTATGGCGTATGGAAAACCCCTTTGTAATGGGTCAGTGGCTAAATATGAAGCCTCTTCAGTAATTAAAGTATGGATTATTCCTGTAAAATGCTGTCTGTCCCTTTAAACTGAAAGCTGCTGTTTTCTTCATAACCTTGAAAATGTCCAAAATGTCCCTTGCAGTTGCAACAGTTTTTCAAATTTCAGTTGATAAAAATTCCCTGCATAATGATGCAAAAATAACTGGAGAAGATATTACTAATCATTTTTAGAAAATGTTTTTACAATCTTACTTCAATTTAACTGAAAACCTATTATGAGTGTGCATTCTGTAGAACGTATCAAATGAGTTGGGCAGCCTTGGTCAACAAATCTACAAGTCATAAGCCGATAGCACTGACTCGCCCCTAATGTGGCATTGATTGGCAACATTGCTTAGAACATAGAATTTAGAATAGTACAGTACAAGAACAAGCCCTTCTTCCCATGATGTTGTGCCAAATATGACACCAAGTTAAACTGATCCCTTCTGCTGAACCAGGGTCCATAGCCCTCCATTCCTTACTTATTCATGTCCTTATCTAAAAGTCCCTTAAACGCCCCTAATCGTATCTACCTCCACCACCACCTCGAGCAGCACATTCTCAACACCTATCATTCTCTATTTAAATAAAATTGCCTCTCACATTTCTTTTGAATGTCCCACTCTTCCCCTAAATGCTTGCCCTCTAGTATGAGGAAAAGTGGAAGATTCTAGTGTTGTAGGGGTACTTAGATTGGGCACATTGTTGAGTTGGAGTAGAGGAACTTTATTCTTTGGGTGGAAGTGCTTAACCTGGGAGCAGGTAGTCCCTCTATAATCAGATTAGATTCCCTACAGTGTGGAAATAGGCCCTTCATCCCATCAAGTCCACACCGACACTCTGAAGAGTAACGCACCCAGACCCATTTCCCTCTGTCCAGAAGTCATAGCTGTGCAAGTGAAAGCTATGAGAAATCAAAGCCAGGCTATTGTATCAGTGTCAGTCATATTTGCACTGAGAAGTCACTAGGATCTACCGAGATGGAGCTAAAAGGCCTGGGACTGGAAATGAATCAATACATCAATTGTGTTAGGGGACTCTCTAATCTGAGGCACTGACAGATGTTTCTATGGCCTGCAGCGAAAAATCAGAATGGTGAGTTGTCTCCCTGGTGCCAGGACCAAGGATTCTCAGAGAGGGCGCAGAATGTTCATCAAGGGGGAGATGGCCTAACAGGAGGTAATTGTACACACCGGAACCAACAACATAGGAAGGGAAAAGGATGAGATTCTGAAGGGAGAATATAGAGAATTAGGCAGGAATTTAAAAAGGAAGTCCTTGAGAGTAGTAATATCTGGATTAACCCCGGTGCTATGAGCTAATGAGAGTATGAATAGGAGGATAGAGCAGATTAATGCGTGGCTGAGGAGCTGGTGTATAGAAGAATTCACATTTTTGGATCATTGGAATCTCTTTTGGGGTAGAACTGACCTGGACAAGAAAGATGGATTGTACCTGAATTGGAAGGGGACTAATATATTGGCAGGGAGATTGGCTAAAGCAGCTCAGGAGGATTTAAATTAGCAAGGTTGGGGGTGGGGGTTGGACCCAGGGAGATAGTGAGGAAAGAGATCAGTCTGAGACTGGTACAGTTTATAAAAGAAGTGAGTCAAACAGTCAGGGCAGGCAGGGACAAAGCAGAGAACAAGGTAGGACTAATAAGTTAAACTGCATTTATTTGCAAGAGGCCTAACAGGGAAGGCAGATGAACTCAGGGCATGGTTACGAACCTGGGACTGGTATATCATAGCAATTACAGAAGCATGGCTCAGGGATGGACAGAACTGGCAGCTTAATATTCCAGGATACAAATGCTACAGGAAGGACAGAAAGGGAGGCAAGACAGGAGGGGGTGTAGCGTTTTTGATAAGGGATAGGATTACAGTTGTACTCAAGGAGGATATTCCCGGAAATACATCCAGGGAAGGTTTTTGAGTGGAACTGAGAAATAAGATAGGGATGATCAACTTATTGGGATTGTATTATAGACCCCCTAATAGAGGGAAATTGAGAAACAAATTTGTAAGGAGATTTCATTTATCTGTAAGAATAATAGGGTGGTTGTGGTAGGGGATTTTAACTTTCCAAATTTACACTGGGACTGCCATAGTGTTAAGGGTTTAGATGGAGAGGAATTTGTTAAGTATGTACAAGAAAAGTTTATGATTCAGTGTGTGGATGTACCTATTAGAGAAGGTGCAAAACTTGACCTACTCTTGGGAAATAAGTCAGGGCAGGTGACTGAGGTGTCAGTAGGGAGCACTTTGGGGCCAGTGACCATAATTCTATTAGTTCAAAAATATTGGTGGAAAAAAATAGACCAGATTTAAGAGTTGAAGTTCTAAATTGGAGAAAGGCTAATTTTGATGGTATTAGACAAGAACTTTCAAAAGTTGATTGTAGGTAGATGTTCGCAGGTAAAGGGATGGCTGGAAAATGGGAAGCCTTCAGAAATGAGATAACGAGAGTCCAGAGAAAGTATATTCCTGTTAGGGTGAAAGGAAAGGCTAGTAGGTATAGGGAATGCTGGATGACTAAAGAAACTGAGGGTTTGGTTAAGAAAAAGAAGGAAGCATATGTCAGGTATAGACAGGATAGATCGAGTGAATCCTTTGAAGAGTATAAAGGCAGTAGGAGTATACTTAAGAGAGATATCAGGAGGGCAAAAAGGGGACATGAGATAGCTTTGGCAAATACAGTTAAGGAGAATCCAAAGGTTCTTACATTAAGGATAAAAGGGTAACTAGGGAGAGAAAAGGGGCCCTCAAATATCAGCAAGGCGGCCTCTGTGTGGAGCAGCAGGAAATGGGGGAGATACTAAATGAATATTTTGCATCAGCGTTTACTGTGGAAAAGGACATGGAAGGTATAGCATGTAGAGAAATAGTTGGTGACATCGTGAAATATGTCCATATTACAGAGGAGTAAGTGCTGGATGTCTTGAAACACAAAAGTGGATAAATCCCCAAGACCTGATCAGGTGTACCCTAGAACTCTTTGGGAAGCTAGGGAAGTGATTACTGAACGACTTGTTGAGATATTTGTATCATTGATAATCACAGGTGAGGTGCCGGATGACTGGAGGTTGGCTAATAAGGTGCCACTATTTAAGAAAGATGGTAAGGACAAGCCAGGGAACAATAGACCGGTGAGCCTGATGTCGGTGGTCGGCAAGTTGTTGGAGGGAATCCTGAGAGACAGGATGTACATGTATTTGGAAAGGCAAGGACTGATTATGGATAGTCAACATGGCTTTATGGATGGGAAATCGTGTCTCACAAACTCGATTGAGTTTTTTGACAAAGTAACAAAGAGGATTGATGAAGGTAAAGCAGTGAACATGATCTATATAGACTTCAGGAAGGCGTTCAACAAGGTTCCCATGGGAGACTGGTTAGCAAGGTTAGATCTCATGGAACACAGGGAGAACGAGCCATTTGGATACAGAACTGGCTCAAAGGTAAAAGACAGAGGGTGGTGGTGGAGGGTTGTTTTTCAGACTGAAGGCCTGTGACCAGTAATGTACCACAAGGATGGTGCTGGCTTCACTGCGTTTCGTCATTTAAATAAATGATTTGGGTGTGAGTATAGGAGATATAGTTAGTAAGTTTGTAGATGACACCAAAATTGGAGGTGTAGTGGATAGTGAAGAAGATTACCTCAGATTACAACGGGATCTTGATCAGATGGACCAATGGGCTGAGGACGGCAGATGGAATTTAATTTAGATAAATGCGAGGTACTGCTTTTTGGGAAAGCAAATCTTAGCAGGATATATACACTTAATGGTAAGGTTCTAGGGAATGTTGCTGAACAAAGAGACCTTGGAGTGCAGGTTCATAGCTCCTTGAAAGTAGAGTCGCAGGTAGGTAGGATAGTGAAGAAGGCATATGGTATTCTTCCCATTATTGGTCAGCGTATTGAGTACTGGAGTTGTGAGGTCATGTTGTGGCTGTACAGGACATTGGTTAGGTCACTTTTGGAATATTGCGTGCAATTCTAGTCTCCCTCCTATCAGAAGATGTTCTGAAACTTGAAAAGATTTACAAGGATATTGCCAAGGTTGGAGAAATTGAGCTCCTGGGAGAGTTTAAATAGGGTGGGGTTGTTTTCCCTGGACCATTGGAAGCTGAGGGGTGACCTTATAGAGGTTTATAAAATTATGAAGGGCATGGATAGGATAAATAGACAAAGTCTTTTCCCTGGACTGGGGGAATCCAGAACTAGAGGGCATAGATTTAGGGTGAGAGGGGAAAGACATAAAAGAGATCTAAGGGGCAACGTTTTCATGCAGAAGGTGGTACGTGTATGGAATGAGCTGCCAGAGGAAGTGGTGGAGGCTAGTACAATTGCAACATTTGAAAGGCATTTGGATGGGTATATGAATAGAAAGGGTTTGGAGGTTTATGGGCTGGGTGATGGCAGGTGGAACTAGATTGGGTTGGGATACCTGGTCGGAATGGACAGGTTGGGCCGAAGGGTCTGTTTCCATGCTGTACATCTCTATGACTCTAAATGCCTTGTTAATGGCAGAAACACGCCATTAACAGTTAATAAGCAGCTTCTTAACTTAAACTTAAGTCAAACAAGCTAGATGTTGAGAAATCTTGACATGGTGAGCAGGGTTTATTAGCTGTAAGAGAGGTTGGACAAACTTGGATTGTTTTTGGCAGAGCATCAGAGGCTGAGGGAGGTCCTGATAGAAAGATATAAAATTATGTGAGGCATGGATAGCGTGGATAGTCAGAGTCTTTTTCCAGGGTGGAAATGTCAAATACTAGGGGACATAGGTTTAAGGCGAGACGAGCAATGTTTAAAGGAGATGTGTGAGGAAAGTTTTTTGACAGAGAAGGCAGTAGGTCCCTCGAATGCGCTGCCAGGGAAGGTGGTAGAAACAGATATGATCATAAAGTTTAAGAGGCATTTAGACAGAAACATAACCAGGCAATGAACAGAAGGACACAGAGTGTGGGCAGGCTGATGGGATTAGATTAGAATGGCATTATGGTCAGCACAGTCATGGCACACTGACTGGCCCGTTCCTGTGCTATACTGTTCTATATTCTATGTTCTAAAAGGGACGAGGGGCCACATGTCGGGTAGCCTGCCATCCAGTTTGACTGTGTATTGGACTGGGCTGGCATGTTCTGAGTTGTGGTCTTCACTGCTGGTCCTGGATGAAGAGGAAAATCGTTAAGTGCACTTAAGGAAGTGGCCCTATGAATACTGGATGCATTGGTGGTCATCTTCCAAGATTCTTTAAATTTTGGAATAGTTCATACAGGTTGGAGGGCAGATACTGTAATCCCATTACTTAAAAAGAGAGATAGGGAGAAAGCAAAGAATTATAGGTCAATGACTATGACATTGGTAATGGGGAGAAAGTGAGGACTGCAAGATGCTGGATATCAGAGTCGAGAGTGTGGTGCTGGAAAAGCACAGCAGGTCAGGCAGCATCCAAGGAGCAGAGAATCAATGTTTTGGGCAGAAGCACTTCATTCCAGAAATGAAGGGAAAGGATTCTGATACAGGAACAAGGATGTCTTGATACAGGGCATTGATGAGGCCATACCTGGAATGTTTTAGTCTCCTGTTTTAAGGAGAGTTTGCTAAATTAATTCCTAGGGTGGAGGGACTGCTGTATGAGGAGAGATTGAGTCAGTTATGTTTATATAAAATGGAGTTTTGAAAGATGAAGGACTAGAAACCTATAAAATTCAAATAGGACTAGAGGGTGGTTGTAATGTGGAATCTGCTGCCTGAGAGCATGGTGGAAGGAGGTACTCTCACAATGGTTAAAAGCATCTGGACAAGCACTTAAAATAACAGGGCATAGTAGCTATGGACCAAGTGCAGGTAAATGGGATTAGTACAGTTTTGTGTTTGTTGGTTGGCTAGACATAATGGCCAATTGTATGAGTCAATGACTAGACAGGTTAGATGCAGGAAGGATGTTGGGGTCTCCAGAACCAGGAGTCATTGTTTAAGTATAAGGGGCAAATCATCTAGGACTGAGGTGAGAAAACATTTCCTCACCCAGAGAGTGGTGAGTCTGGAGTTCACTACCACTAAGGTTGAGGCCTAAACATTGTGTTTCAAAAAGGAATTAAATATTCCTCTTGTGGCTCAAGGGATCTCAGGACATTGGGGCACGGTTTAGGATATTGAGCTCCTGATGATCAGCTATGATCATATTGAATGGGGGAGCAGGGTTGAGGGGTCGAATCGCCTATTCTTGCTCCTATCTTCTCTGTTTCCATGTAAACCCTGTTTCTGCATCATCCTATCCAGTAGGACCTCCAGATCCCTGCAGCATGTTGGAACACTGATTACTCCAAGTCTGCCATGTTTGGGTCAAATGTCAGGAACTCTGAAAGACAGTGCTTGTCTGATGCACAACTGGCTTTTATGGATGGCATGGGCTTAAGGGACACCAGTTAATTCTGGGATACCTGTGCAATGGCAGGTTGTTCTGGAATCGGCAGGTGTTAGGATGGGGCTGGAATCAGACATGAGGGATGCTATAGAGGCAGGGTAGGTAATTAATAAAGTATGTTTGGTAAGATATGATGAGAAAACTAATTAGGCCTCACAGTGAACAATCATCCAAAGAACACAATGCAATTTTCTCTTTGCCAAAAAATCATAAGATTCAGCCCAGAGTTTCAAATAATGTGATAACAAGGTGTGTCACAAATACTATAATGTTCATTTCTGAATTAAATCCATCCCTGTTTACATGAGCTAAATTGAATTGAATTCCACTACCTAAAGATGATAAAAATTGGTCAAGAATGTGAAGAGAGCATTGGAAATTTGGCTGATGCCCAGATATAGAGGGCTGAGGGCCCTGCACGGTAATTATAGGATATTTTGGAACATGTGAGGCCCCCATGGCCAACAAGCTCATTGGTATAACAGAGGTCAGGAGAGACCAACATCAGGGATTACCAGTTTGCCAGCTATCAGAACAATCCATCATGGGTTAAATAGGATACACTTCATAAAACAGGGGTGTACCTACCATTTTAACAGGAGTAGAGGATCCACCTAGGGGACCTTGATAGGATTGTGGTCTGAAGAGAAGATCAGGATTTTTTTCAAATCATTGCCATAGTGATACTTCCAAGAGATCTCCAGCAAAGTCAATTTGTCCTGTCAATCTTCTATTGCACTTTCTGATATCTCTTCTTGGAGAAAGTTCTCAGTGGCTTACTAATGGTGCTGGTGTAGCCAGAACTAAATTAATAAAGAGTCCTCCTACTGAGACCATGTAATTAAATGGAATCAAAGACAGAAGCCGCTCCTTTATATTTTCAACCACAAATTTTGTCATGATAAAGTTGTTTTAGAAGGGGAAACTACATGTAGGGAAAGAGCTGTTTGAACTGCTGAAGTCGATTTTCAGTGAAATGCTATTTATGCTGCATAAGTCTTGTTTAAATTTCATACAATGTTAATCTCATTAAACAATTGATATCTGTGGAATTGTTGACGCTGTGATCTACCTCCAGACAGAGCAGTCTTCCTCCAAAACCTTGCCTTGGTTACTATTTATTGTATATGAACATTAGAAATGGGGTACATACTGGCTGCTGCACACTTGGAGGATTGGGCATTCACCAGTCAAGATTCAACAGTATTCAGGCATCCCAACTATGCTATCATGCAAGTTTTACCATTGTGTCCAACATATTTTTAATGAATAGATCAAGGTTTACAAAATTTGTTTAAAAAGTGAGAATTAATTCACTGCCAGGAAATGTGCAATTTCACATTCCAGTCAATGGCTGCAAGCCTCTTTCCTGAAGAAGGGCTTTTGCCTGCTCCTCGGATACTGCCTGGCCTGCTCTGCTTTTCCAGTACCACTCTAATCCAGGCAAGCCTAAATGTGACAATACATGATTCTTTCAAATGTTTATTGTCATTGGAATATGCCTTATCAGAACCTCTACAATATACAAAATCTATTCAGAACAGCATAGAGAAGAAAATTCCTGAGACTAGTTAATGGTCTACCAGTCTTCAGAGACCTTCTTTAAAGCTCCTAACAAAGGTTAGCTCCAGTAAATCAAGAAGAAAAAGTAGAACCTACTGCATCATGTAAAAGAGTAAATTTTAAGCATGGATTTCTAGAAACAGAATGCATTCCAAATTGTTTTTTTTTGTTTGCCTGTATAGGTCTACAACATTTAACTTGGCAAATAGGTTGCATTACTTTTCAAAATATTTAATTGGAATCAAAAGACTCCATTTCCTAGGGCGTTATTAGAAACATTTTAACATCTCCCAGAAGGAGGAATGTACTACTTTCTCCTTATATACTGCAATGATTGATTAAGTACTAACTTTCACAAATAAATTCATAGGAAGAATAATATTCCCTTGTAAACATGCAATCTAAAATTTAATGATTTTAGCTGCAGTTGAGATATTTTCTAGTCAACCTGTTTAGAGATGCTATTACACACCTCTGAAGCAGATGGGATTTGAACCGTAGCCTCCTTAGGGACATTACCACTCTGCCCAAGCTCCTCACCTTGTCTGATGGACACCAGGCGGCCATTTGAAGCTCGTAAAATCACTTGAGGATGACTCTGCTCCAGATCAAAAAGGTCATCTTTACCAGGCTTGGAATTTCGTCCGGATCTTAGCATACCAGTTGGTCCCATTGCACTCAAGTATTTTCCTTCATGATCCTTGAAGGCGATCTTCCCAGCTTTAAATTCCAAAGTGTAGTCAGTGCCCTGATCACGTTTCTTAATCAGCTTTCCATCATTTCTGAGAAACCTATTGTCACAGGTTTGGATGCTGTACTTTTTCTCTTGGTAAATCAAGGTGATGAGAGCATCCACACCCCAAGGAATGTCACTGTCAGCTGATAGCTCACCTTCTTGGGCTGACAGATGGGCATATCTTTTGCGACTGACACTTAGAAGGTTGGCTTGAGGGTGGCTGGCGAGGTGGATGGACCAAAGTTCGGACTCAGTGATAGTCTGTGCAAAGCATGAGAGATGGTCTTCAGATCCACCAAAGTACCGTTTGTGAGGTTCAGACTGCAGAGTCCATCTGCCATCGGCATGGGCAATAACGGTGAATCTGCAGTCAGTGTCAGGTTTCTCTGCCTCACATGACACATTGCCATCCTTATTAGCCAACAGGTACCGCCCAAGGTGGCTCTTGAAAAAGACCACTGAGTTGTTCCCTTCATCCTGTTCCAGCATCCAGATTTGCTTCTTCTTCAGACTGACACCAGATGCATTTACTTTGAAACCAAACGCCTCTGCTGTAAGGTACTTATTGCTACAATTAATTAAGCCAAACTGGATCCGTAAAGCTTGGTGGGTACCGTTTGTGGGCATTTTTGTTCTTTCAGGTTGATTTCCTTCTCACTGTGAAACTTCTGAATGTTTATTTTTGCAATAACTCTGAACTGGAAGCAACAGAGGCACTTTTGTTTAGATCTGCTCCTGACAGATTTGTAGTGGACCAAATATCTAAAACACCTAAATCCGCGAGAAGCAGTCACTGACGTCAGCTTCAATGTCCCAGTTCCCAAACCTCTTCACTTACCTACACAATGCTTTGGTAAATCTTTTAATTGCAATCATCCAGAGGTACCTCAGAAAATAATTGTCATGTTCTGAAGACTTCGTACTTCAGATTGGCTTTTTTTTGTACTTGTCCCAGATGCTGCAGGCTGCTCTAATCGTTCATGCTGTGGATTATAGGCTCACAGATTTTAATAAACTGCCAATGCTTTGTAATTAATAGCAGAGCTTGCTGGCACAACAAAAGGAGTTTTATGTGGAACAGTGGTCCTTTTGTGTGTTTCCTTTCCTTCCTTCGCGTTCCAGTGGACACGTTTCTTCAAACGTAGTTAATCGGTTGTAATATCCTTCCTTCTATAATTCTTTTTCAGTTCACTTTTGTACACCAGCGTGCCCAGTCTCTCAGAAACATCGCTCTGCTTAGCTCACCACCTACCTGTCGCTCTGAATTCTCGTGCGGTATTTCAGATGAAAAACCAGGTGACATGTGATAGCCTTCCGTGTAAGCGGGTTGTTGAGGTGTCCTCTTTCTTTTTGCGGGAGTGTAAAATTACTCTGTTCTCTGATTCCTCTCCCCCTGTCACCTGCAGCCTTCTCCAGTTTTACTGTTTAATCCTATTTACCATTATCCCAGGGCCTCTATTTCTCGTCTTTAATCCTTTGATCCTTTCTTATTCCAAAATATCTTACTCCAGCTGCACTAATTCTACCTTTAGTTGTGCATTTCCCTGGTAAAAAAGATACATTACAAAAAAAAAGTGGAACATTAACTCATAGGTGTATAATCAGCAGTCAATTCAAGAACATGGCACAATATGCCCTGTGTATCACTACTGTTCCTAGCTAATGTCTGAAATTCTAATTTACATGCACATCAACGTATACTGAGAGACTTCAAAACTTTGCCTGTGAACAAAGCAAACTCTGGCACGAAATCAACTGCATTTTTATGGCAAGTTATGAATGCTATACACATATCAATTCCTCTTCTCAGCTCCAAATTATTAACAAACACTGAAGAAAATTTAAGCTCCAAACAAAAGTTTTATTGTTTAAGTTCCAAAAATAGTGGGAATCAAGAGTGGATTCTGCATAAATTCATAATATTCACTATAAGTGGTAACACTATTTTTGTTCAAGCTTCTGGTCATAAGCATGGTGATATTTTGAGTTACAAAGGATACTCTATACATTTAGTTTTCTTTCAGTTTCATTGTGATGGAGTCATTCTACTGTCATTCTTAGATCATGAACATGCACCATTGAACAGCCTTGCGGGATCACCTATTGATTTAGAAACAAAGGGAAGACTGACATTTTAAAGAGAGACACAAATGATAGACAGTAATGGAGAAATACAAGTCCACTCCAAAGCTTAGAAAGGGAGAGGAAGATTCTTTATTGCATTAGTCACAAACAGCCCCAACACATGCTGACTCTCACTGACAGACATCAATCTGCAGATTTGCAATTTACTTGTCTCCCAATCTTGAGACATCAATAGTAAAATGTTCATTTTCCATATCTGTAGTTCCAGGTTCTAACCTCTCTTATAACTAATGCTTTAGTGTGCAGGTTTTATAAAGATGAATTTTGTCAGTTTGCAACCTGGCTATGGTTGAGGCACTTCATAATAAAGAAGATACTCCATTTCTGTGGTGATGGAGGTAGTGTGGAGCGAAAATGATGTTCCACCTATATGGCAATATTCAACTGTTACTGCTGTTTAAGTATGGTAGCTCTCTCCTTCTAAACTGAACACACCCTTCAGAGGACTGTGGTAACATTTCGACAAGTTCCTTCTTTAAAATGCAGTCTTTAATTTTTCATTACATTTACTTTTGTGTCATAATCCATGGAACTTTCATTGCTATAAATTTTGATTTTGTATATCGTACCTGTACATTTAATCACATTCAAAATGGTAATCCTGTCATGTATGTCCATTTCTGATGCAGGCTGAGTTGAATGCCATTTTGGGTAGGGACAATACTGTCAGCACTAGGAGTCTACAATGTAAGCGTGCAGAGGAGGCAGAATGTGATGTCAGTCAACGTATAATACTGATTTGACTGGAGTGGTGTCAGTTTCAAACTGTGTGCTCAAGTTCTTTCTTAACTTTACACAGCTGAATGTGCATTCAGCAACAAGAAGGATTTCCTGATCATGCAACAATGAGACAACAGACTGGCCATTAACGAGGATCCAGCCCAGTTTAAAACTGTGGAGCATTTAAGGTTGTGAAAAGCATCCTATAAACAAATGCAAGTTCTAGCAGCTCAGTCAGAAAAGTTCATGGATAAAATAAAGTACCTTCATTTTGCTGTTGATTATCTCTTGGTAAAATTCATATTATCAATATTGGCAATTGACAAAATCACCAATTAAAATAAAGTTCAAGCCTACTCATTCATCCTGTGGTTTTCATTGTCACTGCCCAATCATCTGGAGAAATGGCTCACCCATACATTGGAGGATCTGCCTCATTTTCAGCTGACTAATTCCAAGACTTTTTCCCCAATTCATTAAGTTATGCTAGATATGTTTGTTAGCACAGCAAATAAATGAAAGATAATGGACAGTTTTCCACTCTATGGGCAACTGGAAAAATACAGCAAAAATGAAACTTTCTCGCTGCCATGAAAGAAAATCCCATATTTTCCATAAAATTTAAATGGCGGGTTCAGGCTTTGCTAATAAATGGCGACTACCTTATTTTCATGCAAATTCAACTAATTTCTACACAGCTCCCAATACCCCTCCTTCAAGAAGTTAGATGATACAAATTTCTAACATAAAATTTGCAGTGGTAACCAGCCGGCAGTAGCTTGCTGGTTGCTTCTCTGGGCTTTCTTCCAATTCTGTCCTGACCACAGTGTCCCTGCATGTACCATTGACACATGTCCTTGCATTCTTCATCCATGTAAGTTGGCACTGGCAAACCATCAACCTCATTACATCATTATGCCTGTTCTAGGACCAACTCACATTTCAGCCCTTCAGGACTTTAGTGTGAAGGTCACTGATATTGTGATTTACATGCTTCAGCCAGTTTGCTATGCATACAGGGACACACACATATTTCATGCATCTACACAGGATACAACTGCAATTCTTAGCTTCATTTCTTTGAGTTTATTCGCTTTGTGCTTACTTAGAGGCTGCCAGCTTTTGTTGCTTGCATTGTTTTTAGCACAGAGGGTGAGGCAGCAGCTCCAACCACTGAACAGTTAAGGGGATGGACATTTTGCTGTACAGCAAGGCCACACCAACAGATTGTGCCACATACTGCATGTGTTTCAGCCAAGTGGCAATGTGTGAAATACAAAGGGGTACAGTCCTTAGTGGGGTCAAGGGAGGCTATGGTCAGAGAGTAACACCACTGTCAGTCCAGGGGCTCATTCAATTCCAATCCAGGGGCTTGCCACAGTCAATCCTGCAGGTCAAGTATGGAGACATACTTGGAGGATGGGCCCCTGCAATGAGACAAGGAGAGGGACTGAGTCTGATGAGAGTGGATGGAATAATGTTTAGCAGTGATGCATGAGGAGAAATGGCGAGATATCTCTAATGATTTCAAGAGATACTGAAGGGAGGAAGGGTTAATGACTTGGGAGGAGGAGATGGGGGGGTTGGGGGGAGTTATTGTGTGAGCATTATGGATGCAATCCTGACATTTGCAGTCTATGACCCCAGGTGAAAGATGTGTGTAGTAGCCAATTTGCAAGTGAGTGATGGCCCTGTGAGTATGAGGTAAAAGTGGTGGCACATACCCTTCCAGAGCACAAATGATCATTGATTTTCTTCCTGCACTGATGGACGTTTCTTTTAACCTGCGACATTGCACTAACCGGGCCACTATCTGGTTCCAGGTTGGTCAAATCAGATGGTGTGGCCTCATTTGTCAGCCAGCTGTAAAAAGGAAGAGCCTTCTCCACATCACCAGATCCATCAGCCTCTCCAGATGCCTGTTGCTGAGGTGGGCTGCTAGCTTTCCCTTCCGGACCATAGCCTCAGTAATAACAGTGAAGCACCATAGTATTGGGGCAGTCTTGCTTGAAGTGCCTTAAGAGCTGTGCAACTGGGCTTTAACCATGGTACCAGCGGCACAAACATTGTAAAGCCCCGGTCAGCACTTTCAGCTCCCTTGTTGTGTGAATCCATGAGACAAGCACAGTGGAGATCAGTTGCATCATTCATGAGAGAAAGGGTGAAGGGTTGCATGAAAAATGTTGACATTGTCCATGGCAGACCATTTGAAAAAAACTGCAGACAAATGGGAAAATTCTGCTCAATATTTCAGTCAAAATCTTTTCTGCCTTGTAAAATTGAATATGATTCAGATAAGTAATGATTTACCAGATATCAATTTACAAAAAAAAAATCTGATGTCTTTTAGTCTATTGAAGATGAATTTGAATCCAAAATTCAATTAAACCATGAAAGCTTCCTCTGGAACCTTGAGTTGAGTCCAACCAAAAGAAACATTTTGTGAATGCTGTTACACTGTTTTTACTTTCCAATTTCTCTTCTCTATCTTCCACTTCCCTGACATACTACATTGTAGCAACAAATGAGTCAGCAGCCTAGTGCTGTGGAAGAGGTACCTCATAGTAATACAGAGGTAGTGCACAGCTTTAGATTGGGTCCATGAGCTAGACGTTTGTTATCGCTAATATATGAGATAGTTTGCAAACATTTATTCTCAAGGTCACTCCAAACATTTAATCATTCACTTGTTAGACATTTGCAGGATAAAGAATTGTTAGAGTCAAGGGCTGATGTACAAGAATGGTTTGTTAATGGAATGGCTGTAAGAAAATCAGCTGACATACATGCTTTAATCCATACATATAAATATTACAGTAAGAAGCATGAACACACAGTAAATTCTAGATTGGAGAGCCACGATAAGCGTTTTGAAACTACAGTGAAAATTCATGTGATTGTTATTAAGGATCACTTACAGTGAATCTATATAGTTCAAGTTGGTGGATAGGAAAGTAAATTTTATAACTCTCTCCCACAAAAAGATATTGATATTACATTAACTCAAACCTGACAGTGAAAGATTTTTGTTACAGAGGGAATTAAAGGATTGAGAATAAGCATGTAAATCACATCCTTAGTGGGGCCCTTGTGGTGCAGTGGTAGTGTTCCCACCTCTATACCAGGAGACTTAGGTTCGAGTCCCACCTGTTCCAGAGGTTTGTAATAGCATCTCTGAATCAACTGATTAGAAAATATCAGAAATTATAATTTAAGGGCTCGTGTGGCAAAGTGGTAGTTTGCCTTGGACCTTTGAACCAAGAGGTTCAAGTCCTAACAACTCTAGAGGTGTGTCATAACATCTCTGAACAGGCTGATTACAAGTATCTACAAATCATTTCCTCCTCCTCATCAGGACAGTTAACTTCCACCTCCATGAGGTCAGCCATCCCTACCCCTGCTTGAGTCATTGCAGAAATATTCAATCGTGTGCCTTTAATTCTAGATGGGAATACAGGGTACTGGGAAATTCTTTTAGTTAGCCTTCCCATCTTCTGATTCTGAATACCTATTAATCCATCACCCTTGTGCTTGCTGACCTACATTGATTCCCAATCATACAAAATTTCAATAAAATTCTCTTCTTGTTTTCAGGTCCCTCCATGATTTTTCATTTTCCCATCTCTGTAATCCACTCCATCCCAAAATTCAACAAAATACCTAACTCTTCAAATTTTAACATCTTGACCATTTCTGCTTTTACACCATGGATGTTTCAGCTACCTAAGGTCCTAAGACCTCAGATTCCTTCCATAAATGTACATGTAATAAGTCCTTATTTGAAGCTGTTCCACCTTAATGTCAGTGAGTTAATAGTGTTTGTACTGTCATGAGCAACAGGGTAGAATCCTGCATTATGAAAAAGTTCAATAAGTAAGGCAAATTTTGGTTTATTTTAAGAATGGACATACAAGCCAGTGATGGAATGCAATTCAGTAACAATCTGGGAAATTTGTGTGGATTCCACACAGCCTTCAGAGATTGTGGGATGTTTCACATGGAAGGGTGTTAAGCAATTTAAAAAAGATCTTTTTAGGGAAGAGATATGTGACAAAATTCTAAACTATCTCCTGGGAGTTCCATTCCCAGATGGTGGACATGATGTATGTTAACGGAAAGCAGTCTGGGCAAAAGAGCATAAGATGTAGGAGCAGAAATAGGCCATTCTGCCACTTAATGAGATCATGGGTGATTCAATAATCCTCAACTTCACTTTACTGCCTTTCCCCTTAACCTTTGATTCCCTCACTGATTAAAAAAAGTCTCTACCTCCATAAGACCATAAAACATAAGAGCAGAATTAGGCCATTCAGCCCATTGAGTCTGCACCGCCATTCAATCATGGCTGATAGGTGTCTCAACCCCATTCTTCTGCCCTCACCCCAAAACCCCTTATACATCAAGAACTTATCTATTTCTGTCTTAAATACACTCAATGATATGGCCTCCGCAGTCCTCTGTCGCAATGAGTTCCACAAATTAACTACCTTTTGCCTGAAAATAATTCCTCCTCATCTCAATTCTAAGGGGTCATCCCTTCACTCTGAGGCTGTAATCACAGGTCCCAGTTTCGCCTACTAATGTTAAACATCTTCTCCATGTCCACTCTATCCAGGCATCTCAGTATTCTGCAAGTTTTAATCAGATACCTCCACCATTGTTCCAAACTCCATTGGGTACAGACTCAACTGCACCTCATATGACAAGCCCTTCATCCCGGGATCACTCTTGTTAATCTCCTCTGGATCCCCTCCAATGCCAGCACATGCTTCCTTACATGTGCGTCCAAAACTGTTCACAATATTCCAAATGCAGTCTGACCAGAGCCTTATCATAGCCTCAGAAATATATTTCTTGTATTGTAACCCTTTTGAAATGAATGTTAACATTTAATTTGTATGCACAGCTGCCAAGTGAACCTGCATATTAATTGTAAGAGAATCCTGAAGTGGGCTCCCAAGTCCCTTTGTGCTTCAGATTTCCAAAGCCTTTTCCCATTTAGAAAATAGCCTCTATTCTTCCTACAAAAGTGTATAACCTCACACTTTTCCACATTGTATTCCATCTGCAACCTCTTTCCCCATTTTCCTAGCCCACCCAACTCCTTCTGTATCTTCCCCAGCTCCTCAGTTCCTTTGTTCAGATTGTTAAGATATAAAATTTATAGTTGCGTTCCCAATATGGACCCTTGTGGAACTCCACAAGTCACTGGCTGCCATTCTGAAAACGACCCCTATTTTCATACTTTCTGCCTTCTGCCAATCAGCCAGTCCTCCATCCATGCCAGCACATTTCCCCTAAAACCATGGGCTCTTATTTTCTTTACAGCCTCCTGTGTGGCACCTTGTTAAAGGTCTTCTGGAAATCCAAATCGATCATGACCACTGGCTCTCCTTTGACTAACTTGCTCATTATCTCAGCATTAAATATACATACTGACCCAGTCTGATCAGTTCTCTGCCATAAAGAATTCCACAGATTCACAAACCTCAGAGGAAAAAAAGTCCTCCTCAGCTTGGTCTTAAATGGTTGAATTCTTATTCAGACTATTCCCCTGGTCCTAAACTGTTTCACAAGGGGACATAACCTCTCCCATCTACCCTGTTAAGCACCTAAGAATCTAACATGTTTTGATATGGGCACCTCTCATTCTTCTGAACTTCAGTGAGTATATGCCCAACCCACGCAACCTCCTCATAAGAAAATCCCTCGAAATTCAGAATCAGCTGAGTGAACCTTCTCTGGTCTGCCTCCAATGCCAGAATATCTTTGCTTAGATAAAGGGACTGAAACTGTTCACAACATTCCAAGTGTTGACACCTAGTGCCTTGTATAGTTTTAGCAAGACTGACCTATTTTTATACTCCATCATCTCTGAAATGAATGGTTCATTTCCCTTCCTTATTACCTGCTGAACTTGGATATTAGCTATTGGTGATTGATGCACGAAGATCCCAAATTCCTCTGTGCTGCAGCTTTCTGTAGTCCTCCTCCATTTAAATAAATTCAGCATTTCTATCTTTTCTAGCAAAGTGCATAAGCTTACACTTCCTTACATTAGATTCCATCTACCAAGTTTTCACCCACTTGCTTAACGGGACTATCTGCCCATATAGTCACTATGTGTCATCCTCATTTCTTGTCTTCCCATCTATTTTCAGCGGTCCTGCTGGCTGCTACTGACTTGCCACCTCACCAGTTTGTGGCTTACCCATAAGACCATAAGACACAGGAGCAGAAATTAAGCCATTCAGCCCATCATGTCTGATCCATCAATCATGGCTGATAAGTTTCTTAACCCCATTGTCTTATTTTCTCCTCATAACTCTTGATACTCAAGAACATATCTATCTCCGTCTTAAACATATTCAATGACTTGGCCCCCACAGCCTTCTGTGGTAATGAATTCCATAGATTCACCACTCTCTGGCTGAAGAAGTTTCCCCTTATCTCCATTCTAAAAGGTCTTCCCTTTACTCTAAGGCTGTGCCATCGGGTCTCAGTATCTCCTACCAATGGAAACTCCATACAGTGTAAACCCTGAGTCCTCAAACGTTCCTCATACGTTAAGCTTTTCATTCCTGGAACAATTCTCATGAACCTTCTCTGAACCCACTCCAGTACAGTATATCCTTCTTGAGACATGGGGCCCAAAACTGCACACAATACTCCAAATGTAGTCTGACCAGAGCCTTATAGAGCCTCAGAAGTACATCCCTGCTTTATATTCAAGTCCTCTCAAAATAAATCCAGCATTGCATTTGCCTTCCTAACTATTATCTCAGTCTGAAAGTTTACCTTGAGAGAATCCAGGACTAGAATTCTCAAGTCTCTTTGCACTTCAGACCTCTGAATTTTTTCCCCTTTTAGAAAATAGTCCAGACCTCTATTCTTCTTATCAAAGTGCATGACCTCACACTTTCCCAAGTTGTACTCCATCTGCCACTTCTTTGCCCACTGTCCTAAACTGTCCAAATCCTTCTGCAGTAGCTCCTCAATGCTATCTATCCCTCTACTTATCTTTGTATCATCTGCAAACTTAGCCAGAATGCCCTCAGTTCCTCCATCTAGATCATTAATATATAAAGTGAAAAGTTGTGATCGCAACACTGAGCCTTGTGGAATACCACTTGTCACCGGCTGCCATCCTGAGAAGGACTCATTTATCCTCACTGTCTGCTTCTGCCAGACAGCCAAGCTTCTATCCATGCTAGTACTTTGCCTCTGGCACCATGAGCCCTATTTTACTCAGCAGCCTCCTGTGCGGCACCTTGAAGTCAGGTAGATAACATCCATTGGCTCTCCTTGGTCTAACCTGCTCATCACTTCCTCAAAGAATTCTAGCAGATTTGTCAGGCATGACCTCCCCTTGATGAAACCATGTGGACTTTGCCCTATTTTACCATACACTTTCAAGTATTCAGAAATCTCATCCTTCACAATGGGTTCCAGGATCTTACCCACAACCGAGGTTAGGCTAATCGGTCTGTAATTTTCTGTCTTTTGCTATACTCTCTTTTTAAACAGGGGTGTCACATTACTGTTCTGGGGAACAGTAATACTAGAGATTCCTGAAAGATCACCACTAACGCCTTCATAATCTTTTCAGCTATCTGCCATAGAACTCTGGGATGTAGTCCATCTGGTCCAGGTTATTTATCCACCATCAGGCAATTCAGTTTTCCAAGCACCTTCTCCTTGGTGATGACCACCATATTCAGCTCTGCCCTCTCACTCTCTTCAATTTTTGAGATATTACTTGTGTCTTCCAACATGAAGACTGACACAAAGTAATTATTTAGTTCCTCAGCCAATTCCATGTTCCTCACCACTATCTCTCCAGCATCATTTTCCAGTGGCCCAGGGTTCACTTTTGCCTCTCTTTTGCCCTTTTATACTCTTACAGTCTTTATATTCCTGGCTAGCTTACCCTCATATTTAATCTTCACCCTCTTTATTTCTTTTTTTGTTGCCCTCTGTTGGTCTTCATAAGCTTCCCAGTCCTCTTGTTTTCTAGTGTCCTTTGCCACATTATTTGCTTTCTCTTTTGCTTTTACGCTATACCAGACTTTGCTAGTCAGCCATAGTTGCCTCATCTTCCCTGTACCATGCTTCTTTTTCCTCAGGATGAATCTCTGCTGTGTTTCCTGAATTGCTCCCAGAAACTCCTGCCATTGCTGATCCAATGTCTTTCCTACTAGGCCCCTCTCCCGTCAATTTTACACAGCTCCTCCCTCATGCCTCTGCAGTTGCCTTTATTCAGCTGTAATACCGTTTGCTCCAATTCTATTTTCTCCCTTTCAAATTGCAGCGTAATCATATTATGGATCACTGCCTCCTAAGGATTCCTTCACCTTAAGCTCCCTTATCAAGTCTGCTTCATTGTACAACACTAAATCCATTATTGCCAGTTCCGTAATGGGCTCCAAAACAGGCTGCTCCAAAAAGTCATCTTGTAGACATTCCACAAATTCCTTTTCTTGCAATCTACTACCGACCTGATTTTCCCAGTCCACCTGCATATTAAAAGCCCCCTTGATCACTATGCTATCTGGCAACACAAAGCTTTCCCCCACCACTCACTGCATATCACAACAGTTGACAAGATGGAAGCAGTAAGAAGGAAGTGCAGCAAGAGGAAAGTATGGGAGAGACAGGGAAGTTCAGCAAGAGGACAGCATGAGGGGAGGGAGGCTGGGTGAGACCGAAGGTTAATAGGAGGAAAGGTTGGCAGGAGGAAGGGTCA
This sequence comes from Chiloscyllium punctatum, assembly GCF_047496795.1. Classification (NCBI taxonomy): domain Eukaryota; kingdom Metazoa; phylum Chordata; class Chondrichthyes; order Orectolobiformes; family Hemiscylliidae; genus Chiloscyllium; species Chiloscyllium punctatum. The sequence continues at coordinate 45,709,835 of NC_092777.1, read as the reverse complement.
ATAAGTGGAAGAGTCAGCAAAAATTATTTCTAATGACCAGGAAGTGGAAAAGATAAGAGCCAAGGAAAAGTAGAGAGTCAGCATATTTCTTTTCAAGTTTTTAAAGTTACTTTACTTTAAATGTTATTTTATTCATGTATAAAGGAATTTAGAAAAATGAAATATTTCAACTTACAAGCTACAATGTTTTAACCTTTTTCTGATGATACAGGTCCCACAGAACTGAACTACACAGTCTTTACAAAAAAAAATTGAAAGAAGTGCGGATGCTGGAAATCAAAAACAAAAACAGAAATTGCTGGAAAAGCTCAGCAGGTCTGGCAGCATCTGTAAGGAGAGAAAAGAGCTGATGTTTCGAGTCTAACTGACCCTTTGTCAAAGCTGACCCTTTGTTAATGCGATAACAAGGCCTGGTGTGTGGGGGTTGGGTAAGGACATCGGAAAAGATGACTCAACCCCTCAAATCTTTGAACCCGGTATTGAGTCCAGAAGGCTGCAGGGCTCCCAAGCAGAAAATGAGATGCTGTTCTTCCAGCTTACACTGAGTTTTGCTGGAGCACTGCAGCAAGCCTGAGACAGAGGTGTTAGCCAGGGAACAGGCAGTCTATTGAAGTAGCAGGCAACTAGAAGCTCAGGGTCTTTTTGTGCACAGAATGTAGAAGTTTTGTGAAGTGGTCACCCAGTCTATACATTGGTTGTAAAGGGAAATCTGATTTACACTGTGTGTTTCATTTCAAGTTGCACGTTCCATGAATGTAACCACAGCATTAAGCATATCAGTTTCTGTTTCTCTCCTTCCTCATATAACATGCTTCTCACAATCTCACTTTCATTTCAAGCTTTTGTCTCTCTGTCCAAAGACGACTTTATATGACTTGATGCAAATTTTGCCCTGTAATGTTGCTGTGAAGTGCTTTGGTTATTTTATAATTTTAAAGATACTATATAGTATCATCTCCAAACTTACTTTAATTACATTACCATCGCTGAATCCCCTATTAACAAGGTCATGGGCTACCATTGACCAGAAATTGAACTGGACCAGTCATAGAAACACTGTGGCTACAAGGGGAGGTCAGAGGTTAGGAATACCGTGGTCTGTGATGCACTTCTTGGCTCCTCACAGCCTGTCCACCATCTATACAATACAAGTCAGGACTGTGATGGGTTACTCTCCATTTGCCTGGATGAGTATAGCTCTAACAATACTCAAGAAGGTTGACACCGTTTGAGATAAAGCAGTCTACTTTACTGACATCTCATCTACTATTTTCAACATTTCCTTCACCACTAGTGTGCAATGGCAACAGTATATACCATGCACAGGGATGCATTGTAGTAGCTCACCAAGGCTTATTTGAGCCTTCCAAACCCAAACTCTACAACATTGAAGAAGCAGGATGGTAGATGCCCGCTAACAGCCTCATCTGCAAGCTCTCCTCCAAGCTACATATAAGCTTGACTTAGAACTACATTGTCATTCTTGTCATTGGGTCAAAATCCTGGAACTCCCACCCTAATTGCATTGTGGGTGTACTTATACCATATGCAGTGGTTCAAGAAGGCAGCTCACCACAACCTTCTCAAAGACAATTAGGATGGTCAATAAACTCTGGGCTTGTCTATAATGCCTTCATCCCCTAAACTAATTAAAACATTTTATTTAGAAAATAAAAAATGTTTATTTGCTGGAGTGGACACTCTCAATGAAGAACAGTTAAGAAATTGGAGTGATAAACAAATGCATTAACCTATAAATAAAAAACATTCTATTTATATGAGGATCTTCATCGTCAATGCAATTTTAAGCAAAACACATAAATTCCACGTATCAGAAACGTAAAGTAAAAATGTTAAAACATTAATACACATAATGATATTGCAAAGACTGGGAAAGATATAACCCAAAATAATTTCAGAGATAGCAACTTTTACAAAATTTGGATGCTTAGTATGGGTGTACATGACACCTGCAGCGAGAAATTCCGATCACAAGAAAACATATAACATCAGAAGGAGGTTCATAGTAAATGGACATTGATAACAACTACTTGAAGGATAATAGAGTCAAAGAGTTAGATAAAGAACAAAGAGGGTAATTCTAGAACTTACCACAGATTTATCGAAGAAAAAGCTGTCTACTGAGAAATCTAAGAAGCTTGTAGTGAATTCCAGCTATGTTTTCCATGTAGTGACAGTGAGCACATTTCAAAGTATGCCATTGGCCTTTGCACTCTTTATGTTGTCTTGAAGTTGTGAAGTGTTACCACTGCCTTTTTGACTCTAACATTTTAGCCAGAAGGTCTGCCTAGTTAACCTACAGCTGCTCTTACATTTAGGTGTGAACATTCTGTGCCTTGCTTTTAATAACCCCCAAGTTGAGCTCCAGACTTGTTGCTGGGCAGAATTCAGAACAGATCATGCGACTCTCTTCACTGCTCCATTTTACCTTGAATTAAAAAGACAATAATTTTATAAAATTTCACTTTAAGAATTCTCGACTGACAATTTTAAAATTATGTAATTTCTCCCAGGAACTGTTAATGAATTGTAATTTTCTAAATTTAAATAATGCATGGAAAACAAAGCACTGCAATTTTTCAACAGCATTCTCTGCATGCATTGTTCCTCACTGGGGAATTGCTTTAATAATCTACCAGAGTTAAATTTACAAACCATTACAACAAAACTTACTTAGTTATTTTAAATTGCAATTGTAATGAGTTTTGATTGCAGTGTTTTTTAAATTAACATGATTGACTTTAAATTACAAAGTTTAAGTATGACAGCCTTACACTCACATTGAGTTTAACTTGATGATATGTATAAGTAGGACAAGGTAAATTCAATTGATTTTTTTTACTGCCAAAGGTACTGATATTTCAATCCACCAACACTTGAGATAGCAAGTCAGTTATGATGTACTTCCCCTTGTACCTGACATGTTCTTGTTATATAATTCAATGTCTGTATTAAAATTTTCACATTTTCAAATTTGAACAATGAGCTAAGCTCAGTCCACATTAAAAAATGCTTCCTCCAAACAATTTCAAATTTCTGTACACTTCAATGGACTAAATTTCATGTTGTTTCGTAAAATGCAAAACAGATATAAACCACTTTAATGTTAAAATGCATTTCGGATTTGTAATTGTTTTTAACATCTATATGTTTCTAAAAGGTAATCAAATTATAAGATGAAAGCAAAGTCAATCTATGTGACATTACAAAATGCATGAAAATACTCAGGGCAGAAAATGATAGACATTACTACCAAATAGAAATTTGGAAAACGAACAACTAATTTTGCAAATTTATGCTCCATGTGAAATATGCCTGACACTATAGAGGCATTAAATAATTTTAAGGTATTTGGGGTGGCCACCTTAAATAAACAGTCATTATATTCCTTGTATATGTTAACAATGAGCCTTATATCTATTTGAGGGTTTCTTTGGAACATTGGTTAGCATTGACTGGCAGGCTTTGGGTTGGCTTGACTAGCATTTTGATAAGATTGTTGCAGCCTAAGAAGCATCTGTCTTGAAAAAGTGAATTTCTTCTAAACTAATTTTCCTACAGGACTGGGAGGAACAAGGGTACAGATCCTGGCCAGACAGTACTGCTGAAGCCAATTTTAGTGTGCAATAGTGTACAATTTTCCCTATCCCATTTTCCTTCCGCATAAAACTTAGCTGAAAGACTGCTGTTAGTGATGCAATCAGTGAAAATTTTGTTGCGAACTTGGGAGTCCCTGCTTTTGGAGGTGCGACATTAATAACCATAAGACCATAAGAAAGAGAAACAAGCATAGGCTGTTCGGCCCTACAAGCCAGCTCAGCTATTCAACAGAATCATGGCTGATCTGACACTCATAATAAAAGTTATGTTAATTGCAGTGACAGCAGTGTTGGTCTTGTTTTTTTTAAGATGTGTTCTGTCTGGATATATGGGATGAATGAAGAGGTTGCATTACAATTAATGAATTATTTTGCCGAATATTAAGTAATATTAAGCAAAATTACAAAAGGGATATAAAAATTCTGTGATATTGCTGCTTTGGGAAGGGAAAACTGTTTGAAATGAATATAGTTAAAATGTTGGCTGACTGAGCTATGTAACCAGTATCTTTAATGTTTCTACTATCTCATGAGGGATTTGGATTCCATCTGTTACCTTCCACCTCAGATTTACACGTTAGCTGCTTAAGGCTGATTAACATAATGTGATTTAGTCAATAGATGAGAATTGTTTAAATATAATCAAACATCTGGTATCCAATAGAAGGAAAAAGCCAGAAGGATGGAATTGTAGGCCGGTTCAGAAAGGAAGAGCTTCCAATTGATTCCAATTTATCCTCTGGCCTGAAGTACCGCCAAGTTCTACAGTCAACTGCACAAAGCATAAAAACAACATTCTCAAATGTCTCAGAATCATTGCTCAATTTGCATGCATATCTTTTTAGTATTCCACATGACGTTAGTGATACATATACGATACAAAATTGACTAAGTTTTGAACAATGCTGATCAAACTATATTTTTCCTCTTCTGGCCCCAGTTTACAATGTCTCAAGATACCAACAACAGCAAAAGAACATAAAGCAGCAAAGTAGCATTCAGCATATAATTTCTAAAATTGTGTGCTATAGACCATGTAAGCATGTAAATTGATGCTTTTTTATGTACCCAATTTTTTACGTAACCATTATTTCACCTACCCACTGTTTCATTTGAGCCACTTCAGCTCATGGACCTTGGCCAGGAAGGATTAGAAGCACAGGCTGTGGGACTTGCGTTGACTGACGTTGGGGCTTAAACCACTCCACACTACTAAGGTTTGGGCATAAATAAATAAGTGCAGATCTGATGCAAAGGCACAGATCTGCCTAAACATTTTCACTGAGGAAGAATAAAGAAAATTGAGAGTAAATCACCATGCAGCATTCTACCACATTTCCACGTAGCTGTTTCATGTAAGTCAGATAGTATACTGCTTATGATTGTTGTAAGACCCATAAAAGCAAAGATGCCACCTATAGATGTCTTACTTCAGTTCATTTTGACAAATAAACTTTTTAATCATCTTACTGATCCTTGATCCCCTTACCATCAGGACAGATTAGCCGAAGGAACTGGGAGCATATCGCCAAGCTGAAGCAGAATCTGGGCTTTTGGGAGAACCACTCCCTCTCCATTGTGGGTAAAAACCCGGTCATCAGGTGTAAGGTCATCTGTTGTATGTGGCATAGGTCTGGCCCATTCCTCAAAACTGTACCATTGCAGTCACTCAAGACTTTTTCCACTGCATCTGGAGATCGAAGATGAACTGTCTCTGCAGGGACTCCATGCACAAAATTCTGGATAAGGGGAGGAAGAACATACCCAACGTTGTCCTCATCCTGATGGCCACTTTTGTGTGTGGCTGCATCAAGCTGTGTGTAGACCCTCAGTATGCAAGTATCAAGGATCACTATGTACTGAGGTTCTACCTGTTCCCGGTGTTGTGAAGGATGGGACTCGCCTCGCTGCTGCAGAATGATCCATGTATCACCTGTCCTTCGTGGGGAAATTGTAAAGAAAACTACCTCTGACCACATTCCATCAGGAAGTGGCCAGCACACAGTGTCCTTGAGACCCTGCAGGAAAGGAGAGGGTGGATCTTATCAGATTATTCCCTGAGCAGACTGTCAATGTCATCTGGCAGAATGCCTCATCATCAGAACTTACTAACATGCATCAAGACGTCACTTGGCTGGTGGTGAGATGGGTACTACCTCTGATATCTTTCGTGTACGCCTGATTGGTCTGCGCCACTGTACGCTGCCCTTGAAGCAGCTGCGAGATCATTGAGACTATCACACATCTTCTGCTGGAATGTGCCTTTGCAAAGGAAGTCTGAAGAGAGATAGTGGTTTTGACAAGGTTTGTCCTGAGCAACTCCATGACAAAGGACTCTGTGCTCTATAGCTTGTTCCCTGGAATGCACACTGAGACAAACATCAACAGTGTCTGGAAGATCATCAATTCAGTGAAAGTCGCTCTTTGGACTGCCCTAAACTTGTTAGTATTCCAGAACAAAGAATTGACCCTGATTGAATGTTGCAGACTGGCAAATTCTAAGGACCCGGATTACATGCTGAGCAAGGCACTAAAACTTGGGGTGGCTGCTGACAAGGCACAGTGGGGAAAGACCACTGTCTGAGATCTTCCAGCTGAAGTTAGTTGGGAGTCTGTTATCGGACCGTCCTGATGCCTCAAATGCATGTTAATATAATCTTCTATAAGCCTTTTGTATGTTTGTTGGTTAGAGTCAACCTCCAATATTTGCTTGCTTTCTTCATTTGCTATTGTACAGAACCGAATGCATTTGTGACAATGTACATATATAAAGATATTTTTTATAAATAAAGTATATTTTTTAAACATAATAAAAGGATATTTGCTGATGACTGCACAGTATTTAGCACCATTTATGACACTGAGAAAGCATTTATCCATATGCAGCAAAACAGGACAATTTCCAGACTTGAGCTGAAAAATGACAAGTAGCATTTGCGCTGCACAAGTGCTAGGCAATGACTATTTCCAATGAGAGAGAACTTAATCATTTCCTCATGACATTCGATGGCATTACTGTCGCAAAATTCCCCACGACCAATATTCTGGGGGGTTACCACTGACTAGGAACTGAACTGGATCAGATATATAAATGCAGTGGCTACAAGAGCAGGTCAGATGCTGGGATTTCCATAGCAAGTAACTCACCTCCTGATCCTCAATGCCCAACCATCATCTACAAAGCTAAAATCAACAATGTGATAGCATACGCTCCACTTTTCTAGATGGGTACAGCTTCAACAATACTCAAGACGTTCTACACCATTCAGGATAAAGCAGCCTGCTTGATTGGCATTTGAGAGAAGATTTGTAGCTCGGGTGCTCGTTGTTGTGGTTCTGTTCGCTGAGCTGGGAATTTGTCTTGCAAACGTTGATTGGCATCTCCATCTGACACAGTCAATATTCGCTCTCTTCATCAGCTAGGTACAGGAGGCAGTACTGTGTGCCTAAAGGTGCACTTTAGTAAATGATTAAGGATCTTTTAACAGCACCTTCCAAATCCACAACCTCTACCATATGGAATGAAAAGGGCAGCAGATGCATGGGAACACCACCACCTGCAAGCTCTCCTCCAAGCCACACATCATCCTGATTGGGGACTATTGCTGTTCTTTCAGTGTCGCTAAGTCAAAACCCTACAACTCCCTTCCTAATGGCACTTCCACGGACTGCAGAGGTTCAAGATGGCAACTCACTAGTACCTTCCCAAGGGCAATGAGGAGTAGACAAAAATATTGGCCTAGCCAGTAATGTCCACATTGCACAAAAAATTTAAAATATATTTTTAATTGTACCATAATTTTGATTCAAGTCTTTCTTCAGTTAGTACTCCTATGGCCCAGTGACGAATATATCTGCTTAAGGATCTGTGAATTTAATGTGTTTAATCCATTTAAAACAGAAGTGATCAGGCTCTGATTTCCAAGCTGCATTCCTATTTCCTAACAGCACAGATTAAGTTTCAACTATGCTGGAATGAATGCTACGGGGCTCAGCCTTGGTAGATTGGTTTCTAATGATTATTTCATACCCAGTCTCATGTCATTAGTTTTGCTTACCCTCTGCACTGTTCCTTACTTTGTTTTCCTACTACAGTCAGGCATCTATTACCTAATCAATTCGAGAAATAGTTCAATCAAAAACGTACTGGACATGAAAATAAACCTTAGTAACATAAACAGTCCTGTCTCTTGATATCCTGGTAATTAGAAAACCCTTTTAACTCTCTCATGGAAAGATCTTCGGTTAGAAGAGGATGAATAAATGTTTTCCCTTCTCTCCGACATATCTTGGAGTCTGGGTACAAAACACCCTCTCTGATGAATGAGAGAAGCTGATAAAAACAATCTGAAAGCCCTGTTCTAAGTTTATAGGCATGAAAAATCACAACACTGCTAATTCCTTCCTTGAAGTACTGTACACTCATGATGTTTCAATTGCTCCTGAAATAGTGTCTCTTCTTTTTATCAAGAGGCACTCATCAGTCAATATTTCTTAACTTATATTGTCTTTCTATTATCTCTTAACTTTGGACTTAGTAGTGTTCTGCACTAATGTCCTTAATTCTTCCCTTAGGTTCCTCTAGAAACATTCCTGGCAACTTCAATAAAAAAAGTCTATTGTGATTTATCACATACAACTCTACCTCTAGGGATTCATATAAAAGTTAATAAATTGAGAATGAATGTGCTTCAGTTGAACATTTAAACTAAAAAAATGCACAATTTAAAATTCAGCCATTCTAATTATGTTATTGCCAATGTAAATCACTTGTTTAGTTGCAGTAGCACTACATTGTACTCAAAAAATGTTTCTATGGAATGAATTTTACTGAAGTGATAGGGGATGTCTTTGTTGCTGAATTGATTGACTTTGGAAAAGAGATGGCCTATCAAGTAGATGGCCTATCCAAAATCCACCCTTCACAGCTCATCCTTGAGATCCAAGTTAAAAGGCCAGCAGCTCTTGCTGTCCCAGAACCCAGCAGTGAAGACAATCACCAGTGTTCAGATGGGGAGGAATGGGATATCTTAGGGAGTTGGGGGGAGGGGCCAGTTTTTGAGACTGGAGAACAAAAGGAGGAAGGTGTTTATGATGTTGTGAGAGTGACTCCAATGCATCCAGGGTATCTCTCAACTTTGACCAACTTCGGTGAAAGGAAACAACCTTCTAACTTTTACTTGTCTTCCACAGTCCAGCATATTATGGCAGTGGAGATAAATTGAAGTTCTAAATTGTTCCTTAATTTGTTAAGGGTCTCAATAAGCCACAGGGTAGGAGGCTAAATGTGTACTTCCTGTATTATGAGGCGTGTGTGATGACAGATTCACCAAATTTATTTAAATATGATCCTCTGCCAGAAACACGCCTGTTCTTGTTAGTGGTGGTGAGGTGGGCGTGGGAATAGTCTTTAAAATTTAACTCCATTTATCATTAAGGTCTATATAAATCAACACTTTCATTTTAAAGTAAAATTTCTTCTCTTGGATGTTACGAATACAATGCTTCTGAGATTCTAATCCTTTCTTTTTCTGAGTGTGACCTTTTGCTTATTTTCTCATTTGGATGGTTTTAGGAAGACTCTGCAAGTGATTGAGAAGTGAACCACATTTAGATACCCAATTACTTATGTTGTGAACAGAACTGAAAGTGCAAAGTTATTTTCTGTCTCAACCTTCAATGTTACATGTATTCTTCTTAACTGCATACTGTAATTGAAGCTTTTAAACATCAATTGGGCCCACAAAAAACCAAATCCCTTTCAGGTAATGACCAGCATGTGTAAAACATACTAGCTGGTATTCCAAAGTAATTCATTACAGCCAATTAACCAGTGCCCTTATGGGTCAGTTTGGTAGTTTTTCAGAAAATCTATGCTGAACCACTGCCCATTCCTGCTGTGACCTGATCGTAAACGTGCTTCCAGTGGGGAAACTTAGCAGACTCTTATGATAAACTGAGGGCTCAATGCTCATTTTAAATTTGAATATTACTGAGTGAGATTTGTCACTGAGCCATATGAGGAGATTTTAGGTGTGGTGACCAAAACCTTGGTTTAAGGATGTAGGTTTTAAGGAGTGCCAGAGATAGAGTGGTGACATGGTTAATTGAGAGAATTTCAGAGCTTAGGTCCTTGACAGCTAAAAGCATGGTGCTGTACAGTTGGTGAAAGTTATAAAAGTAGGCAGGGGCAAAGCCATGGCCTGATCTAAAAATATCAATGTGTGTTTTAAAATCAATACTACATGGAATGCAGGCAATATGGGTCAGTGTGCACAGATGTGTTGGGTGAACAGAACCTGCTGTGAATTATGAAATAGCCAGAGACGTTTTAGATGAACTCAAGTTTATATAAGATAAAATATGAGAGACAATCTAGAAGAACATTGGAATTGTCAAGTTTAAAATGTGTGTTTTACTTCATCAATTTATGAGGTAAGTTCATTGAAAAAGCATGCTGCAGAGAAGTAAAAGGCTGCCAACAAAGATGATTTGCCTCAAGGCAATGAATAAAAGGACCATATGACGTAAGAATAGAAGTTTTGTTGCCCTATTCAGGAATAATTCACAGCCCTGTTATTTGCGCAGACCTCACTCCTAAAAACTAGCTGAAACACCACTTCCAGCTGATCTTGAAGATTGTTGCAGAGTGAAAATATTGAGCTTGATTGTGTATTTTGTCATATTTACACAGTAAGTTAATCAGTCACGTATATTATTCATGTCACAATAATCACCACAATACAAACACATTTTGACACTTCACCAATTGTGCTTAGTTATTCGCTTATTTCAAACATCCATACTGGAGTTATTTTTCACCATGTTTATGCTCCGTTCTTCTCCTTTTGTTGACTTTCTTCCACTCCTTTGGGCTGGTCAGTGGGGCATGGAGCATTATAGCTTCAAAACGCTCTCAAACCTCTATTTCTGTAGCAAGCTTCCTCATTGAAGATATGCTTAAGACAATGTTTCACTTATTGTTTAAATTCACTCAACAACATAGCAAATATTTAATTATTGCAGTAGTTGTACCAGCTTAAATGACTCCAATGTAAACACCTTTCTAATAGAATTTTGTGTTCGATAAAAGAATTTGCTTCAATGCTGCACATGATCATAAAAGTTGCAAATACGGAACACATTTTAAGTATAATCACTATTGTTCTAATATGGAAGCCATTTTGTACGCAGCAGATTCCAATTGAAAAATATGAAATTTATAACCAGTTAGTCTGCAGTTGGACACCGAGCACTGATAATTAATGTTACATTTTGATGATCTGTTAAAATATGACTTTTGTTCCAGAACATATAATTTTCAAGTCAAGAGACAAAAGGTAGAAACGCTGACTATTTTTTTGAATATTTCCAGCATTCCGTTTACATTTCAGGCACACTTACAGTATTTTGCTTTTGATTTTCATTTTATTTCACTGAATATTTAAACTTGTCAACTAGGTTGTTTCAGGGATTCTAACTACAGCTCATGCTTGCTAGTTTAAATGATACTAGCTAACTATCAGTACTAAACAGGCTGCAATGTTGGACAATCAGGCCAGAAAGTGGTGTGACTGTTGCCTTCTCCCTTCCTCCTACTTCTTCAACTCTTTGCTGTTCATCATATCGCTGATGGGAAAAGCTGTACCTTTATGATTCACAAGAATAGTTTTGAGACACGAGCCTTTGATGCATAGATAGAATGGCAAAGCTATGAAGCTTCTCATTAATATAATGTTTATAGTATAGTTCACGTAGGAGACTGAGGTACAATTTCCTGACAGGGAGTGGCTGATCTCTGTGTGAAGGGTTGTGTGAGACAGCTCTTGTGGCACAGTATTAATGTCCTTACCTCAAGTTTTACCACAAGGTAAGCAGACAAGGTCTTTTCCCTGGGGTGGGGGAGTCCAGAACTAGAGGGCATAGGTTTAGGGTGAGAGGTGAAAGATATAAAAGGGACCAAAGGGGCAACTTTTTCATGCAGAGAGTGGTGCGTGTATGGAATGAGCTGCCAGAGGAAGTGGTGGAGGCAGGTACAACATTTAAAAGGCATCTGGATGGGTATATGAATAGGAAGGGTTTAGAGGGATATGGGCCAGGTGCTGGCAAATGGGACTAGATTAGGTTAGAATAACTGGTCAGCAAGGACAAGTTGAACCTAAGGGTCTGCTTCCATACTGTACATCTCAAAGACTCTATGACTATGAGATGTGTAATAATACCTCTGAACATATTTCTTAAGAAATATCTAGAACGGCAAAATGGGGCTGTTGTCTTACAAAGGGGATTTGCTCAAAAGCATTAGAGGTCTGGACAGAAGCTGGCAAAAGAACCAGAGGTGATATGAGGGAAAATATTTATGTAGCTGGTAGTTAGGGTTTGGAATGGTTTTGTCTGAGAGAGTGGAAAATTCAAAGGAGAATAGGATAATTACCTTGAGAAAAACCGTTTTAAGGCTAATGAGAAAGTGCACAGACTAGCTAAATAGTTCTTGTCAAGCCCTGATACAGACGTTTTTGAAAAATTTCATTCATAGGATATAGGCGTCACTGACTAAATCAGAAAATTACTGCCTTTTCGTAATGGCCTTTAAGAAGGTAGCACATAGCTGCTTTCTTAAACTACTGCAGTCATAGAGTTATACAGCACAAAACAGATCCTTCAGTCCAACTCACCCATGCCAACCTGGTTTCCCAAATTTTAAATTAGTCCCATTTGCCTGCATTTGGCTCTAAATCTTTCCTATTCATGTACCTGTCCAAATGTCTGTGAAATGTTGTAATAGGCAAGACTAGGGTGGAGGACCTGTTTGGGGATTACGAAGTACTAGGCAGGAAATTGAAGCACAGGTCCTCAAGGGTCATAATCTCTGGATTACTGCCCGAGCCACGTGCCAATTGGCATAGGGACAAGAAAATTAGGCAAGTAAACACGTGGCTAAGGGATTGGTGTGGGAAAGAAGGATTCCACTTCATGGGGCATTGGCATCAGTTTTGGAACAGGGGGGATCTGTACCGTTGGGACGGTCTCCACCTGAACCGATCAGATATCAATGTTCTAGCGAAGAGGTTAAATAGGGTGGTCATTAGGACTTTAAACTTCTGAGTTGGGGGGCAGGGAAAGTGAAAGCGACAGGGAGTATGGCATTAAATGGAAAGATAAGCAGCAGGATAGCATGTGTCCAGGCGGATTTAAAATTGAGGCAGACTGGGAATGCAGAAAAAAGCAAGGATAACTTAGGACATCATATGACTTCCAATATCTCTAATGATAAGAAAGTTAGCATTAAGGCACTTTACCTGAATGCTCGTAGCATTCATAACAAAGCAGATGAACTAATGGCACAGATCATAGTGAATGATTATGATGTGGTAGGCATCACAGAGACTTGGTTACAGGGGGGTCAGGACTGGCAGTTAAACCTCCAAGGATTTTCAACTTATCGAAAAGACAGGGAGGTCGGCAGAGGGGTTGGGTTGCCTTGTTAGTTAAGAAAAAAATTAAATCTATGGCACTGAATGACATAGCGTCAGATGATGTGGAGTCTGTGTGGGTGGAATTGAGGAACCACAAAGGCAAAAAAACCATAATTGGAGTTGTGTACAGACCTCCTAACAGTGGTCAGGACCAGGGACGCAACATGTACCAGGAAATAGAGAAGGCATGTCAGAAAGGCAAGGTCACAGTGATCATGGGAGACTTCAATATGCAGGTGGACTGGGTAAATAATGTTGCCAGTGGATCCAAAGAAAGGGAATTCATGGAATGTTTACAGGATGGCTTTTTGGAACAGCTTGTCATGGAACCCACAAGGGAGCAGGCTATTCTGGACCTAGTGCTTTGCAATGAACCAGACTTTATAAAAAATCTTAAAGTAAGGGAATCCTTAGGAAGCAGCGATCATAATATGGTAGAGTTCAGTCTGGAGTTTGAAAGAGAGAAGGCAAAATTGGATGTAATGGTGTTACAGTTGAATAAAGGTAATTATGAGGGCATGAGAGAGGAACTAACAAAAATAGACTGGAAGCAGAGGCTCGCGGGGAAGACAGTAGAGCAAAAATGGCAGGAGTTTGTGGGTATAATTGAGGACACTGTACAGAGGTTCATCCCCAAGAAAAGAAAGATTATTCAGGGAGGGATTAGACAGCCATGGCTGACAAAGGAAGTCAGGAAATGTATTAAAGAAAAAGAGAGATCCTATAAAGTGGCCAAGAGCAGTGGGAAATCAGAAGATTGGGAAGGCTACAAAAACAAACAGAGGATAACAAAGAGAGTAATAAGAAAGGAGAGGATCAAATATGAAGGTAGGCTAGCCAGTAATATTAGAAATGATAGTAAAAGTTTATTTCAATACATAAGAAACAAATGACAGGCAAAAGTAGACATTGGGCCACTTCAAACTGATGCTGGAAGCCTAGTGATGGGAGATAAGTAAATAGCAGGAGAACTTAACAAGTACTTTGCGTCAGTTTTCACAGTGGAAGACATGAGTAATATCCCAACAATTAAAGGGAGTCAGGGGGCTGAGTTAAGTATGGTTGCCATTACGAAAGAGATAGTGCTAGAAAAGCTAAAAAGTCTTAAAATTGATAAATCTCCTGGCCCCGATGGGATACATCCTAGAGTTCTGAGAGAGGTAGCTGAGGAAATAGCGGAGGCATTGGTTGAGATCTTTCAAGAGTCACTGTAGTCAGGGAAAGTCCCAGATGATTGGAATATCGCTGTTGTAACCCCATTGTTCAAGAAAGGATCAAGACATAAGATGGAAAATTATAGGCCAATTAGCCTAACCTCGGTTGTTGGTAAAATTCTAGAATCCATCATTAAGGATGAGGTTTCTAAATTCTTAGAAGAGCAGAGTCTGATTAGAACATGGATTTAGTAAGGGGAGGTCATGCCTGACAAACCTGTTGGTATTCTTTGAAGAGGTGACAAGTAGGTTAGACCAGGGAAACCCAGTGGATATGGTTTATCTAGACTTCCAAAAGGCCTTTGATAAGGTGCCACACGGGAGGCTGCTGAGCAAGGTGAGGGCCCGTGGTGTTCGAGGTGAGCTACTGGGATGGATTGAGGATTGGCTGTCTGACAGAAGGCAGAGAGTTGGGATAAAAGGTTCTTTTTCAGAATGGCAGCCGGTGACGAGCGGTGTCCCGCAGGGTTCAGTGTTGGGGCCACAGCTGTTCGCATTATATATTAATGATCTGGATGAAGGGACTGGGGACATTCTAGCGAAGTTTGCAGATGATACGAAGTTAGGTGGACAGGCAGGTAGTACTGAGGAAATGGGGAGGCTGCAGAAGGATCTAGACAGTTTGGGAAAGTGGTCCAGGAAATGGCTGATGGAATTCAACGTGAACAAATGTGAGGTCTTGCACTTTGGCAAAAAGAATAAAAGCACAGACTACTTTCTAAACGGTGAGAAAATTCGTAAGGCCAAAGTACAATGGGATCTGGGAGTGCTAGCCGAGGATTCTCTAAAGGTCAACATGCAGGTTGAGTCTGTGATTAAGAAAGCGAATGCAATGTTGTCACTTATATCAAGAGGGTTGGAATATAAAAGCACCGTTGGGCTACTGAGACTTTATAAAGCTCTGGTTAGGCCCCATTTGGAGTACTGTGTCCAGTTTTGGTCCCCACACCTCAGGAAGGACATACTGGCACTGGAACATGTCCAGCGGAGATTCACACGGATGATCCCCGGAATGGTAGGTCTAACATATGAGGAACGGCTGAGGATCCTGGGATTGTATACATTGGAGTTTAGAAGATTAAGGGGAGACTTAATAGAGACGTACAAGATAATACATGGCTTGGAAAGGGTGGACGCTAGGAAATTGTTTCCGTTAGGTGAGGAGACTAGGACACGTGGACACAGCCTTAGAATTAGAGGGGGTAAATTCAGTACATAAATGCGGAGACATTTGTTCAGCCAGTGAGTGGTGGGCCTGTGGAATTCATTGCCGCAGAGTTCAGTGGAAGCCAGGACGCTAAATGTCTTCAAGGCAGAGATTGATAGATTCCTGTTGTCTCGAGGAATTAAGGGCTACGGGGAGAATGCAGGTAAGTGGAGTTGAAATGCCCATCAGCCATGATTAAATGGCGGAGTGGACTCGATGGGCTGAATGGCCTTACTTCCACTCCTATGTCTTATGGTCTTAACTGTACCTGCAACTACCACTTCCTCTGGCAATTCATTCCATAAATGAACCAACCTCAGGTCCCTTTTAAATCTTTCTCCTCTCACCTTAAAATTATGTTCTCTAGTTTTGAGCTCCCCTACCCCAGGGAACAGACCTTTGCTATTCTCCTTATCTATGTCCCTCATGATTTTATAAACTGCTATCAGGTCACCCTTCAACCTCCTACCTTTCAGCCTTCAGTGAAAAAGGTCCCAACCTATCCAGCCTCCTTTCATAATTCAAACCCTCCAATCCCACTAACATCCTTGTAAATCTCTTCTGCACACTTTCCAATTTAATAATATTCTTCCTATAACAGGGTGACCAGACTGTAATGTTCTCTGCCAAGCCACACACCATCCTGACTTGAAACTATATCAATGTTCTTGCACTATCACTGGGTCAAACCTGTTCTCTAACACCAATGTGGGTTTATCAACACTTAAGTTTGTAGATGGCACCAAAATTGGTGGTATAATAGACAGTGAAGAATGCATCTAAGAATATAAAAGGATTTTGATCAATTGGGCCAATGGGCTGATGATTGGCAGATGGAGCTTAGTTTTGATAAATGCAAGGAGTTTCCATTTAGTAATATCAACAAGGTAGGGGTTACACTGCTAATGGTAGGGCCCCAGGAAGTGTTGTCAAGAATATAAACCTAGGGGTTCAGGTACGTAGTTCCTTGAAAGTTGTATCACAGGTAGGCAGGGTGGTGAAGAAGGCATTTGGCATGCTTGCCTTCATTGCTCAGAGTGGCCTCACTACTTTCCTGTACAACAGCAACATGATATCCCAACTCCGATACTCAATGCTCTGAGCAATGAAGGCAAGCATGCCAAATGCCTTCTTCACCACCCTGCCTACCTGTGATACAACTTTCAAGGAACTACGTACCTGAATGCTAGGTTTATCATCTTGACAACACTTCCTGGGGCCCTACTATTAGCAGTGTTCACTGTCTATTATACCACCAATTTTGGTGCCATGTACAAACTTAAGTGTTGATAAACCCACATTGCTGTTAGAGAACAGGTTTGACCCAGTGATAGTGCAAGAACATTGATATAGTTTCAAGTCAGGATGGTGTGTGACTTGGCAGAGAACATTTGGGAGCTGTTTTTTTTTCATTCATCTGCTGACTTTGTTCTTCTAGAGTCATAGAGACGTACAGCATGGAAACAGACCCTTCGGTCCAACCCATCCATGCCGACCAGATATCCCAACCCAATTTAGTCCCACCTGCCATCACTCAGCCCATATCCCTCCAAACCCTTCCTATTCATATACCCATCCAAATGCCTCTTAAATGTTGCAATTGTACCTGCCCCCACCACATCCTCTGGCAGCTCATTCCATACACGAACCACCCGCTGCGTGAAAAAGTTGCCCCTTAGGTCTCTTTTATATCTTTCCCCTCTCACCCTAAACCTATGCCCTCTAGTTCTGGACTCCCTCACCCCAGGGAAAAGACTTTGCCTATTTATCCTATCCATGCCCCTCATAATTTTGTAAACCTTTATAAGGTCATCCCTCAGCCTCCGACGCTCCAGGGAAAACAGCCCCAGCCTGTTCAGCCTCTCCCTATAGCTCAAGTCTTCCAGCCCTGGCAACATCCTTGTAAATCTTTTCTGAACCCTTTCAAGCTTCACAACATCTTTGCGATAGGAAGGAGACCAGAATTGCATGCAATATTCCAACAGTGGCCTAACCAATGTCCTGTACAGCCACAACATGACCTCCCAACTCCTGTACTCAATACTCTCTCTGACCAATAAAGGAAAGCATACCAAATACCTTCTTCACTATCCTATCTACCTGTGACTCCACTTTCAAGGAGCTATGAACCTGCACTCCAAGGTCTCTTTTTTTCAGCAACAATCCCTAGGACCTTACCATTAAGTGTATAAGTCTTGCTAAGATTTGCTTTCCCAAAATGCAGCACCTTACCTTAACTAATGTTAAGCCCCAGTTGATATTATTCAGCGATGGCAATTCTATTGAACATCAAAGGCTAAGAACGGTACCCTTATGAATTAGTTTGTACAGATTGTAATTTTTGAAGATGCTGTCAGAGAAGCCCAAAACATTACTGCAATGCACCTTCCAATGTGCCATGGTGAAAGGATGAATGTTGAAGGTGGGCTGCTTTGTTATGGATATGTTATGGAGCTTCTTGAACATTGTTGGATCTGCATCCATCCAAGCAAGTGGAGAATATTCCATCACACTCATGACTTGTGCCTTCTAAACAGTGGCCAGCCTTTGAGGAGGCTTTGCCATGGAATTTCCCTCTGACTTGCTCTTTTTTTTAAGATTACTTACAGCGTGGAAACAGACCCTTCGGCCCAACAAGTCCACACCGACCCGCCAAAACCACAGTATTTATATGGCTCATCCAGTTCTGTTTCTGGTCAATGTTAAGTCCCAGTTGATATTATTCAGCGATGGCAAACCTATTGAACATCAAAGGCCAAGAACATTACCCTCATGAACTTTTGCAGTGCTTTCCTGGGACTGATATGATGGAATTCCAACAATCACAACCACCTTCCTTTGTGCTAGGTAGGACTCAAACCAACATAGAGTTTTCCTGTGATTCCCATTGAATCAAAGTTTTTAGGACTCCTTGATATGATAATTGGTTTAACAATACCTTGATGTCACCTCATTTCTGCATTTCAGTTCTTTTGTCCATGAGGTCAGGAGTTGAGTAGCCCTGGGAGAATTCAAACTGTCCATCATGAGCACTCGTATCATCAATAGTCACAGGTGAGATGCCAGAAGACTGGAGGGTTGGGTAATGTGGTGCCACTATTTAAGAAAGGTAGTGAGGAAAAGCCAGGGAACTACAGACCGGTAAGCCTGACACTGGTGGTGGGCAAGCTGTTGGAGGGAATCCTGAGGGACAGGACTTACATGTATTTAGAAAGGCAAGGACTGATTAGGGATAGTCAATATGACTTTGTGCGTGGGAAATAATGTCTCACAAACTTGATTGAATTTTTAAAAGATGTAACGAAGAGGATTGATAAGGGCAGAGCGGTAGATGTAGTGTACATGAACTTCAATAAGGCATTTAACAAGGTTCCTCATGGGAGAATGGTTAGCAAGGTTAGACCTCATGGAATACAGGGAGAACTAGCCATTTGGATACAGAACTGGCTCGAAGGTGGAAGACAGAGAGTGATGGTGTGGAGGGTTGTTTTTCAGACTGGACGTCTGTGACTAGTGGTGTGCTGCAAGGATCAGTGCTGGGTCCTCTACTTTTTGTCATTTATATAAATGACTTGGATGTAGACATAGAAGGTACAGTTAGTAAGTTTGCAGATGACACTAAAAATTGGAAGTGTGGTGGACAGCAAAGAAGGTTACCTCAGATTACATAGGGACTTTGATCAGATAGGTCAATGGTCTGAGGTGCAGCAGATGGAGTTTAATTTAGATAAATGTAAGGTGCTGCATTTTGGAAAAGCAGATCAGAGCAGGACTTATACACTTAATGATAAGATTCTGGGGAGTGTTCCTGAACAAAGAGACCTTGGAGTGAAGTTCATAAGTCCTTGAAAGTAGAGTCACGGGCAGATAGGATTGTGAAGAAGGCATTTGGTATGCTTTTCTTTATTGGTCAGAGCATTGAGTACAGGAGTTGGGAGGTCATGTAACGGCTGTACAGGACATTGATTTGGCCACTTTTGGAATATTGTGTGCAATTCTGGTCTCCTTCCTATTGGAAGGATGTTGTGAAACTTGAAAGGGTTCAGAAAATACTTTTTAGATTAGGTTCCCTACTGTATGGAAACAGGCCATTTGGCCCAACAAGTTCATACCGACCCTCTGAAGAGTGAGTAACTCATCCCCCTACACTAGATTTACCCTAGTAATGCACCTAACATTACGGGCAATTGCAGCATGTCTTCACCATGAACCACATACGTTCGAGACACCACCTACGCCCTCGACCTCCTCCAAGACTTCCGTTTCCCTGGCCCCCAATGCCTTATCTTCACCATGGATATCCAATCCCTCTACACCTCCATTCGCCATGACCAGGGCCTCCAAGCCCTCCGTTTTTTCCTCTCCAGACGTCCCCAACAGTACCCTTCCACTGACACTCTCATTCGTTTGGCCGAACTGGTCCTCATCCTTAACAATTTCTCCTTTGAATCCTCCCACTTCCTCCAGACCAAAGGCGTAGCCATGGGCACACGTATGGACCCCAGCTATGCCTGTCTCTTTGTTGGCTATGTAGAACAGTTGATCTTCCGTAATTACACCGGCACCATTCCCCACCTCTTCCTCCGCTACATTGATGACTGCATTGGCGCCACCTCGTGCTCCCGCGAGGAGGTTGAGCAATTCATCAACTTCACCAACACATTCCACCCTGACCTTAAATTTACCTGGACTGTCTCTGACACCTTGCTCCCCTTTCTGGACGTCTCCATCTCCATTAGTGACGACCGACTTGACACTGACATTTTTTACAAACCCACTGACTCCCATAGCTACCTGGATTACACCTCTTCCCACCCTATCTCTTGCAAAAATGCCATCCCGTATTCCCAATTTCTCCGCCTCCGCCGTATCTGCTCCCAGGAGGACCAGTTCCACCATAGGACACACCAGATGGCCTCCTTCTTTAGAGACCGCAATTTCCCTTCCCACGTGGTTAAAGATGCCCTCCAACGCATCTCGTCCACATCCCGCACCTCCGCCCTCAGACCCCACCCCTCAAACCGTAACAAGGACAGAACGCCCCTGGTGCTCACCTTCCACCCTACAAACCTTCGCATCAACTAAATCATCCACTGACATTTCCGCCACCTCCAAAAAGACCCCACCACCAGGGATATATTTCCCTCCCCACCCCTTTCCGCCTTCCGCAAAGACCGTTCCCTCCGTGACTACCTGGTCAGATCCACACCCCCCTACGACCCACCCTCCCATTCTGGCACTTTCCCCTGCCACCGCAGGAACTGTAAAACCTGTGCCCACACCTCCTCCCTCACCTCTATCCAAGGCCCTAAAGGAGCCTTCCACATCCATCAAAGTTTCACCTGCACATCCACCAATATCATTTATTGTATCCGTTGCTCTCGATGTGGTCTCCTCTACATTGGGGAGACTGGGCGCCACCTAGAAGAGCGCTTTAGGGAACATCTCCGAGACACCCGCACCAATCAACCAAACCGCCCCGTGGCCCAACATTTCAACTCCCCCTCCCACTCTGCCGAGGACATGGAAGTCCTGGGCCTCCTTCACCGCCGCTCCCTCACCACCAGACGCCTGGAGGAAGAACGCCTCATCTTCTGCCTCGGAACACTTCAACCCCAGGGCATCAATGTGGACTTCAACAGCTTCCTCATTTCCCCTTCCCCCACCTCATCCTTGTTTCAAACTTCCAGCTCAGTTACTGTCTCCTTGACTTGTCCGACCTGCCTATTTTCTTTTCCACCTATCCACTCCACCCTCTCCTCCTTGACCTATCACCTTCATCTCCTCCCCCACTCACCCATTGTACTCTATGCTACTCTCTCCCCACCCCCATCCTCCTCTAGCTTATCTCTCCATGCTTCAGGCTCACTGCCTTTATTCCTGATGAAGGGCTTTTGCCCGAAACGTCGATTTCGCTGCTCGTTGGATGCTGCCTGAACTGCTGTGCTCTTCCAGCACCACTAACCCAGTATTTGGTTTTCAGCATCTGCAGTCATTGTTTTTACCCAATTGCAGCATGGCCAATTCACCTGCCCTGTACATCTTTGGATTTTGGGAGGAAACCAGAGCACCTGGAGGAAACAGGCGAGAATGTGCAAACTCTACAATGATAGTTGCCCGAGGTGGGAATCAAACCTGGGTCCCTGGTACCGTAAGGCAGCAGTGCTAACCATTGAGCCACCATGCTGTTTACAAGGATGTTAAAAATCACACAACACCAAGTTATAGTCCAACAGGTTTATTTGGAACGCGGCTTCTTCATCAGGTGGTTGTGGAGTATAAGATCATAAGACACAAAATTAAGAGCAAAAGCTGACAGTATGATGCAATAGAAATTATAAGTTGAAAAAGACCTGGATTGTTTGTTAAGTCCCTCATCTTTTAGAATGACCATGATGGTTCAGTTCTTTCATATGTAAATCCCAGAACCTTTTTTAAAGTTACATCCTCAACTGAACTTTCACAATAGGTGCAATGACAGCCCAGATAATGCATTGAAGGTGTGAGGTGTCCTCTGTGAGGCTGTCTGTGCCCCAATGTTCAGAATTATTCTATTTCTAAAAAAGGGATTTACATAATCTTACGTGGATTTGTGCAGCCTTTGAGCAAAATAAAATGTAATTCTGTAAGTACAAATTCACCCCACAAACATATATGTGTGTGTGCGTGCATGTGGGTGTGTGTGTTGGGGATGGGGGGTTTATGAGTGTCCGTGAGAGAACATGTGTATGCATATGCCTATGTGTGTGGGTGTGAGTGTAAAAGGACATAAGTCTGTGAGAGGGTGCGTGTGTGGGTGTGAGTGTATGAGAGAGAGCTTGTGTATGAGAGAAGGTCTGCGAGAGTGTATGGGTCTGTAGGAGTGTGTGTGTGTGTGTGTGTGTGTGTGTGTGTGTGTGTGTGTGTGTGAGAGAGAGAGAGATAGAGAAAGAGAGAGATAGAGAAAGAGAGAGAGAGAGAGAGAGAGAGAGAGAGAGTGTGTGTAGTGCAGTGGAGTCACCTATAGTGTGACATGAACCCAAGGTCCCGGTTGAGGCCATCTTCATGGATACCAAACTTGGCTATCAGCTTCTGCTCTGCCACTTTGCGGTGTTGCCTGTCCCGAAGTTCACCTTGGCGGACAGTCACCCGAAGGTCCGAAGTTGAATGTCCCAGACCGCTGAAGTGTTCTTCGACTGGGAGGGAACTCTCCTGGCTGATGATTGTTCTGTGATGTCCATTCTTCCGTTGCCATGGCTTCTGCTTGGTCTCGCCAATGTACCATGCCTCAGGGCATCCTTGCCTGTAGTATCTGAGATAGACAACGTTGGCCAAGTCACACGAATACCTGCCACGTACATGGTTGGTGGTGTCCCCTTTGTGTAATGGTGGCATCGTGTCCACACTCTGACACGTCTTGCAGCATCTGCCAAGACAGGATTGTTTTTTGGCTCCTGGGAAGCACTGGACAATGAAGGGTACCCTATCGGTTGCAACTCATGTCTGTCTCCTGAGGAGGTCATTATGGTTTCTCATTGTGGCACGTAGGAACTCGTGATCGATGAGTTGAGTATCATACACCGTTCTTATGAGGGCATGCTTGAATACTTTCAACTGCCCATATAAGGATGTTGCCAGGGTTGGAGGATTTAAGCCATTGGGAAAGGCCGAATAGGCTGGAGCTGTTGGAGGCTGAGGGATGACCTTATAGAGATTTATAAAATCATGAGGGGCATGAATAGAGTAAAAGGTTAAGGCCTTTTCCCTGTGGTGGGGAGTCCAGAACTAGAGGGCATAGGTTTAGGGTGAGAGGGGAAAAGTTTAAAAGGGATCTAAGGGACAACCTTTTCATGCAGAGAGTGGTGCGTGTCTGGAATGAGCTGCCAGATGAAGTTGTGGAGGCTGGTACAATTACAGCATTTAAAAGGCATCTGGATGGGTATACAAATGGGAAGTGTTTAGAGAGATATGGGCCAAGTGCTGGCAAATGGGACTAGATTAATTTAAGAGATATGGTCAGCATAGACAAGTTGGAATGATGAGTCTGTTTCTGTGCTGTACATTTAACTTTATCATTTTTTGGATTCATTTCTATGACTCTATGATATTGCTGAACAAATGCCACTTCACAACATAATCTAAGATCCCTTCTACCATTTTGCTAATGATTGAGAGTAGGTTGCAAGGGTGGTAATTGGCTGGGTTGGATTTGTCTTAGTTTTGTGACAGAGTGTAACCTGGCAACTTTTCACACTGTGATTCGTGAACTCATTGCAAACTAGATTAGTTAACTCACCACAATTTCTGCCGCAATTGAGATCATGCTAATATTTTTGTAAAGGCATACACTGCAGATGTTGGAGATTCGGAAATAAAACAGGAAGTATGATATATTGGAATCAATGCACTAACTTTGCCTGTCTCTCCACAGATGCAGCTAGACCAAGATGACAGAAGTTCCCGCTTGTTCACTGCTTTCTTCCGTCTATTTCTCTTTCTTTTCTCTTCAGTTCTTGCTTTTCTTTTGTCTTTGGGGAGCCTGTCTGTGGCAGAACCAGCAGCATTGGCGATGGCAGCGAGTGTCGGCCTAGTGGTGAGAGATTGCACCATAGCATGCTGACTTGAGGTGGTGGAAGCTCTGATGTTAGCGATGGTTCAAAGGGTTACACTCTTGAACTTGTTCAAAAAGGTTGTGCACTCTGTTGCTTCAACTGAATCCAAGATGTTGGCGGTATCAGCAAGGTGGACCCAGCAGTGAGTGGAGGCACCTGAGTGTGGCGGCTCTGATGCTGGCAGCAGTGAGCCGCAGTACTCGATGTGGTGGCACTGGCTGAGCAGTGAAGTGTCAGTTGTAGTGGCACAGTGGCGTTAATGGGTCCAGCACAGGCAGCATTGGTGAGCCTGGCTCAAGACTCATGACAGTGGCAAAGGTGATCGGGCTATTTTCTTTTCCTTTTGTTTCTGTTTCTTTAACTTCAGCTCTTGGTTTTTAATCTAACCATTGTATTCTAAGGTGTCGCTACAGACAGGCTACTCTGTACACTTTACACTGTACTCCTGTAATCTTGTAATCGGGTAAAAGATAAAATCTAATCTAATCTAATAGATGTCAGTGTTGTATCTGTACTGGAACAGCTTAACTAAGGATGCAAATCTCAATACCGTCATGGTGACAGATCAGAACCATGAAGTACTATGAATACTTAATGTTAATTCCAAAATGTGTTTCAGAAAGTGGACTGCTACTGACATAAAGTATGATATAAATTCAGTGCTATCTGGCAAATTCCTGTATGGGACCATTGGAGTGATACACCTTTACAATGTTGGGGAAACTTCAAACAAAGAAAGATGCAACAGGAATAAATATGGAGGAGGTTGACTCTCTCAGCAGAAAGCCACTTCTTGCAGACTTTTTATTTGTAATTTTTCCCTTCAAGGATATACAAAAAAAGGGTTCAAAAAGAAATGCAATCCTGGTCTATGGGTACTCGTGGGATGAAAGTATGCTGGCCTGAGTTTGAGCACTAGTGTTCTATGAAAGTCACAGTTGAAAACCCACTGACTAGTCACTCCTGTATTGCACCCCTACTTTGAGTACTAGAAATCAGCTAGCTAGCAAGCCAGTCTAAAGGACAACATAAGGGCTGTCCGCTTTGACTGCTACTAGCTAACTATTGGAAAAAGGAAATATGACAAAAGAGTTTCAACTAATTGCAAATCCAAGAATTCTGAAATTGGCTGTTAAACTACCAATGTTTCACTATCTATCCTAATGAACCACCTAGAGAGACAGATCAGTGTATCATTTAACTTTATCATTTTTTGGATTCATTTCTTATCCCTATCTGTCTGTGCATATGTGTGTTGTGTGTGTGTGTTGCATTATTAGTTCTTCTAGTGTTTTGCAAACAATAAACATTTTTAAAATTGGCTCCTCTTAAAACATAAATTATTTTGCTGTGGGAGAAGTACATTCACAAAGGATGGATCTTTTTGAAAATTAACCTTGTTGCAACCAGCCAAGGGGTTGGGTGACTAAGAAAGGGAGTCAGTTCACCCCTCCTCGCCCAGGACTTCAATAATTTGGAGTATCCGTCTGAAACTACAATACCTTGGGAAACTTGCCCGGGGCCTGGTTGCAATAGTGCTGTCAGGATCCACAGGCTTTGCAGCATCCAGTGCATTCAGCAATTAGATGACCTGATGGACAGTGAATCATCGGTGGAAACTTCAGGACGAGTCTGGGTTGGATCAGATACTTGATGCTTGTAGCTAAAAATGGATGCAAATATATCAACCCGCTTTTTGCACAGATGTGCTGGGCTCCTCAATGAGGATAGGAATATTTATGGAACCTCCAACCCGTCCTCCAGTGAGATGTTTATTTGTCCATCACCATTTACAACTTAATGTAGTAGAACTTGAGAGCTTAGATCTGATTCATTGGTTTTGGGATCACTTAGCCCTGTCTATTGCATACTTCCACTGTTTTTTCACAAAAGTAGACCTGGATTGTGGCTTTACCATGTTGACATTTCATTCTTAGATAAACTTGATACTGCTCCTAGCATGCCATCTGAACCAGGTTTGATCTCTTGACCTGATGTTAATATATGAGTATGGGTTGTGATGTGCCATGAGGTTGCAGATTTTGATGGAATACTGTCCTGCTGCTGATGGCCCATAGCTCCTCATGGATGCCCAGCTTTGAGTTGCTAGGTCTGTTTGAAGTCTGCCCCATTTCTGATGGTGGTATTATCATACACGATGAAGAGTATCCTCAGTATGAAGAAAGGATTAAGTCTCCACAATGTCTGTGTAGTAATCAATCGCACTGATATAGTTACAGACTGTAGCTGCTGCAGATAGATTGTCGAGAGTGAGATGAAGCAAGCTTTTGTTCTTGTTGTTTCCCTCACCACCTTATTCAGAACCAGTCCAGTACTTGTCCTTTAGGACTCAGCCAGGCTGGTCTGTAATGTTGCTATCGAGCCAATGCCAAGAAAATAAAGGCATGCATTGCTCAGAATTGACATCCCACACCTTGCATTGTGCAACATTTCAGGAGAGAGAAAATAATTTAAAATGAAATCTATCTTGGAATGTCAATTGATGAATAAGTATTGATTATTCTGTGTAAATAATAAAAAAATGTAATTTTTGTTCATGAACATTTTCACTGAAAAGTGATACATTCGGTCACATTAGTTGACAGAAATTCACAGTTGAAATTGTAGAATTAACCAGAAGGACACTTGATTCCCCAGAACACCTAGGCAAATCCTTGGAATTGTGTAAAACAATCAAAGGCCAACATAATAGCCTTTGTACTTCAAGAAGCTGAGTGCCAGGAGACATTTTGACAATGGTTCTAAAAATACATGTCTCTACATCCACAAGCTTCATTACTTTAGTTTTTCTCACTTTTCTCACTGGTTTTTTTCAGCATCTATAGAATTAACAGTATATACAACAAATCAGTGCCAGCAATGTTAATCAGGTGTAGGTTTATACTTTCCCTCTCTGTAGTCCGGACACATTGAAGCTAACTGCACTTCCCTATCGAGATTGCTTCCACTAGGATAAGCTAAAAGGAGAGGGCAG
The DNA here is from genome assembly GCF_047496795.1 of Chiloscyllium punctatum. Classification (NCBI taxonomy): domain Eukaryota; kingdom Metazoa; phylum Chordata; class Chondrichthyes; order Orectolobiformes; family Hemiscylliidae; genus Chiloscyllium; species Chiloscyllium punctatum. The sequence goes on along the minus strand of NC_092777.1, from coordinate 45,682,732 downwards.
GGAACCTGTTAGCATTACTGATCTGTGTGGTTGAGCACAAAATTAACTGATTGAATTATCCATTCAGTCAGTGAATGAGTCGAGTTTAAAGAATTTATTAATGCTTCCTTACATGAGGGGTACACAAAGTACCAGACAACACAAACTAAAATTGTCTTTTCTACAACTGACCTAAAAAGTAAGGAAGGAGAGTTATCCTGGGTTTCAGTTACAGTCATGAACTAGTGACCTCTGCTAGACAATGTTCTCCATGATCAAAGCCCCTGGTATAACCTGCTCACGTAATGAATGGTCACTCAGACAAGGTGTTGTTGGTATCCATATAGGCATACACCTACAAAAAGGAATGAGAAATTGGAAATAAAACTCATAATATATACAACATGACGACCTTCTGATGCACCAGAATCTGATCTGACACTGGATCTCAGGTTGGCCTTGTTGAAGCCCAAACAGTCCTGGTATTTCCCTACTTTACAGGACTTTTTTTGGTTTTGTCTTAAATTATGGGAAATGAAAACAGAAAATACTGGAAACACATGTCGCCTCTGAAATATTTACTCTCTCTTGCTCCATGGATGCTATCTGACTTGTTTCCAGTAGATTTTCTTTGCATTTTAAATTTTCAGTAATAGTTGGGGGTTTATAATTTAAATTGTGCAGAAAGGTTGAAGAAACTGATATCAAGCGGATCGTCTCTGAATCCTGTAACTCACATCGATCGAGTAAAAATGAGATGATCTGTAACTAACAAATGTTGGAGATCGCAGCGGGTCAGGCTGCATCCATGGAGAGAAAGCAAGCTAATGTTTTCAATCTAGATGATTCTTCAGCAGAGCTGACATGAAACTCTGATGAAGAGTCATCTAAAGTGAAAACATTAGCTTGCTTTTTCACCATGGATGCTGCCTGACCTGCTGTGGTCTCCATGTTGCAGTTAACAATGGAGGAATTATTGGTGTCCACAAATTGAAGTAATGAATATACGTCAGGTACTGACTTCACAAAGGAGGTCATTTTGTAGGCTACTCTGGTATATTTTTATTGACACTTCAGGAACACATATGGACATGATCTCTCTTTGTTCAAAATTCCTGAATGCAGAACAATTGTTATTTTATTTTCTTACCTCCTCAAGTATGCTGTCTCTGGCAAGAATTCTATAGGCACTGACAGGCCTCGGCATTTTCCTCAAGTTGCATCGTAAGTTTAACTTAGTGAGAGTTGGAAGGTATTGCAAATGTGTGGATCTACTTGAGGCAGCTTAAACTGCAGTACACATGTTATCTTCTGGTTCATAATTGCCAATAGATACCTATGTGTGAAAAACAGATTGCTTCTGTACCTTGAAATAAGTAATTATTTATTCTGTGTAGCTGCACAGCTGAGATGGTATCTTAGCCTTTGTAAGAGTCAGGCCCTGAAAATCTGGCTGCTCCAGCATACATTTATTTTAACTTCAGTTAGGCGCCAGTCTGGTACCTCATACCTGGATCATAGCCTTGTGCTGAATGTCCTCAATAACTTTTGGGGCACAGAGCATTTAGCTTCTATTAACGATCATCAGTTTGTGGGAAGGGGTGAGGATAGGGAAACATGGTTGTCTCTAAATCTGAGTTTCTACATCCTAAGCTCCCAATAGAACACAGAACAGTACATGGTCAGCAGAAATTACATCTGGTCAGACCAGGTCTTAATAGGAACTGATATGGGGTCTACTGAGAGGTGGGTTGAACTCGGAGTATATTAGAATAAATGTCTGCAGTTCCAACAAGGTTTTTTGAACACAAGTTTTTAAGTTGGGACAAGGTAGTTACCACTGATAAATTGGCAGTAGTATGGTCACCTTCCATAAGCATGCTAAACAAGACGTCCACGCTTTCATGTGAGAAAGTCTGTCATGCTTAGCACTGAATGCCAGCTGGGCACTTATCTTGGGATATGCTCATCCCCGGTGGATTTTCAATTGAATGTTGTAGGAGCTGCAATATTAAGCAGTGTACATTCCTTAAACCCACTGATAAAATCCAAAGGCAATTCTGTATTGCAAGTGAGGCGTTATCCTTGTAGAAAGATTTCCTGATCACCAACAAACTAGAATCTGCAAAGGGCTACTGTTCAGAAATCCATTCTTGAATTCAGAGTGTGTCTTGGAGAGGTACAGCATGGAAACAGACCCTTGGGTCCAACTCGTCCATGCCGACCAGATATCCTAACCTAATCTCGTTCAATTTGCAGTGTTTGGTCCATATTCCTCTAAACCCTTCCTATTCATGTACCCATCCAGATGCTTCTTAAATGCTGTAATTGTACCAGCCTTCACCACTTCCTCTGGCAGCCCATTCTATATACATACCACCTTTGCATGAAAAAGTTGCCCCTTAGGTCTCTTTTAAATTTTTCCCCTCTCACCTTAAACCTATGCCTTCTACTTCTGGACTCCCCACCCAAGGGAAAAGACTTGGTCTATTTATCCTATCTATGCCCCTCATAAATCTCAATAAAGTCACCTCTCAACCTCCGCTCTATGGAAAACAGACCCAGCCTATGCAGCCTTTCCTTATAGTTCAAATCCTCCAACCCTGGCAACATCTTTATAAATCTTTTCTGAACCCTTTCACATTTCACAACATTCTTCCATTGGGATGAGACCAGAACTGCACACAATATTCCAAAGGTAGCCTGACCAATATCCTATACAGCGCAACATGATCTCTCAACTCCTATACTCAATGCTCTGACCAATAAAGGAAAGCATACCAAACGCCTTCTTCACTATCCTATCGACCTGCAACTGTACTTTCAAGGAACAATGAACCCGCACCCCAAGACCTCTTTGTTCAGCAACACTCCCTAGAGTCTTACCATTAAGTGTATAAGTTCTGTTATATCTGCTTTTCCAAAATGCAGCACCTTGCATTTATCTAAATTAAATTCCATCTACCACACCTCAGTCCATTGGCCCATCTGATCAAGATCCTGTTCTACTCTTAAGTAAACTTCTTCGCTGTCTACTACACCTCCAATTTTGGTATCATCTGCAAATTTACGAACTACACCTCCTACGTTCATATCCAAATCATTTAAATAAATGATGAAACGTAGTGGACCCAGCACGGATCCTTGGGGCACCCCACTGGTCACAGACCTCCAGGCTGAAAAGCAATCCTCCCCCACCAGCCTCTGTCTTCTACCTTCGAGCCATATCTGTATCCAAATGGCTACTTCTCCCTGTATTCCATGAGATCTAACCCTGCTAACCAGTCTCCCATGGGGAACCTTGTTGAACGCCTTACTGAAGTCCACATAGATCACATCCACCACTCTGCCCTCATTGTTCCTCTTTGTTACTTCTTCCAAAATCTAAAATCAAGCTCGAGACATAATTTCCCACGTACAAATCCATGCTGACTATCTCTAAACAGTCCTTGCTTTTCCAAATACACGTAAATCCTGTCCCTCATGATTCCCTCCAACAACTTACCCACCACCAACTTCAGGTTCATTGGTCTATAGTTCCCTGGCTTTTCCTTTCTTAAATATCTCAGTAGGAGGCCCAGCAATCACTTCCCTAACTTCCCACAGAATTCTAGGGCACACCTGATTAGGTCTTGGGGATTTATCCACTTGTATGCATTTCAAGACATCCAGGACCTCCTCCTCTATAATATGGACATTTTTCAAGATGTCACCGTCAATTTCCTCACATTCTATATCTTCCATGTCCTTCTCCACAGTAAACACTAATGCAAAATACTCATTTAGTATCTCCCCATCTCCACAACTGCCTTGCTGATCTTTGAGGGATCCTATTCTCTCCCCAGTTACCCTTTTGTCCTTAATGTACTTATAAAAACCTTTTGGTTCCTGTATGTAGGTTTGCTCGCAGAGCTGGAAGGTTCATTTCCAGACTTTTCATCAACTTACTAAGTAACATCTTCAGTGGGCCTCTGGAAATGAACCTTCCAGCTCAGCGAGCAAACCTACATCCAGAACCTCAACCTGAGCTACAAATCCTCTCAAAACTCACTTTTGGATCCTCCTTAATTCTATTTGCCAAAGCTACCTCATGTCCCCTTTATGCTCTCCTGATTTCCCTCTTAAGTATACTCCTACTGCCTTTATAGTCTTCTAAGGATTCTCTCAATCTCTCCTGTCTATACCTGGTATGTGCTTCCTTCCTTTTCTTAACCAAAAGCTCTATTTTTCTAGTCATCCAGCATTCCCCACACCTATCACCCTTTCCTTTCACCCGAACAGGAACATAATTATCTCTGGACTCGCATTATCTCATTTCTGAAGGCTTCCCATTTTCCAGCTGTCCTGCAAACATCTACCACCCCCCCAGTCAGCTTTTGAAAGTTCTTGCCTAATACTGTCAAAATTAGCCCTCCTCCAATTTAGAACTTTCACTTTTAGATCCAGTCTATCCTTTTCCATCACTATTTCAAATTTAATAGAATTATGTTCACAGGCCCCAAAGTGCTCCCCCACTGACATCTCAGTCACCTCCCCTGCCTTATTTCCCAAGAGTAGGCCAAGTTTTGCAACTTTTCTAGTAGGTACATCTACATACTGAATCTGAAAATTTTCTTGTACACACTTAACACATTGCTCTCCATCTAAACCCTTAACACTACGGCAGTCGCAGTTCACATTTGGACAGTTAAAATCCCCTACCATAACCACCCTATTATTCTTACAGATAACTGAAATCTCCTTACAAATTTGTTCTTCAATTTCCCGCTAACTATTAGGGGGTCTACAATACAATCCCAATAAGGTGATCATCCTTTCTTATTTCTCAGTTCCACCTAAATAACTTCCCTTGATGTTTTCCCAGGAATATCCTCCCTAAGTACAGTAGTAATACTATCCCTTATCAAAAATGCCACTCCCCCTCTCTTGCCCCCCTTTCTATCTTTCGTAAAGCATTTGTATCCTGGAACATTAAGTTGCCAGTCCTGTCCATCCCTGAGCCACATTTCTGTAATTGCTATGATATCCCAGTCCCATGTTCCTAACCATACACATAAAAGACTCTGTAATGTGAGTTTGTATTACATACATGTAGAATTTATTTGAGCTGATATTATCCGTCCAGAAAATGTTGTTTATGCGAGCACTGAAGCAGGGAGTCTGACAATGAAATAATTAAAAGACTTCAGCTTTAAAGTACAAAAGTTGAGGATTTGGGTATTGATGGTGAAGAGACAAGAGTGGGCAGTGGAGGTCTTGGTGATAGATTAGAAATGTAAGAGAAACTCAGACGCTTACAGTACAGGAAGGCATTTGGCCCACTGCATCAGTGCCAGGCAAAGATCTGACGACATTAAAGTTATTTTCCAGTGTCTGGCCCATAATTCTAGATGTTATGGCAACACAAGTAAGTATCTAACACCACTTAAATGTTGCAATATTTTCTGCTTTAACTGCCCTTCTGGCAGTGAGTTCCAGACTCCCACCACCCTCAGCACAAACAAATTCTCCTCCATTCTCCACTTAGCCTTCAACTTTATCCCTTCATTAATGCCTGCTGGTTATTGAACTCTCTAAGTGCCCTCCCATCCATTCTAACTATGCCTTTCATAATCTTATACATCTCTAACAAGCCCCCTCTCAATCTTTGCTGAGTCAAGGAAAACAACCTCAACCTATATGATCTTTCCTCATAGCTCAGACCTCCAGCTCAGGCAGCATCCTGGTAAATCTTCTCTGCATCCTCTCTAGCATAATTACATCCTTTATATAATATGATGAGAACTGCATGCAGTATTTTAGTTGTTTTGCTCTTGTATTCTATGCCTTGGCTAATAAAGACAAATATCCCATGTGCCCTTTTAATCACCTCATCTACCTGCCCTTCCACCTTCAGGGGTCTGTGGATATACACACAGTGCTCTGGTCTTCAGTACTTTTCAGGGTCCTACATTCATAGTTTAATCCCTTGCCTTGTTAGCCCTCCTCAACTAAATTACCTTACACTTTTCCAGGTTGAATTCCATTTGCCACTGCTCTGTCCAGCCGATAAGTCCGTTTATATCATCCTGCAGTTTGCAGCTGTTCTGCTCAGTACTTAACAGGCTGCTAACTTACATGCCACGAGCAAACATCTTTATCATATCCTGTACATTTAAGTCCAAATCACTGATGTACTCCACAAAAAGAGAAGGGCTCATCTCCAAGCCCCACAGAATCCCACTGAAAACAAACTTCTAATCATTGTAACATCTCTTAACTATCACCCTCTGCTTTCTCCCCATTATGGATCCAGTGCATCATTTTGCCTTGGATTCACAGCTTGCAGAAGTATATTGCGATATTTGCACAGATTGTCTGTCTCCTCTCCCTCTTCTGGATTATTGTTACACGTCTGGTCACTACCTACTGGCTCAATTATATGAAACATAATAATATTATCAAGCTATTTGATTACAGACAACATGAATGTAAAGCCAAATCTAAGGAGGGGCTACTGGGCAGCAATCATTACCATATAAAACCAGCAAATTCACCAGAAACCTGCAATTACACATGGGTCTTTCATGGTTTAGTATTACAACTAGCACTATTATTATCCACTTGGCAATGGAGATGGTTATTATTTCTATTGTACCAATAGGTTGTTTGCAGACAGAAGTTTGGTTCGAGTCTTTTTAATCCTGCAATATTAATGAGGAACAGTAAATTGTGTGATAGAATGTGAGGGTAATGACTGTGAACAAGCTAATGAGTAGAAAAAGAGAGAAAAGAGGAAAATAATAAATGAAAGTGATAAAGATTTACAGAACTAAGAACGTAAAATGCCAGATAACAGAATGGAGGCCAGATGTAACCATAAAAAGTCACCAAATTGGTACAGTGTTCATATGTTTCAACACTTTTGGTAAAATCGAAACTAAGACACACTAAGCTCTTTTATGGAGAGCTTATTAAATTTGCCAATCTTACCCCTCATCCAGCACTCAGTGTCATAGCTGTTCCTCATTTATATGTACTCAAACAATTGATAGCCACTACCATATTCTCATAATCTTAAATAAAGACACTAATAAACGTAACAATACTATTAATTAGGCATTAACGTGGGGTGCTAGGGTAGGAAAGTTAAAAAAAACTGAACGTATAAAAAGCGTGTGAGCAAGTGTGAACATCAAAATGAAAGTAAAGTGAAAAAAAGAATATTCTGGGGTATGATATCTGCATAAAAAGTCTTTATAGGTACCCAAGCAACAACAATTTTTCATTTTGATTCACATTTGTCCTCACAGAGTCAAAGAGTCACAGAGATGTACAGCATGGAAACAGACCCTTTGGTTCAACTTGTCCATGCCAACCAGACATCCCAATCCAATCTAGTCCCACTTGCCAGCAGCCTGCCCATATCCCTCTAAATCCTTCCTATTCATATATCCATTCAGATGCCTGTTAAATGTTGCAGTTGTACTAGCCTCCATCACTTCCTCTGGCATCTCATTCCATACACGTACCACCCTCAGTGTGAAAAAGTTGCTCCTTAGGTCTGTTTTATATCTTTCCCCTCTTAACCTAAACCTATGCCCTCTAGTTCTGGACTTCCCCACCCCAAGGAAAATACTTTGTTTATTTATCCAAGACCCTCATGAACCTCTATAAGCTCACCCCTCAGCCTCAGCGGTCCAAGGAAAACAGCCCCAGCCTATTCAACCTCTCCCTATATCTCAAATCCTCCAACCCAGGGTGATATCCTTGTAAATCTTTACTGAACATTTCAAGTTTCACAACATCCTTCCAATAGGAAGGAGACCAGAATTGCACGCAATACTCCAAACGTAGCCTAACCAATGTCCTGTGCAGCAACTCCTGTACTCAATACTCTGACCAATAAAAGAAAAGATACCAAACGCCTTCTTCACTATCCTAGCTACCTGTGACTCTACTTTCAAGGAGCTATGACCTGCACTCCAAGGTCTCTTTGCTCATGCAAGCCACGTCAGTGAACTGAAATGTAAACAAATTTAGGTGAGACCAGTACACAAATTTAGTAAGACAAGAATTTCTCAGGACTGTACACTATTGTAGTTAGGCCTGGATTAAGCGTTAAAACAAGGCAGTGCAGAAGCATGATGGGCAGTGTAGTGCCAATAATCTAAAGAAAGAAAATGGAAAAGGTACAAAAGATGCAATTGTACTGAACTCTTTTTATCTAGTATTAAGTTTAGCATTGAGTTCAAGGCCCAAGGAATACATTTTATTGTTGATGGCTCATTGCTCGTTCCTGTAATCCAAGCGTACCTGAACGACTAAATCTTTCTGCAGTGGTACAAGAGTTCACCGACAGATGCCATGGAAAATCAAAACTCCAGCAACCATTTATTTTAGGAGACAAAAATCTTATTAAATGTACTTCCTCTTGCTTTGCCTGGTTTTGATTTTATTGTGTAACCAACCATTCCATTTCTATGAGAGCAAATGACTCGTCCCCAAGCCTTAAAAGGCCAATGCTCTTTTAATTGGCCAAGCTATTCCATCTTTGGATTTGCCTTCACCCTTTCGGAGACGTTTTGAATCTCTAGGGAATGGGTGACATGAGTAACCTATTTCCTACCACGCTGTGACAAGAGCACATCTGAACATAAATATAATGTGCCATTATGCTTTGTCCCAGTTTTCTGCATTCAAATTTGATGTGCTTTTTTTGAAGAGACTCAGCTTTCAATTGTAATACTGATAAGAGTTACAATTAGACAAATAAGTACACAGTCGAGAGGTCAGTTTTCAATTTGATTGTAATTATTGGATGTTTTTCAAAACACCCTTTTGGTTTCTATTTTTGCTCCGTGCTGGATTTAGTTCTATAGTTAAGGATTATCAGTTCATCCAAGGCTACTAAACGATAGGACATAAATCATAGATTAGTTTCAATGGCATACTCCCGTTGGTTTAAAGGTTAGTTCTGTAGTGGGCTGAAATTCATTTTGTTGACACTCCCCTCTGATACTCTGGAAAAGTCCAAATATGGTCATAAAAGCTGCTGCTCAGCCTCACCCTAGTATGGATACTTTCTCTCATTTTTCAGGCAAATATGTGTGTGCGTTGCATTGTCCCTGCAGAGGTAAATTGCAGCCTTTCAGTCGCCACAATAGTTGTGGCTAGTATCTATACTTGTGCTGTACCGACCCAGCCAATACAGGCAATCAGGGACACTTACTAACGAAAACAGAGCACAATAATTGTCGCCATGTCATTCCTGCTCTTTCTCAATTCATCAATTTAACGGAATATATAATTTTTAAAATAAACAAAGCTGTGAAATTGTCTCAAACAACCGAAAATCAAACACAAAAAAAGTCAGCAGCCCCAAAGACTGCATGTCACATAACAATACCGTAAAAGAAAACGTACAATGTATGGCAAAATCAGATTACCGGGCGGAGACTACTTGCAGAACCCCGGAACATGTTTATAACAGTACACTGGTCGTCGGCGTTTAGAGGAATGGTTTGGCATATTCAGATGCCGGGGCGGGGATAGCCGCGCGCTGGTATCCAGCCCGTTAAAAAGACCTGCCAACCGTTACATGGCAATTCGCACTGCGGGGCCCCATCCTCGTCTGACGCGCGCCAGCACCGCCGAATGACCAATGAGGGGTGGTTGCTGGGGTGTTGGGGGGTGCAAGGAACCGCGCGACGAGGACGCGCGACGACCCCCTCCGCGGGCAAGGGGCGCGTGCGACCGCATCTCGGCCAATCGAAAGACGAGGTGGTGAAAGATACCCAAATATGGGTATGTCTGTGCAGTGTGAGTGCGCGCGGCCGGGGGAGGAGAAGGGGTTGGGGGCGGGGTCTGGTTCCATTAGAGAGTGGGGAGAGGGTGAGAGCGGTCAGACTCACTCCGGCAGCTCTAGGGAGAGGACGTGTTTGTAAGTGGTCGATCTAACACTAAGCAGGTATAGAGAAAGCTGTTTGGAAGGTGATGTGTTGGTTGGGCTGATTAAATGTTGAATAAGTTGATTCTGTAGGGAAGGAATGTTTTTTCCTCGAATATTTAAGAGTTATTTGCTTTATGCAGCTTTTACGTTCATTTTTTTTCTTTTAAAAAATCTGTATTTGTCTCCTGCTTAATATCAGTTTAGAATGTGTATGTTAAAATTGTTGGGAAAGGTCTAGAAAATGCAATTTTGCATGTCGTGATATTGGCTTTGTAACTTTTGGAAGAAATGCTATTATTCTAAGAATCTTTGTTTATTTGGGGAGGGGACTTCAAATGGTGTGGTTGAATAAGAAACTGGACTGAAATGGTGAGAATCAGTGGAAGGATCTATTGTCATGGGAGTATAGTATCTGTAAAATTGTCACTGAAGGTTGAAAAATTTCTAACATGCAACTGAAATGTTAAAATCTCTGGACCAATGGCTTGAGGTTATGAAGCCTGGCTCACTTTGGTAGCTAATGAACATTTTTTTTCTTTTTAAGAATCAATGCTTTTGGACTCTTAGTTACCTAATGTGCATGTTGGGTTGTTCCCCTTTCTTGCGTGGACCACTAAGTCACAATTCCTTGATTTTTTTTTCAAAATATTCAAAGAGTTGCTTTTAAATGGGACGCTTTGATTTTTTTCTAACTGGCTTGCTTTCCTTGTATTTTAACTAACTACTGGCTTGGGTGGGAACAGTTAGTCTGGCTTTATTGGAATCTGAACTGAGCAAGAAGGTGTGGCTTATGAGCATGAAGAACAGGGCACTTGCAATATATAACAGCTATTTAAATGCCAGTCTGACAGAGCTGCAGTGGAACAAAGGGCAGGTATTAGGATCTCTTCAATGAATGGGAGGGGTTTGGAGGAACTGGGGTATGTTAAAGACTAGCATTTGGTAAGGTTGAGGGGGTGGGGTTGGGTCAATCTTTACTAGACTTGAACCTTATCCTTTTATGGAATTGTTTGGTCTGATGAACTGAGCTTTCATGTCATTGTTCTGTACCCAGCAGACCGTGGCTCAAAATTGGATAAGAAAAATTGTTCCGGTAATGAACTAGAATGAATGGTTTTTGATTCATGGGGGGGGGGGGGGGGGGGGAAAGCAATTTTTAAGCAGCCATTCATTTTTGTCTGTTTGCACTTCTCAATGTAGTATCTGATCTGGGTTAACTTGAGGGAAGTGATTTGTGGAATCTCATTTGTCAGCAGTCTATATGCCAGTTTGACAGGTGACACTGAACTGAGGTTTTTCTCTCCCTTTAGTCAAAATGGCAGATGATGAGATTGCAGCACTCGTCATAGACAATGGCTCTGGTATGTGCAAAGCTGGATTTGCTGGAGATGATGCACCCCGTGCTGTGTTCCCCTCCATTGTTGGTCGCCCCAGACATCAGGTAGGCTGTTCAAATTTTGTACACTAAATGCATGGGTATGAAAATATCAAAACTACATTCTTCTTTTTAGCTTGTATGGATCTTGATTCAATTTGGCAATTAGTCATGCTGTGCAGCTCCCAGACTTGGGTGATTGTAATGCCTATATTCGACTGGCTTTCTTTTTCCAGGGTGTTATGGTTGGTATGGGACAGAAGGACAGCTATGTGGGTGATGAGGCTCAGAGCAAGCGAGGTATCCTTACCTTGAAATACCCTATTGAGCATGGCATTGTGACCAACTGGGATGACATGGAGAAGATTTGGCATCATACATTCTACAATGAACTCCGTGTTGCTCCTGAAGAACATCCTGTCCTCCTCACAGAGGCTCCTTTGAACCCCAAAGCCAACCGAGAAAAGATGACTCAGGTAACTTAATGTTTGTTTTTGTAATAAAATCTTGTGTTACATAATTTCATTTACTTTTCTTTTTTGAATCTCCTGACCTGATCACTTGTTTCAATATTTCCAGGATGCTCCTCTGCTTCTGGAATTTCCTCCCTGAAGTCTCCAGGTTTCTTTTCTGCTTCATCTTTGTTTGGCTTCTTCACCTTCTGAGTTACTTTTGTTTTTTGCATGCTAACAAATTCAAGTGTGCACAATTTTTGTTTGTTCTTTCACTAACATTGTGGGTTTTTTCATTTTTTAGATCATGTTTGAGACCTTCAATACCCCAGCCATGTATGTTGCCATCCAGGCTGTGCTGTCCCTGTATGCCTCTGGTCGTACCACTGGTATTGTTATGGACTCTGGTGATGGTGTCACCCACACTGTGCCCATTTATGAGGGTTATGCACTTCCACATGCTATTCTGCGTCTGGATCTGGCTGGTCGTGATCTGACAGACTACCTCATGAAGATTCTAACAGAGCGAGGGTATTCTTTCACCACCACAGCAGAAAGGGAAATTGTCCGTGACATCAAAGAGAAACTGTGCTACGTAGCCCTGGACTTCGAACAAGAAATGGGTACTGCTGCTTCCTCCTCTTCCCTGGAGAAAAGCTATGAGCTGCCTGATGGTCAGGTCATCACCATTGGCAATGAGAGATTCAGATGTCCTGAGGCCCTGTTCCAGCCATCCTTTTTGGGTAGGTACTAAGTACAGTGAATGTGATCTGAAAACAAACTAGTTCTGATTGTTGCATTACTCAAATCCATAAAACAATAAAGCTGAAATTCTGGACATGCCTCACTCCTTGACACCTGAGTAGCTATTTAATGGAGACTTGTCCAGGAATCATAACATCTTGTCCTGAAAGTTACCTTGAACTTTTTTTGTAATATCAGAAGTGTGGTTCAGCTAACCTTCTTCTTGCCTTCCAGGCATGGAATCTTGTGGCATTCATGAAACTACTTTCAACTCTATAATGAAGTGTGATGTTGATATAAGGAAAGACCTGTATGCCAACACAGTATTGTCTGGTGGTACCACAATGTACCCTGGTATTGCTGACCGAATGCAGAAAGAAATCACAGCCCTTGCACCAAGCACCATGAAAATCAAGGTAAGTTTTCTCATAGGCAACTTTAGGACTGCAATTCCACAATGAGTAAAATGTGGGTCGCTCATGGTTTAATAAATAGCATCACAAATATACATCCTTCTCATCGCTTTTTGTTCAACCAAACAAGGGTTTTTCTCTTGTGGGAGACAGATATAATAAAACCTCACTAATGCATTGAGACATGCAACCAATCTTGGTGATTGGGAGTGGAAACTAATATGGCAGAAGGAGGGCCCTTTAATTCTGAAATAGCATTAATTGTGCATAAATATGTAAGCTGTTACTTATTTGATCTTCAATATTTCCTTCATTAGATCATTGCTCCACCTGAACGTAAATATTCTGTCTGGATTGGAGGTTCCATCTTGGCTTCCCTGTCCACCTTCCAGCAGATGTGGATCAGCAAGCAGGAATATGATGAGTCTGGCCCATCCATTGTGCACCGTAAATGCTTCTAAATGGACTGCAAGCAGATGCACAGCATTTGCTGCAAACTTTGAAAAGGAAGAATAATTTTTTTTTATGCCCAGGCAATTACACCTCATGCTAGCCTCCAGAAACTGGAAGAGTCTACTCGTACAGAAATTACCATCCCCTTCAGAAAGCTAGTATGAAGTGTTTTGAAAGGAGCACTGTTGGATTGTCGAAATAATCACTTTCTGTCTTGCTGCCATTCTTGCAGGGTTTGAAACACATTACATTTCAGGCCTTATGACCCTGTTGTTCTATTGTTTCTCAACAGTTCATGGGACTGAAACTTGAGTTGCAAAGTTGCATTTACACCTGTAAATTTATGCATCTGAGTTAATTTATGTAAAATTTCTTTTTGTACGTTGCCTTAATGTTCATTTCACATGGTAGAAAACCAAAATTAAGTCCATCTGGATGTTGACAACTGTAATGCCCAACTGACACTTCATTTTGAGGGAAAACAAAGTAAAGTACTATAGAAACTGACTTAAGTGTCTTGCTTTTTATTGTGTCTGTGCACTAAAAACCAAATGATGGAACCAGTTTTCTAGTTGTGGACTAATGTTGATACTGGGGAGGGGAAAATAGTAACTAAAAGCATTTTTAACTGATGTTCTGTCAGGTCTTAATCTTGTCTAAATTTAAGACTAACCTTCCATTAGTCAAATTGTTCAAGTGTCTTCACATCAAGCCAAGGCTTGTTTTTGAACACTAATTTGGTAGGTGAGAATGTTACTCAAACTTGCAGTGCTAAAGTGTAAAACTAATCTATTCCATTGGGTAATATGGTGGCAGAGGAGAACTGGCTCTTTGAGGGGAAAATGCAAAAGAATGTTTTTAAGTTGGTTTTTTTTTGCTTTTGGAGCAATCTCATCATGGAGGCAAATGTGGAATTTTGTGGTGAGGGCTAATCCAATGAAATCTAAGTAGCAGCAAAAGGCTAATGAGAATTTTTTTAGGAGTGGGAGAAGTGATATCACTAGGGTAAATACTTTCACCAAGTTTTAAAAGGTCTCTTTGATTAATCTCACACCCATGCGCTAAAAAAAAAATGTTCTGTTGCTAGGTGAGACATGTCTGGTAGTGGAAACCTGACATTGCTTCATGGGTCAAGCTGTGTGAGCAGCTTGGCTTTGAGCTGCTTATGTTTTGTCCCCTCTATTTGTAAGGGGAGTAAAGTATTAACAAAAATCATTTTCCTCATTTCCAATAGGAGGGAAGAATGAGTTCTAAGTTATGTTAAATGATGGGGGTCAAAGACTAATTAGTTTTTCAGTGATAGTAGGTAATTTATTTGCACTGTTGGGTGTGCAGATGGTCATTCACCAAAGGAAGTGATTTATAAATTGCTTTGGGAATAAAGCCAGAAGAGAGATGTTGATCACTTTCTGGAAACACCAGAAGTTGAGTTGTCTTTTTGTGGTTCACAGTAACCTTGCTATGGAAACCATACTGTTAAGTCAACTGGCAATTTTATTGACTACTTCTTGCAAGCATGCTGAAACTTATTCAGTGGTAGCTGAGTTACTCCTTCCCTAAGGTTTATAGTGATTGATCCACATTACTGACTAATTTTCACACCTTGCGCTAGGCAGGGCACAACTTTCAAAGGTGGGGCTGATCAATTAAATCTGATTTTTGGCCATAGGGTCAAATAGAAACAGGAGTAGGCCATTCATCTCTTGAGCCTGGTCTGCTGTTAAATGAATGATGGCTGATCTCTCATTTCTCCTAGCCACTTGATGCAAGTTTTACAGGAAAAATGCAGTTGTCTCTGGTCAAGAGTCCATTTCAGCCTTAAATATGCATAAGGACTAGCCCCCAAAGCTCAGTGGTAAGGCACTCCAAAGATGCTTAACACTTTTTTCTGTCTTAAATTGGTGCCCTTTTATTCTGAGACAATGCCCTCTGATCCTTCACTTTCATGCAAGGGGGAAGTATCCTCTCTGCATTTAACCTTGTCAAGCCCCTTAAGTTCTATATATTTCAATGGGATTGCCTCTTATGCTTTGGCTAGTTTGTGATGGAGATTGATACCAACACTATTCCCAATGTGGATGAGGTGACAATGAAGAATTCTCTTGAACCTATCTCTTTGCCTGAGGTGTTAGCAAGGCTATGGCAACTTTTAAACTCCACCGAGTGGAGTCCCAACCTGTTTAGTCTTTGCTCCTAAAGCCATTTCTCCACAGTGGGGATCATCCCAGTGCACTTTCTCTGATCTGCCTCCAATTAAATGATATCTTTCCCTTTTTTAAAAGTGTTCAAAACTGCTCCGTGTACTCAAATGTTTCATTAGCCTTCCTGATTACCTGCTGTATGTGTGTTTCATGTAAAGTACTCCCAAGACCCTTTGTATTGTAGCTTACTGTAGTTCATTTAAATTAGTTCTCCCTTCAAAATGAACAACTTCCATCTTTTCCCATTGTACTTCATTTGCCAATGTTTTGCCCATGTAACCTATTGATATCTCCTACAACTAATCTTTCTACCTATTTTTGTGTCATGTGCAAATTTGTCTGTCATATATTTGCTTCCTTGCTCCAAGACATTAGTATACATTACAAACAGCTGCAATCCCAGCACTGCTCCCTATGTAACGCCACTGGTTATAGGTTGCCAACCTGAAAAAGAACTTCTCACACTCACTCATTTGGATTTCTGTCCATTATCCAAATCTCTCTACAAAAGAAGTAGCAAATAAAC
Source organism: Chiloscyllium punctatum (assembly GCF_047496795.1). Taxonomy (NCBI): domain Eukaryota; kingdom Metazoa; phylum Chordata; class Chondrichthyes; order Orectolobiformes; family Hemiscylliidae; genus Chiloscyllium; species Chiloscyllium punctatum. The sequence goes on along the minus strand of NC_092777.1, from coordinate 45,666,658 downwards.
TGTCTATGCTTTAGTTTTCCTTTATTCCTGTATTATTTGGGATAAATTTGCTCTCCATTAGCATATATACCACCGCTTTAGATTAGATTATCTACAGTGTGGAAACAGGCCCTTCGGCTCAACAAGTCCACACCGACCCTTCGAAGAGTAACCCAAACAGTCCCATTTCCTAATGTACTGAGCACCATGGGCAATTTAGCATAGCCAATTCACCTGACCTGCACATCTTTGGACTGTGGGATGAAGCCGGAGCACCCACAGGAAACCCACGCAAATACTGGGAGAATGTGCAAACTCCGCACAGACAGTCCCAAGGCTGGAATCGAACCTGGGACCATGGTGCTGTGAGGCAGCAGTGCTAACCACTGTGCCACCATATGGAAAAGTACATGAGCTGTATTTAATTTCATATATTTTAAGGCAATAATTTGGAACCTAAGTAAAAAGATTACTTGAGGGGGGCTGATTTGAACTGGAAGTTTGGGACATGTGCCAATTCTATATCAGCTTATTTTAAACTCTCAGCCTCGTTTAAACCAGAGGTTTTGTTTCTTTAAATTTGTGACTGGATAAAAGATCTCCACTTTTTAAGTACAATTTTGAGTGGGACATCATTAAGGTACTCCTCGAAGGATGTTCCACATATCTTCTGCCTAGTTCTGTCTGAAAATGTGCAGGTTCAGCTCCAAAAGCTCAGATTCTCAGAACCATCCCATCAGTTGTTGGTTTTTCTCTCAGTCTTTGTCAATAACCATGCCCTCTCCTGGATGAATACTTGGAAGAAGACAATTGAGATTGACGGAGAACAAGAATATCATAATTATTGCAATGCAGAAGGAGACTATTCAAGCCATTATACTTGCAATGGTTCTTACCTAGTTCAGCTCTATTGTCCTGTGCTAATTAGCTTTTCTCTATATCCTTGCATACCGTTATTGTCCAAAAAAATCCAGATGCCCTCTTGAATGCCTAAATTGAATCTGCCTCAATCACATTTTCAGGCAGTGCAATCCCCACATCCTAGCAACTCATTGGGTGAAAAGACTTTTTTTCTCACATCATCTTTGCTTCATTTGCATATCACTTTAAAGCTATGCCCTCTCATTCTTTCTTTTAAGAACAGAAATAGCTTCATCTCATACTCTATCCAGTCCAATCATGATTTTGGAAGCATCGATCAGATCTCCTTTCAGCCATCTTTTCTCCAGGGATGAACAGTGCCAACGTTTTCAATTTATCCTCATGGCTGAAGTTTCTCGTCATTGGAAACACTCTAGTAAAGTGCTTCTGCACTGGCTCAAATGCATTCACATTATTCTTATAATGTGATACCTGCAACTGCTCACAGTACTCTAGTTGAGTTCTAAAAAGTGTGTTGTACAAACCAACATCATTTCCTTGCAGTAATAATCTTTGCCCTTATTAATAAAGTACTGTTCATTTACTGCACTCTCCACCTGTCCTGCACCTTCAATGATATTTGCATTCAAGTCCCTCAGCTCCTGCACCCTTTAGAATTGCATCCCTTATTTTATATCACCTTAATGACAGCAATTAAACACCAAATTCAGTTCTATGTTCACAGAAAAAGACCCAAATAAATTCACAGAAATCTAGGGAAACCAGGATGTATTGGGGAGAGGAATTGAAGGAGGTTACTGTTAGTTAAAAAAAAATGTGCTGGAGAAATTAATGGAACTGAAAGCTGAAAAATCCCCAGGAATTGATAATCAGCATCCCGGCTTATTAAAGGATGTGGCCGCTGAACTAGCTACCATCTTCCAAAATTCTGTCAAACATGAAGTAACCCCAGCAGGTTGTAGCGTGTCAAATTTACCCCCACAATTTTCAAAATGAGTGAGGGAGATAAACCTAACATCAGTAATTAGGAAAATACTGGAATTGGTTATAAAATATGTGGTTACAGGACACTTAGAAAATATCAATGAGATTACACAAAGTCAATATGAATTTTGGAAAGGTAAAGCATGTTTGACAAGTCTACTGGGGTTTTTTTTGAGAATATAACTAGCAGAATAGATGAGGGAGTATTGGTGGATGTGATGTATTTGGATTTTCAGAAAGCTTTTGACAATGTTCCCAATAAGAGGTTACTGTGCCAAATCAAAGCACATGGAACTGATGACAATATAATGGCATAGATTGACAATTGACTAACAGACAAGAAACAGTGAGAGGAAAAATGGGTCATTTTCAGCATGGAAGGTGATGACAAACAGGGGTTTATTGAAGAGATCAGTCCTTGTGTCTCAACTATTCACAAACTATATCAGCAATTAGGAGATAAGGAATCAAACCTAATATTTCCAAGTTTGTTAATGATACAAAGCTAGGTGGATTGTCAGTGGTGAAAAAGATGTTAAGCACTTTCAAGGCTATTTAGGCACATTGTGTGAATGGGCAAATGCATGGCAGATGCTGTATTATGTGGATAAATAGAAACTAGGAACAGGAGTTTCGAACCTTTCGAACCTGCTCCACCATTCAGTATGATCATGGCTGATCCTCGACTTCAACGGCTTATTCCCATTTTCTTTCCATGCCTTGATGCCTTTAATATTTAAAATGTAACAATCTATTCCTGAGTCTTCATATTCAGTTACCCAGCTTCCACTGCCTTCTGTCGTAGTGAATTCCATAGGTTGACCACACCTGAGTGAAGAAATCATTCCTCTTCTCAGTCGTAAATAGCTTACCCTGTACGTTATGACTGTGACTCTTGTTCCCAGATTCCCCAGCCAGGGGAACCATCTTCCCTGCATCTTGTTTTTTCAGAATTTTATATATTTTGATCAGATCTCGTTCTTCTAAACCCTAGTGAATCCGTTCGGCCCATTAAGTCCACACTGACACTCCGAAGAGCATCCTACTCAGACCCATGCCCCTACCCCATCCCTATTAACCAGCATTTCGCATGCCTAATCCATCTAGCTTGCACATCGTTGGACAGTATGGACAATTTAGTATGGCCAATTCACCTAGCCTGCACATATTTGGATTGTGGGAGGAAACCAGAGCACCTGGAGGAAAACCACACAGACACAGGGAGAATGTGCAAGTGCCACACAGATAGTCATCTGAAGCTAGAATCAAACCCAGTTGTGTGGCAGCAGCGCTAACTACTGAGCCTCTGTGCCGTTCCCAGCTATACTTATGTCTCCTCACACGACAGTCCTGTCATCCTCAGTATCAGCTTATTGAACATTAACTGCACTCCATCAATGGTAAGTATAATGTTTCTTGGAGAAACAGGTCAAAACTGCACACAATAATCCAGGTGCAGTCTTATCATGGCCCTGTATGACTACAGTAAGACATTGCTACTTCTGAAGTCAAATCTTACTGCAATGAAGAACAGCATATCACATTTGCTTTCTTAATCTCTTGCCACATTTGCCAGTTTACCTTCACTGACTGCTGTAAAAAGACATCTTCATGCATCCACATTTGCTAATTCTAAATAATAAGTATTATATATGAAATAATAGCTGAAAATGTGTTGCTGGAAAAGCGCAGCAGGTCAGGCAGCATCCAAGGAACAGGAGAATCGACGTTTCGGGCATAAGCCCTTCTTCAGGAATGAGGAAAGTATGTCCAGCAGGCTAAGATAAAAGGTAGGGAGGAGGGACTTGGGGGAGGGGTGTTGGAAATGCGATAGGTGGAAGGAGGTCCAGGTGAGGGTGATAGGCTTCTGTGCAGAGGAGATGACCTGGGGTGTGCAGTGAGAGAGGGACTCACTGAAATCCTTGTAGAGGGAGGAAGAGAGCTTCTTCAAGGAAGGCATCCTTGTAAGAGGATTCGTCTTCAAGGAAGGCATCCTTGTAAGAGGATTCGTCTTCAAGGAAGGCATCCTCCTATATGAAATAATACACTACCTTTCTGTTTTTCAAATCAAAGTGTCTAACTTCAGACTTATCCACATTATTTGGCATCTGGCATACATTTGCTTACACATTCGACTTGTCTGGACTACTCTGAAGCGTGTTTGTATTCCCCTCACAATTCAATCCTATCTAGTTTTGTGTTGTCAACAAAAGTGTGAAGTTGTTCACTTTGGTAGAGAAAACAGAAGAGTGGAGTATTATGTAAATGGTGACCGATTGGGAAAAGTTGATGTACAAAGGGATCTATTTGTTCTTGCACCTTGGAAAGCAATTTTTTAAAAATTCATTTGTGGGACATGGGCTTCTCTGGCTGTCAGTGTTTATAGCCTGTCCCTAGTTGACCTTGATAAGGTGGTGATGAGCAGCCTTCTTTAACCACTGCAGTCTACGTGCTGTAGATAAACCCACAATGCTCTTAGGGAGAAATTTCATGCAGTTGCAGCAAGCATTTAGGGAGTCTATAGTGTGTTGACCTTCATTACAAGAAGGTTTGCATACAGGAGCAAGGAAGTCAATGTTCTTTCAGTTCGGTTAATCTCTAGTAACATCTACCTTTACATAAAGAAGAGGGAGAGACTATGGACTATGGAGCTTTACTTCAGGAGGGAAGACAAAAGTAAACACCAAATCCTCAAAATTATAAAATAAAAACCGAAATAACTGCAAATGCTGTAAATTAGAGACAAATATAGAAATTACTGGAGGAACTCAGCTGGTCTGGCAGCATTTGTGGAGAGAAATCAGAGTTAATGTTTTGGGCCAAGTCAGCCTTCCTCAGACCCGTTCTGAGGAGGGGTCAATCGACCTGAAACGTTAACTCTGATTTCCTTTCACAGATACTGCCAGACCTGCTAAGCTTTTCCAGCAATTCCTATTTTTGCCTCAAAATTATAAATAGCTAAAAAACCTTTCATGTATTAATTAGCTTTACATCCTTCCCCTGATTCTCAATGGAAAAGAAATATGGTCGATAACATCATTATTTCAGTACATTGTAATGCCACTAGTTAAGCAACAAATTTCATTATGTATTGCAATTAAGCAGACTTGCTTTAAACTGTTGGTCTATTGCAGAAATAAATGTATGTTAATTTGCTCATTCCAAAAAGAAGAGGATGTGTTTTTTGGAGTCAGATATTGGACTACATTAAATGCCAGCTTTGAGTGCGTGCATGTTAAAATAAGCTGGCTGCTAAAACATATCCCCATTGCCACCTCTGCTATCCAACTATTAGTCAGAGTATAATCTGATAAAAATACCTGTGGAAAGAGGTAAACTGTTTGGATGGTGGTTGTGATACTGACATTTATCATATATTTCTGAAGTGTTGAGCTGTTATTCCTGGAAACATCCATCCCCTCCACTCCCACATTTCACAAGACGATCCAAGGTCTCATAGGCTGCACAAGGGCACAGAGTGGATTTCCTCTCACTTTGAATTGTACATATTTGACAACATTTCTTAGATGAAATGCTACCTTTTTTGGGTAATGGGGGTGAGGGTTCAAAGTATTAGTAATCCTCCTGCACTTAATATCTCTTGTATTTTCATGGTACTGCATTCTCCTAATGCCAAAAATTAATGAAGAGGTGTTTCATTGCCCTACTTGGGGAAATTTTCCATATTCCAATGAATTGAGGACAATGGTAAATTTGTGAGTGCTGGCTGCTCACATTACTAAGAACCTGTTCTGTTTCTGATACTCCCCACACAGGTTCATTGGAACCATGACCAATGGATCCACTGACAGTAGAGGGCATGGTCACAATGGTCACAGTGCTATGAAGGAGGAACCAATGTGCCCTCAAGTCCAGGATCAGCAACAATTCCAGCAAATGTTAAATAGCCTCCAGATGAACGTGTCACAGTTTCCCTATTGCTCTCAGGAAGCGGAGTAAGTAAAGAGGCCCAGAATCTATTGTCCTTGATCCATTTCCACCAGCTGAGGAAGGCACATTGCTGCTTCAAAATGAAGAGAGAACTATGCTGTCTGCTGGAGTGGGACCTATAACCTAAAGGTGGCCACACTGTCAATGTGACAGTTATACTAAATCCTTATGCAACTGGCTGCCTTCAAAGGTCCACTAGGCACTTATGTGGGGTCTCACAAATGTTAACTCTCAAATGTATCAAGGCCGTTACCGATGTAGTTTGTGCCAGGTCATACTCTTTCATTTTGTTTCCTCCTGATGAGGTCAACGCTGCATATTGGGCAGTCGGCTTTGCCAACAAAGCTGGCTTCACCCATGTGCAGGGAAGGTTGACTGTACACATCACATTGAGAGCACCATAGCAAAATATTGCAGACTTCAATAACAGAAAACGATTTATATCCTGTCACGTACAGGTGACCTGTGGACATTGGTACTGTGGTCTTAGAAGTCTGAGCAAAGTATCTTGGAGAAGGATTCCACCCAAAACATCGACTTCTCCACCTTCTGATGCTACTTGGCTTGCTGCATTCTTCCAGCCTCCTCCCTGTCTACTTTGAGGTATCTTGGAGGCTGCCATAGTGCCTATCCAAATCCTTCAGAATTCTCATATCACTGCTTAATTTCAAGGGACAGATACTTTACAAAGATGATTACTGGGAAATAAGGACTCCTGTCTGCAACCATGATGAAAGACTCGGTTATGCAGCACCATGACTGAGGCTGGGGGTTAGATACAATGCAATCCATCCTTCCATCAGGGCCATAGTGGAGCAGATGATAGCCCTCCTAAAGATGAGCTTCTGATGCTTGAATCAGTCATGGGTAGCCTAGAATATGGTGCAGGCAGAGTGTGCCACATAATCCTAGCAAAGTGTGGTCTGCGCCATTAGAGCAAAGGGGTGTGACAGATGTTGAAGAGTTGGGGTAGCTGCAGTCATCTTCTGAGGAGGAAGATGAGGACAACGAGCAGGAGGAACATCACCTTCTGCATGATAGTGCGCTGTACAAACCAGCCAGGTTTTAACTGACCTTTGTTCCCAATAGATGTGAATTGGGAAAGATCATCATTCATTGACTTTAGGTTTACCATTACTTGAAAGGCTAGCAGTCCTTGCTTGTTCCTGGAAGCAAATGCACCGTGGTTTGTTTTTCTCTTCACTTTTGCTGTTGTTTATTAGAAGGTCACATTTTTAACTGTAGACTTTCCAGCACATAATGCTCCCACACTGAACAATTAGGAGCTGCTCAGCTGCACTGGATGTTAGGGAGAGAGTAGCACTCTCTTAGACAGAATTCTAACATGATATGGTGCTTAGAACAGATAACCTGTGTAGCTTGATTCTGTGTAGATCTGACTGGTTCTCACGTAAAATAGAAAAACATTTATGAATATGAGCTTGTATTGACAATGAGTGTCACCCATGGCATCTATGTGTGCTCATAAGACAATGTTTGGCCTGGTGTACAGCTGGGTTTCAAACATGGTACCAGTGCCAAGAATTCCAGAAGGTTCCAGTAGCAAATACGTCTGCCTCTGACAAGCACACAATAACACGAGTGGGGCGTCAAAGCGGTGTGGTGCATACATAATAAGGTAAACAGAAGAAAATTCCATGAAATTAACTTGCTAAGACTCACGGGGAGAAAACCTCCATGAAATTGACACTGAGTTGATTTTTGGTAAAATTGAACCTTTTCTTTCCAGATTTTACAGACCGTACTGGATTTCAACATCTTCTTACATTTCTGAGACTCTTCTTTTTATCTAGTTATTGTTTCTTACCTAATTTATTGACTGTGGTTGCTTACCTGCACAAATGGAATTTTTGTATTTTATTGGAACCCCTGCCTGTACTAGTTTTTGCATTGTACAGATATTACTTAGAATACACCTCAAAACGATGAATCATTCCTGATGAAGGGCTTTTTCCCGAAATGTCGATTCTCCTGCTCCTCAGATGCTGCCTGACCTGTTGTGCTTTTCCAGCATCACACTTGTCACCAGTAGAAGCCAGTTTATTTGTCATGCCTTTAAATTGGCATGGCTGCTCATCAAATTGTAATGTACTATTTCTTACTATATCTTTAATTTTACTTGCCATGTTGCAACTCCGCTGTATCTCGGTTTGTATACCAGACTTCACAAGAACTTCATTACACCTATTTGGAAAGATGACAATGTTATTGCTGTTGACACCTTGTAATTAGTATCGATAAACAGTAACTATCTTTCATCCAGCCTATTTTATCCCTCATTGGTGGCGTTTCAATTTGTAGGACTCATTCAGTTTACGGATACACATACCAGTCATATGCAGCTTTGGTGTTTCCTACAAGGGCATTTGCTTAGGCATTAATTGTTTTAATATATAATGATTTAAAATTACATAAACTACATTTATATGTTTCCTAAATGAAAAGTTAACAGTTCATACAGTTCCTTTTAAGTCAACAGGACAGTAACAAATTGCTTTGGGAAATCTTGCTGATTAACCCTTTGTAATCCAGTCTATGGTATTCAACAGATTATTAAATAATGATACAAAATATTGGGTTGAATCTTGCTATGAAGAGTGAAAGAAGATGTTGATTATTTGTTAGATTTAGCTTTAGCTATAGGACTTTCTATGGAGTTTTGTACAGCAAATTACTGACAAATAGCACAGCATCTAAAATGTGCTGGGAGTGGCATGGTGGCTCAGTGGTTAGCACTGCAGCCTCACAGTACCAGGGACTTGGGTTCTGATTCCAACCTCAGATGACTGTCTGCGTGGTGTTTGCACATTCTCCCCATGTCTGCGTGAGTTTCCTCCGGGTGCTCTGATTTCCTCCCACAATCCAAAGATATGCAGGTCAGGTGGATTGGCCATGCTAAATTGCCCATAGTATTAGGTGCATTAGTCAGAGGGAAATAGGTCTGGGTGGCTTACTTTTTGGAGGGTCAGTGTGGACTTGTTGGGCCAAAGGGCCTGTTTCCATATTGTAGGGAATCTAACCTAGGTATGTAGGACCTGGATGAAAAGGATAAATAAGCTGGTTCCTTTTCAGACATTTAGGCAGAAAAATTGTTGATGACCAGTGCAGATTCAGAACCAGGAAATAAAAGTTAGAATAGTGAAGAAATACCAAGTAAGTTGTAGAGAGTAACAAAAGAGAGTGAAAGAAAGATTGGTTTGGAAAAGTGAATACAACCACAGAAAGGAAAAGCAACTATTTACATTTTGTTTAATCTTTGTGATAATTGAGGATTGAAACTGAAGGATTGTGACTACATTTGCACAAGTTAATTTTCATTGGCAATAATTAAGAGCAAAGGTAAAATGGATAGTGTATCTGGAATGAACATGTCCTAGTTTTATATGGCAAGATTAGTCCATGCCTATGTTGCAGTAAAGAAACTTTAGTCAATCAATTGTAACCAAATGTTCAAAGATAGAGTCATAGAGTCATAGAGATGTACAGCATGGAAACAGACCCTTCAGTCCAACCCATCCATGCCGACAAGATATCCCAACCCGATCTAGTCCCACCTGCCAGCACCCGGCCCATATCCCTCCAAACCCTTCCCAGTCATATACCCATCCAAATGCCTCTTAAATGTTGCAACTGTACCAGCCTCCACCACTTCCTCTGGCAGCTCATTCCATACACGTACTACCCTCTGTTTGAAAAAGTTGCCCCGTAGGTCTCTTTTATATCTTTCCCCTCTCACCCTAGTTCTGGACTCCCTGACCCCAGGGAAAAGACTTTGCCTATTTACTCTATCCATGCCCCTCATAATTTTGTAAACCACTATAACATCACCTCTCAACCTCTGATGCCCCTAGTGGGCGGCACAGTGGCACAGTGGTTAGCACTGCTGCCTCACAGCGCCAGAGACCCGGGTTCAATTCCCGCCTCAGGCGACTCTCTGTGTGTTTGCTCATTCTCCACGTGTCTGCATGGGTTTCCTCTGGGTGCTCCAGTTTCCTCCCACAGTCCAAAAATGTGCAGGTTAGGTGAATTGGCCATGCTAAATTACCCGTAGTGTTAGGTGTAGGGGAATGGGTCTGGGTGGGTTGGTGTGGACTTGTTGTGCCAAAGGGCCTGTTTGCACACTGTAAGTAATCTAATAATAAAAGCAGCCCCAGCCTGTTCAGTGTCTCCCTGTAGCTCAAATCCTCCAACCCTGGCAACATCCTTGTAAATCTTTTCTGAACCCTTTCAAGTTTCACAATATCTTTCCAATAGGCCGGAGATCAGAATTGCATGCAATATTCCAACAGTGGCCTAACCAATGTCCTGTACAGCCGCAACATGACCTCCCAACTCCTGTACTCAATACTCTGACCAATAAAGGAAAGCATACCAAATGTCTTCTTCGCTATCCTATCTATGTGTGACTCCACTTTCAAGGAGCTATGAAACTGCACTCCAAGGATGAAACAGCCCACAGCAAAGCCCACATGAGTCAGGATGGGTGACAGGGTTTCTGTCATTTGCCTCTCATTCCCTATATGAAACAGATCTTGGTCCTCACTGGCTAGTCCTGAGACCAATCTTGTGGAAATGCAGAAACATCCATGTCCCAGCAACCCCAGTAAAAAGCATTGTCTATTTTGTGGTACTCTCCCATTATCCCTGCTATAAATAAAATCATGACATGCCATAATGTTTCATCTTGGTTATGATGCATTTTCTCTTTGGTGACCTGCATTTATTATGATCCCACCTGATATTCTTATTGGACAAGTCTGATCCCAGACTGAAGATTGACTTGATAGATAAATTTTTTTTATTGAGGTGATCCCTCACTGAAACACAAGCAGCTAGTGTTGCAGATTTGGTTTTAACAATAAAACCAAAGCTTATTAAGGAAAAAATATGAAGACTAAATAGAATAAGCCAGACCATTTATATATAGTAGAAGCTTAAAAGACTTTGAAACATTCAGTAACACATAACCCCAAACTTTTCCTTACAGATCCTCAAAACACCCCTGTAAAATAACTAAAAGCATCCCTTGCATAGGACAGAAGAATCTCGATTATCCGAACGAGATGGGCGGGCACTATTTCATTTGGATAAATGATTATTCGGATAATCAATCGATTACCTTAAACAAGGGAAGACATACTGATGTAACACTGTGTTCTATCGGAGAATTTGTTTAAATCTAGCCTGCCATTTAAACAAACTAATCCTTGCAGCCTGTAAATTACTGGTCAAAGTGAGAAGGACTTACCATCACATAAATACTCTATATCAAGTCCCAGCATTAAACAAGGTCCTGAACAGTTTCTATGATCACAAGAGCATTTGTCAGTTTCTAGGAACTCAGTCTCGCGATAGAAAGACAGAAGTGCTGCCTCGCGCATCTGTTTAATTCCCAGCCCAGTAAAGTGAGGGAATACAGTACCGTAAAACATTTATTTTTGTAAATGTCTGTGTAACAGCCCTTACCTAAAAATATCCAGTCGCTGATGCTTGAGCTGTTTGTGTTTCTTTGTTTTTGCCAGCTTTTTCACGTGTTCTTCAATACAGATAAATCGAATACACTTACCTCTTTGATGTAACATTTTTGTGGGACCTTGAAATCTACTTCGGATAATCCAGAATTCAACATTAGATATTTGGATAATTGACATTCATCTGTACTTGCACCAGAGAAACCTTGCCTTCTCTAACACCTAGATAAGAACACATGTTAACTTGACTTCACCTCTTGTTCTGAAAATTCTAATAACCTTGTCCTGGAGCTTTCATTTACCTAGCTTAAATGTTCACAGCTTCAAATATTCTCTTTCGAGTTTTATCCAAACACTCCTGGTCTGGAACTATTATTAAACTTCTTAATCTGAAGATATTTATTTTTACATGTTACTCCCTTTCTCAGGAGCACAGCTTTACATAGTCATTTTTATCCAAGACATCTGCATAACTGCTTCAAACTTTCAAGTTATGAGTATATCCTTCAAGCTTAATCATAAATCAGGAGGTCTTGAGGGGCACTGATAGTGTTCCTACCACTGGGCCAAAAGGTCCAAGCTCAAGTCCAACCTGCAAAGTTTGTTCATAACATGTCTTAACAGGTTGGATCAAAATACCGCTAAAAAAACCTCCAGAACAGAAGTTTCGCTTTAAAACATTGCTATAAAATTGTTAACCTTGTTCAGTTGTAAATTCTCCTCATGTAAATAAAACCCATTAGTCTTGGAGGTTATTTCTTTATCAGGTTGTTTCAAAATAAATCATCATGGCTACAAAATAATTAAACCCTTTGGAAACACTAGAAAGAACATTTGTCACTAATTTAAAACTCAATCATCCATACTTAAAAATTAGAGATATTAAATTACCTATAAATTGCATACCTTAGGTCACACTTGTACAGGGTGCAGCATTACCACAGTTTCCATCCTGCAGAGGATAATCATAGAATCATAGAATCCCTACAGTGTGGAAACATTTGGCCCAACAAGTCCACACTGATGTCTGAAGAGCGACCCATCCTGACCCATTCCCCTGCCCTATTACTCTACATTACCCCTGAGTAATGCACCAAGCCTACACATCCCTGAACAATATGGGCAATTTAGCATGGCCAATTCACCTACCCTGCACATCTTTGGACTGTGGGAGGAAACCAGAGCAACCAGATGAAATCCACATAGATGAGGAGAATATGCAAACTCCACACAGACAGTCGCTCAAGACTTGAATCTAGCCCAGGTCACTGACGTTGTGATGCAAGAGTGCTAACCACTGAGCCACCATGCTAGAGGGCACATTTCCTCCATCTTTGAGGAGCTATACCTCAGAGATGAATTGGTAAGGCTGACTCCTGCAATCCTCTCCTCCTTCTGCTCTATCCTCCCTCTCCTTCCATGGTCCAGATACTGACATTGGTCAAATACACGATACTGGTTGTTTCAACTAGATTAAGCAGGAAGCACAGACTGGTGAGCACATTGCTACCATGTCTCTGCAAATAGTGAGGAAGAAATGCCCCAGGTCACTGGCATTCAGAGGCGCTCTGGAGACTAGGCATCCACTTTGTCCCAGCAGCAGGGGAGCCCATGGTGTCTCAGTAGTTTATCAGAATGAGTGCAGGCAGACACAGAAGCAGCACCAGGTTGGTCAGAGATGCTGAGGCAACCTAACCCAAAGGCTGCAGGATGTTGTGAGATTCAAAAAAAAGTAGAAAGTGAGTGAATACTGAAAGAGTGAATGAGGAGCCTTGAAATACATCCTAGTTCCAACCATGAGCTGGGTGCTCATCTCCCTGCACGTAAAGTGTCCTGACAATAGCATGAAATGCGCTTATGCACTCCAAAGTGCAGTATTGAAGTGCAGAACTGTATTATAAGTGTGTCACAATGATGTGGTGAGGCTGATGCATGTTGGATGCCAATATCCTTGGATTGGGGTAGTAGCAGTTGTCTGCAGAGTATGCCTTGAGATGTTGGGTGGCATGGTAACTCAGTGAGGTGAAAGTGAGTACAGCAGGTGCTGGAGATCAGAGTCAAGAGTGGTGCTGGAAAAGCACAGCAGGTCAGGCAGCATCCGAGGAGCAAAAAAATTGACTTTTTAGGGCAAAGGCCCTTCATCAGGAATGAGGCTGGGAGCTTTGGGGTGGAGAGATAAATGGGAAGGGGACTGGGGTTGGGGGGAAGATAGCTGAGAGTGCAATAGGTGGATGGAGGTGGGGGTGATGGAGGTTGGAAAGGAGGGTTGAGCAAATAGGTGGGAAGGAAGATTGATAGATGGGACAGGTCATGAGGGCGGTGCTGAGCTGGAAGGTTGAAACTGGGATAAGGTAGAGGGAGGGGAAATGAGGAAACTGGTGAAGCCCATATTGATGTCATGGGGTTGAAGGGTCCCGAGGCAGAAGATGAAGCGTTCTTCCTCCAGGCTGTTGGGTGGTAAGGGAGTGGCGGTGGAGGAGGCCCAGGACCTGCATGTGGGAGAGTGGGAGGGGGAGTTGAAATGTTCTGCCATGGGGCGGTGGGGTGGATTGGTGTGGGTGTCCCAGAGATGTTCTCTGAAGTGCTCTGCAAGTAGGCGTCCAGTCTCCCCAATGTAGAGAAGACCACATCGGGAGCAATGGATACAGTAAATGACATGTATGGAAGTACAGGTGAAACTTTGATGGATGTGGAAGGCTCCTTTGGGGCCTTGGACAGAGGTGAGGGGGGAGGTGTGGGCGCAGGCTTTGCAATTTATACAGTGGCAGAGGAAGGTGCCAGGAGGGGAGGGTGGGTTGTTGGGGGGAGTGGACTTGACGAGGTAGCCATGGAGGGAATGGTCTTTATGGAAAGTGGATAGGGGTGGGGAGGGAAATATATCTCAGGTGGTGGAGTCCATTTGTAGGTGGCGGAAATGGTGGAGGAAATTGCGATGTATGCGGAGGTTGGTGGGGTGGAAGGTGAGGACCAGGGGAGTTCTGTCTTTGTTGTGATTGGAGGGCTGGGGTTCGAGGGCAGAGGTGCAGGACGTGGATGGGGTGAGCTGGATCATCAACCATGTGGGAGGGAAAATTATGGTCTTTAAAGAAGGAGGCCATCTGGTGTGCTCTGTGGTGGAACTGGTCCTACTGGGAGCTGATGCAGGGAAGCGGAGGAATTGGGAATAAGAGATAGCATTTTGGCTGCAGGCAGGGTGGAAGGAGGCAAAAACAATGACTGCAGATGCTGGAAACCAGATTCTGGATTAGTGGTGCTGGAAGAGCACAGCAGTTCAGGCAGCATCTGAGGAGCAGTAAAATCTACGTTTTGGGCAAAAGCAAAATTCCTGATGAAGGGCTTTTGCCTGAAACGTCAATTTTACTGCTCCTCGGATGCTGCCTGAACTGCTGTGCTCTTCCAGTACCACTAATCCAGGGTGGAAGGAGGTGTAATCCAGCTAGCCGTGGGAGTCGTTGGGTTTGTAGAAAATGTCAGTGTTGAGTCGGTCACCGTTGGAGATGGAGATGGAGAGGTCCAGGACGGGGAGGCAGGTGTCAGTGATGGTCCAAGTGAATTTAAGGTCAGGGTGGAACGTGTTGGTGAAGTTGATGAACTGTTCAAACTTCTCGTGGGAGCACAAGGTGGCACTGATGCAGTTATCAATGTAACAGAGGAAAGGATGGGGAGTGGTGCTGGTGTAACTAAGGAAGATGGACTGTTCCATGTAGCCGATAAAGAGACTGGCATAGCTGGGGGCCATGTGGGTGCCCATGGCCACCCCTTTCATCTGGGGGAAGTGAGAGGATTCAAACGAGAAATTGTTGAGGGTGAAGACCAGTTCAGCCAAATGAATGAGAGTGTCAGTGGAAGGGTATTGTTTGGGATGTTGGGCGAGGAAGAAACGGAGGGCTGGAGGTCCTGGTCATGGCGGGTGGAGGTGTAAAGGGACTATGTGTCCATAGTGAAGATGAGGCATTGGGGGCCAGGAAACGGAAGTCTTGGAGGAATTGGAGGGTGTGGGTGGTGTCCCGATCATATGTGGGGAGTTCCTGGACTTGGGGGGCATAGGACAGTATTGAGGTAGGTGAAGATGAATTCAGTGGGGCAGGAGCAGGCTCAGACGATGGGTCAGTCAGGGTAGTCAGGCTTGTGGATCTTGGGTCGGAGGTAGAATCAGGTGGTAACTCAGTGGTTAGCATTGCTGCCTCACAGTGCCAAGGACCTGGGTACAATTCCAACATTGGGCAACTGTCTGTATGGAGGTTGCATGTTTTCCATATCTGCGTGGGTTTCTCCCACAGTCCAAAGATATGCAGCTGAGGTGGATTGGCCATGCTGTGATATCCTGGGATGTGAAAGCAAACTAGATGGGCCATGAGAAATGCAGGGATAGGTTTAGGTCTGGTGGGATGCTTTTCAGAGTGTCAGTATGGTCTCAGCGAGCCAAGTAGCTTGCTTCCAAACTGTAGGGGATTCTGTGTTGATGGTGGGTATCCATTCTGGTGGTCTGGAGGAGCATGTAGAGAGCTCACTAGGTAACTGCTTATACTTTCTCAGCATCTCGCTTTTATCTGTTGTGTGGCAAATGGGAAGTCACACATTAATGAGTTAAGAATCGGTAGTACTGAGTAATAATCCATACAAACAGGCCTCTTACTGCTCGCTAGTGAGAATAAGACCATCAGACTTAGAAGCAGAAATTAAGCCATTCAACCCATTGAGTCTGCTCCATCATTTAATCATGGCTGATAAGTTTCTCAACCCCATTCTCCTCCTTTCTCCCCATAACCCTTGATACTCAAGAACCTATCTATCTCAGTCTTAAATATATTCAATGACCTGGCCTCCACAGCCTTCTGTAGCAAAGAATTCCATAGATTCACCACTCTCTGGATGAAAAGGTTTCTTCTTATCGCCATTCTAAAAGGTCTTCCCTTTACTCGAAGGCTGTGCCCTCAGTCTTAGTGACTCCTATCAATGGAAATATCTCCCCAACATCTACTTTGTCCAGGCCATTCAGTATTCTGCACGTTTCAATTACATCCCCACCTCATCCTTCTAAACTCCATTGAGTATAGAGCCAGAGTCCTCAAACATTCCTCATATGTTCAGCTTTTCATTCCTGGGACCATTCTCATGAACCTCTTCTGAACACGCTCCAGGGCCAGTACATCCTTCCTGAGATATGGGGCCCAAAACTGCACACAATACTCCAAAAGTGGTCTGACCACAGCCTTATAGAGCTCTCAGAAGTATATCCCTGCATTTATATCTTGCCTCATTGCCAAATACCTGGTAGAAAAATTAGGCGCTTTCATCTCAATCAGAAGAAGTTCCTCACTGGACATCTTACTCAATTTTTCCAAATTTCTCATCATGGTTCCCATTTTTCAGAGGGTAGAAAGATTCTGCCCTATATCAGTTTTAATAGTAACCAATAATACTTTTTTTATTGACATGACAACACAATGATTTAAGAGGCTATCTTTTCAGCAATTCCCAATCAGGAAACACATCAGCATATTACTTAAATACAATCAGAAAATATAGTTAACAGTCCTGCAGCCACGCTACTATCTACTGTCACGACTTGTCATTCTCACTGGTAGGTGCATGAAAACTTGCTTAAATGAACACAATTACAATGACCATTAATTTCAGAGCCAAGTACACTTATAATAATTATTCAGTAACACTGATAGCAGCCTTCCATCTGATTCACACTATGCTGGTCAACTCTGTGTTGAATATCTCCTGGTGTGGCTTTGTAGCTCACGCTTTCATGGCAATCCCTGTCACCTTTACTGCAGGGTGAAGGCAGCAAGCTGGGAATGCACACAATTGGTCTCTGTTTTCTCCAGGCTCTCTTCATGGCCAGCTGAGCTCCTTGATTTTGCCTCCCACTTGAATGCCTTTCTAGTCTACAGGGGTCATGCCATCAGCAACTGTGTGCCAGTTGTCCATGCATAATGTGGTGGCCATGTGAGAAGACATTGGCCTGGTACAGTTGAGGGTTCAATCACATATTAGATCAACGATTAGAAGCAATTATTAGCTTTAAGTTTCTCATCCTCTAACATCGGCAAGGATAATGATGGAATGGCTGAAACGTTCTGGGAAAATATGGAGTCACTTATTGTCCAATCTCCTCTTTGTTACTGATCAAAGTTTTTGCTGTAGATGTGTCATTTCAATTGAACAAATCCCCTTCAAAATCTGAGTCATCCACTGTAATCCTTTAGTCGTTTATTAATTACGTTTCTTTTAACTTTCATTTAGTGGAAACCACCATCTAGTGGCCTGGCTGAGAACTGATAAAATGACAATTTTTACCATAATGTATGAGCTTACACAAATGACTTTAATGTGAACTGCGTATGGAAATAGTATAAATATATTTCGCATATTGGAGGGAATTTCACTTGGTGGTCCCTCTGTTATTATTGGTCTTGATTGACTTTTTCAACATTTTCTTATTCATATGTAATGTTTTACAACCACCTGATGAAGGAGCAGCACTCTGAAAGTTAGTGCTTTCAATTAAACCTGTTGGACTATAACCTGGTGTTGTGTGATTTTTAACAATGTTTTACCATGTTGGTGATCATGGCTCTCCAGCTTTCATAGTCCTTGATAACAGCCAACATTTTAGTCACAGATCTTATCCCTAATCTGCTTCTCAAGCTATCAGCCTAGTGTCATCTTTGTCTCCCTTTTGCTCTTATTTATGCAAAGGGTTGTATTGGCTCATGGTGAGCATCTTTTACATTAGTACATTCATGGGATGTGGGTATCACTGGTAGGTCCTTTTGTAAAGGTTCTTCTTGCTTATCTGCTTTCCTCAAATCCTGTTCATTAAGTGGGTGCATTGTCCAACTTATAGTCTTCCTATCTCTCAGAAACCACATCTTTGTTCCCTCTAATTTAACTTCAATTCTGTTTGTTTTCCAACTTGCACATTCATCTTTCCATAGAGACCTCCTCATTTCCAAACAGGTCAGACATTGTGTGCACCGTAAGTTTGCAAGTGTTATGCACTTTCTAATCATAGAATCCCTAAATGCGGAAGCAGGCCATTCAACCCATTGAGTCCACATCAACCCTTTGAAAAGCAGCCCAACCAGACCCAGCACCACCACCTCCACCTCCATCCCCATCCCAACCCTATCTGTGTAATCTAGCATTTCCCATGGTTGATCCACATATTCTGTACATTTTTGGACTGCAGAAGGAAACCCACGCAGACATGGAGCCAATGTGCAAATGCTACGCATACAGTCACCCAAAATGGAATTCAACCTGGGTCTATGGTACTGTGAGGCAGCAGTGCTAACTATTGAGCCACCGTGCCACCTCATGTCTTGATTACTTTTCCCATTGGATTTAATTATGTTACCCAGATAAATAATTCTACTATTTTTTATTTCTTTAAATTCCACCTTTTGCATCTAGATGTAATCATTTTCTTCAATATTACCATATGTATTGTGTACCATGCATATACGTTACCTATGCACTTTCAATTCACAACATATTATTAACAATATATTTACCAATATTACATAGGTTACAGGAATTCCCTGGGAATACCATTACCATTACATATCTCAGAAGTTTTATAATTTATGTTAATGTCCTTTTCTTGTAATCAGCCATCTGTTTCTGCTATCTGACCACTACAATCAGGAGCATCAATCAAATTGAAATAGCCTATTCAAAAATTATGCTATACGCTGTTTGTAATTTATTTGATTAAAAAGATATCTGTAAGGAGGTAGATAGTCCACACATGTCCTCACTGTAGATTTGACAGGGTACTTTCAGTCATGCTCTGGCTGGTGAGATGTGGGTCTGCCTCCATTGCGTTCTCCAGCAAGGAAAGGGGAGGAACAAGCACTAGCCTCGGCAGGCTGGTGTTTTCAATGCCCATTATATCTGTAGGACTGGGCAGCTTCCATGCTGCTAAAATTGAAAGGGGCTTAATAAGTCAAAAGTAATTTGATAATAATTATTTGCTCCTAATTTCTATTCATTCCAGTTGGGATAGTCTCAACGCTAGATAAGAAATAGGCTACACCTAACCAAGCATCAGCGCAAACTGAAAACAGTTTTAGTGCAAATGGATTCGTACAAGTCTACGTAAGATGATGTACATCATGTTATTGGGAGTAAACAAGGAAATCATTAACATATGCTAACAACTATCCATAAATAAAAAGTAGTTCAGTGTTATGTATCTAGTCAAATCAGAAAAAAATGTACATTTGCAATATGCATTTACTAGATATTTTATACAATTTGCTTTGTATGGTGTTGGTAATCCGTCAAATTAATGCCCGAAGACCGGCTTTTATTCCAACAGACACACATGCAACTCAATGGACGCCATGATGACTCAATGGTTAGCAGTGCTGCCTCACAGCGGTAGGGACCTGGGTTCAGTTTCACCCTCAGGTGACTGTCTGTGTGGAGTTTACACAGTCTCCCCAAGTCTGCGTGGGTTTTCTCCCACGGTCCCAAGATGTGTAAACTAAGTGGATTAGCTATGGAGAATGCAGGGTTACAGAGATAGGGTGGGTCTGCGTGGGATGCTCTTTGGACAGTTGATGCAGACTTGATAGGCCCAATGGCCTGCTTCCATACAGTTAGGATTCTACGTTTCCATTGTTTGAAGGATTCTTATAACTTGGGCCGCAGAGTGGAGTAGTATCAGAAAAAAACTGCTTGATTCAGATCTTGCTATTTGCATTCAACAAGTGCACTCACTATTCATTAGACTTACACCTACTCAGTTTTTCCTTGGGCCTTTTTGATTACAGCCTGTATCAGACAGTTGAAAAAGGAATCAGGAACTTGTGTGAACAGAATAAGCAACTGTTTATCCACTTAACCAATTTTGTAGATTGTAGAAATTATAATGAGCTATGCAGAGCCTAAACTGGGAAGCATGAGTTAGAATATTTAATTCAATCTAAAGTAATGTAATGAAAGCAAAAGTATGGGAGGGAAAGAAAATTGGTGTCAAAAGGAGATAAGAGAGAAAAAGAAAAGGTAAAGTAAACATTTTGACTTTAACAATAGACAGACTCCTTGTAAGTTAATTTTCAATGCCAGAGTGAATGCTTGGCAATAATTAAGACTTACCACACCATTAATAATTCACTGACAGTTGAATAGACAAATGCTCAACATTTCTGGTATGCTCACTGCCTATCTCATGGTTAAACACTGTAATCTGTGTATTTGAATACTGAGCCTTACACTGAGCTAACGTTATTGCAAAGCATGTGGAGGAGCAAGGAAATTTAGAATAAAACTTCATAAACTCCATGTGCCTGGACATCAGAAGTTGCAGTGTAATTAACTCCTTTAGGACACAGTTTTACAGCATGGAAACAGACCCTTTGGTCCAATTCATCTATGCCAACCAGATATCCTAAACTGATCTAGTCCTATTTGCCAGCATTTGGACCATATCCCTCTAAGTGCTTCCTATCCATATACCCATCCAGACGCTTTTTAAATGTTGAAATTATACCCGCCTCTACCACCTCATCTGGCAGCTCATTCCATACATGTACCACCTTTTGTGTGAAGAAGTTGCTCCTTGTGTCCTTTTAAATCTTTCCCCTCTCACCTTAAACCTATACCCTCTAGTTTTGGACACCCACCATGTGAAAAAGACTATTCTTATGGCAAATTTGTCTCATGGTTACTACAATTTCATTATATGAATTTTCAAATTTATTTGGCCTTTATAGCTGATAATTGGCAGCTACGACCAATTAACAAATGAAAGTTAACTTAGATACGTTATATTAATTATCAAGTTCTAACGTTCATACTTTTAGAGCACCATCTGGTGGTAAAAATATTACTTAGAAACTCATATCCAAATTCATAAAGAAGTTCAAAGATTTTTTTCAAACTATTTAACAGATACCTATCTTGTGTACCTGAAAAAGATTTCAGGCCCAGATGAAAGCAATCTGGAAGCAACTGATCATCAAATTCACACAAAGCCATTCAATACAAACTTATGAATGTTCAAATGCAGAGCAGAAGGCAGTGTGCCAACAATGTGAGATAGCGTACAGGCAAAAAAAAACAATTATCTATGCAAACCTTGGAGATAAGCAATGAAATTTTTTTTTAAATCACTGATTGAAAGTTACTCACTGCCTCTGATTATCTAACAGCATTAACTAACCCAAATGCCTTTACTTTTCTTGGCTGGTTTGTGCAATCCTCCATTTTGTTTCAAATTTTGTTCCAGTCCTACCCCATTCTCCATTTTGTCCCTCTTGCCAGCTCCTCGTCATACTATCACTCAGAAACCTGCTTGAGACTCATTACAACAGTTTATTAGTATTTCAACATTTGAATTAATTTTAAAAGAAATTCCTCACCCTAAGGCTATTAATTGCCCCTTCACATAAATGTGAGGGTCAGTGTGGAATTTACTCTGATCAAACTAGGCCAATTCATGATTTTGAAACTGAAATTGATTTTTAGGCAAACAGTTTAAAGGATTTGGAACAAAGTTGGATTTCGAGGGTTAAGATGCAGTACAGATAAATGTAGTCTGATTGAATTGAACTAGAGAGGCTGAATGGATTTCTCCTGTTCCTGTATCATAATTTCTTTTAT
This sequence comes from Chiloscyllium punctatum, assembly GCF_047496795.1. Classification (NCBI taxonomy): domain Eukaryota; kingdom Metazoa; phylum Chordata; class Chondrichthyes; order Orectolobiformes; family Hemiscylliidae; genus Chiloscyllium; species Chiloscyllium punctatum. The sequence goes on along the minus strand of NC_092777.1, from coordinate 45,644,741 downwards.
ATTTTGAAGACTGGTGTAGAATAATTATGGTGATGCACTATCCATTCAATCAGTCTGAGCTCAAATGTTAACTCTATATCTCTCTCCACAAACCTGCTGATTTTCTCCAGCATTTTCTGTTTTTTTTCATTTTTCCAGCATCTGCAGTATTTTACTTTTATACATTTATATAAGTCTGCCTGATACACAGAATGACAGATGTGAAAAATGCTCTTGCCTCTGTCTGACTCTGACTGCCAATGGATACAGAAAAGGCCTCTAAGGATAAAGGACGTGAAATGAAGTTCTAGGTCAGTAATGTGACTGAAATCAGGAAAATTCTGCAACATTATTTTATACAACAATGAACACAGCAACTTACATTGTCGTCTGTTGGTATATTAGGATATTGCTATTATATAATAATGTGGATTTGACATTCTTTTCACCATATACTTAACTGACCTTAATATTAATACAGTGGGATAGCACATGTATCCGCAATTTACTGAAAATTTTAGATGTCTAAAGTAAACTAAAGTCATATTACTTTATTTCCCAAAGAAACCATTCATTAGATATTTTAAAACTTGAAATGTCTGTAGTAACAAGATACTGAAGAAAATTTTACCACTTGAATATTTTTGACATTACTTTTAACTGGAATTTAATGTCAATTAAGATTTGTATCCTCCTTGTTTTGGTGTATCATTCTGATTTGGTTTTAAGTAATCATTTTCTGAACGCAATTTAGATTATTGCTGTTTTATTTGTACAAAACATTCACAAGCATTTTAAACTGGCTGCTCAATAAATTATTTAATGAATTGGACAAATAGCCTTAAATTAATAAGCTAAGGACCACAAATGCTGAGTGCCTAAAACCAGAAAAGAGAACGTAGTAAACAAACCATATCTAAAAGAGAATGTGTAAAGTATACAGTTCTGGGATGACCTGGAATGTTCTTATAAAGGGAAGAGATTATTATTTGATGGCTGAGATGATTTTTGCATTATATATTACATCGAATTTACAAAACTGAAACAGCCACTTAGCCCAATAGGTCTTTCCAAGCATTAATGCTTCACATGGATTGCCTCTTATTCCCTTCAGGTGCATATCCTTCTGTTCCTTTCACTTTAATTTGTTTAACTTGATTACCCTTAAAAGTGTATTTATACCATTTGCTTCAACTGTACTGTGCAGTACTCAGTTCCACATTCTAAATGTTTGGCAGATAAAGGTTTGTCCAGAATTTTTAACTGAGTTTTTTATTTACAACTCATTTATCTTTGCACATTTTATTGAGGTTGTTTCAGGTCCAATATTTCTTTTGTAAATATCGACACAAGTAGCAATAAAAATATAAATAAAAGTTCACATTGATTCAACACTCTTCATATCCAAAATTATCGGGTGATTTTCAGTCAAGGGACAGCAAAGAGTTCTGTTCTGTTTGATAAATTTGTCTGAGTTCATTGAGGATGTAACAAAATAGTACAGATAAAGGGGAATCAGTAGGTATGACATATTTGTATTTCGAAAGCTATTCAATAAGAGATTACTGCACAAAATCAGCTTGATTTGCCAACTATAAGGACGCAGATTGTCAAATTGCAGTAAGTGGAGTGCCATGGAAATCAGTGCTGGAGATGCACTTATTCATAATCTACATTATTGTCTTGAATGAGGGAACCAAATGGATCGTGGCTAAATTTGCTGATCATACAAAGATACGTTTGGAAGCAATTTGTGAGGTGGATACAAAAGCATACGAATGAATATAGAAAAAGGGAATGATAAAAATTTGGTGGATGCATTATAATATGGGAGAAGGTGCTGTTGTACACTTTGTTAAGAGTAGAAAAGCAGAATACTATTTAAATGGAGAATGTGGAATGCTGCAATACAGAGGAATCTAAGTATCCTTGTACATGAATCCTAAAATGTTAGCATGCAGTTAGAACAAATAATTAAAAAGGCAAATGGAACATTGAATTTTATTGCAAGGGGGACGGAAAGTAAAAGTAAGGAAGGCTTCCTACAATTACACAGGAAATTCATGAGGTAATACCCTGAATATTGTGTGCAGTTTCAATTTCCTTACTTAAGGAAGCATGTGCTTGTGTTAGAAACAGTTCAGAGAAGATTCACTCAGCTGATTCCTGGAATCTTGGCATTCTTAAGAGGAAAGATGTATCAGGATTGGCCTAAAGTCATTGAAGTTCAGAAGAATAAGACCTGATTTTAATGGAATATAAGATTCTGAGGACACTTGCCAGGAGTAATGGTGTGAGTGTTTTACATCTCATGAGGGTGGCCACAATTAGGGGTGATAGTTTAAAGATAACAGTTTTCCTCTTCAAGGTAGAGATTATAAGGAATTTCTTTTCTCAGAGGGTTGTTAGCTGTTGAAATTAATTTCTTTAATGGGCTGAGAAGTGGCAGATGGAGTTTAATTCAGATAAATGCGAGGTGCTGCATTTTGGGAAAGCAAATCTTAGCAGGACTTATACACTTAATGGTAAGGTCCTAGGGAGTGTTGCTGAACAAAGAGACCTTGGAGTGCAGGTTCATAGCACCTTGAAAGTGGAGTCACATGTAGATAGGGTAGTGAAGAAGGTGTTTGTTATGCTTTCCTTTATTGGTCAGAGTATTGAGTACAGGAGTTGGGAGGTCATGTTGCGGCTATACAGGACATTGGTTAGGCCACTGTTGGAATATTGCGTGCAATTCTGGTCTCCTTCCTATCGGAAAGATGTTGTGAAACTTGAAAGGGTTCAGAAAAGATTTACAAGGATGTTGCCAGGGTTGGAGGATTTGAGCTACAGGGAGAGGCTGAACAGGCTGGGGCTGTTTTCCCTGGAGCGTCGGAGGCTGAGGGGTGACCTTATAGAGGTTTACAAAATTATGAGAGGCATGGATAGGGTAAATAGGCAAAGTCTTTTCCCTGGTGTCGGCGAGTCCAGAACTAGAGGGCATAGGTTTAGGATGAGAGGGGAAAGAGACCTAAGGGGCAACGTTTTCAAACAGAGGGTGGTATGTGTATGGAATGAGCTGCCAGAAGATGTGGTGGAGGCTGGTACAATTGCAACATTTATGAGGCATTTGGATGGGTATATGAATAGGAAGGGTTTGGAGGGAATATGGGCTGGGCGCTGGCAGGTGGGACTGGATTGGGTTGGGATATCTGGTCAGCATGGATGGGTTGGACTGAAGGGTCTATTTCCATGCTGTACATCTCTATGACTCTATGGTGGTAGAAGCTGGTCCATTTAATATATTCAAGGTTAAGTTAGACAGATTTTTGACATATAAAGGAATCAGGGTTGTGAGGGGTTAGCAGGAAAATTGACTTGAAAGGCTGCAATCAGATCAGTTGTGTATAATGTTGGAACAGGTTCATGTGAAAGTACTTTATAACCAATGAGGTAATTTTCTGAAGTGTATTCAATATACTAATGTAGAACATATTGCAGGTAATGTGTGCACTTCAAGGCTAATGAATGGCAATGAATTAATGACTAGACCTTATTTAGTGAAACAGACACAGAGAATGCTGGAGAAATTCAGCCATCCAGGTAGCATGTGTGGAGAGGAAAACAGAGTTAACATCCAGACGTTCACTACCTGGCTAGGTAACATCATCAGTGGCGACTTCCAAGTGAAGTGAAGCTGTTGTTTCCTGCTTTCTATTTATATGGTTGTCCTGGATGGGGTTCCAGGGGTTTGTGGTGATGTCATTTCCTGTTTGTTTTCTGAGGGGTTGATAGATGGTATCTAGATCTATGTGTTTGTTTATGGCATTGTGGTTGGAGTGCCAGGCCTCTAGGAATTCTCTAGCATGTCTTTGCTTAGCCTGCCCTAGGATAGATGTGTTGTCTACACACGGATGAAAAAAAACACCATTTTGACTGGGACAACACATCTATCCTGGGACAGGCTAAGCAAAGACATGCCAGAGAATTCCTAGAGGCCTGGCACTCCAACCACAATGCCATAAACAAACACATAGATCTAGATACCATCTATCAACCCCTCAGAAAACAAACAGGAAATGACATCACCACAAACCCCTGGAACCCCATCCAGGACAAACATATAAATAGAAAGCAGGAAACAACAGCTTCACTTCACTTGGAGGTCGCCACTGATGATGTTACCTAGCCAGATAATGAAATGTCTGGATATCAAACCTACAGCTCAGCGAGCAAACCACCCTAAACCTCAACCTGAGCTGCAAACCTTCACAAACCTTGCAAAGAGTTAACATTTCAAGTCTGATATGATTTCTTCAGAACTTAGTGATGTTCCTTAGAACTAACATGGGTCAGGATACTGAGAACCCCCCATGCCTTTCTTTGACTCTTTTACACTGATTTAATACTGTACCTGAAAGATGGCACTTCCAGCAGTTTAGCATTCCCTCGGTCGTACATCTATATTTTGTGCTCAAGCATCTTGAATCTAGAACATTTTGCTCAGAGGCAGAATAACTAATCACTGAGGTGTAGCTACAGAAATAAAACAGGTATGCACAGTTCTCTAAACGACAAGGTGATCGAAATTGTCCCAGACCTCGTGTGTGAAAATCTAATAATTATTACAATGTAGTTCATGTCTTTATACCTGTAGTATATAATTTGCACAGTGATTCATTCATGTCAAAGTGGTTCAAAGGTGCAACATGACTGGCAGACTCTCTAATTGATCCTTGTGAGCTGTTCATACATGTCATCTCTTCCTTTTGCTACTCTGCCTAATATACCACTGACATCTCTTTATCACAAATCATTTCCCATGAGAATTCCTATACACCGATCTAAAACCGACAAAATGAAAACAGTTTTAGAAAATTCACACAAATTTCATAACTATCTGCAGTAACAATGGACAATAAAAAATGACCAAAGAAGAAAGTAACCAAATAATACACCATCATAATATTTGAGAAAAAAAACCCTCCCTCCTGAAAAATACACACTTCAGCTTTACTTAATTTCAAAGCTAGTTTTCCATCCTCTGGTTTAACCTCCTAATTCATGTTTGATGTAGTCCCCTTGCACATGGCTCAGCCATAATCTGTCTCCCAATATTGCCTCATGGATGCACTTGGTGTAGCTAATGCAATGGTTGACACATTGTCGGGTAGGCTTGTCACTCTATTATCCTGTACCACACACCCTATGGAACAAATTGAATGATTTAAAATGAAATCATAAACCATTAATGTATTTACAAAATATAGATCTGGGTTCTTTGTTGATGCAATATTAATCTAGCTATAACATTACTATGCAACTAGGACTTTACTAATTGTGTTTTATAGCCTGTTAATGAGATGAACACAGTATCCCATGGGATCTGGGATGTATACACCAAATAATGTGGCATTTTAAATCATTATACTTGCACCAGAAAGTCCCCCACAGAATCCATAAGTTTAGTTTGATATTAAGTGAACATGCAGATGCTGCAAAAGAAAATCCAATGTATGTACATCAGGCTGATAGTATAGATCGGTTAGTTAATCAGTTGGTGATGTTTATTCATAAAATATAGGGCAAACTCACAAAACTGAAATGTTAATGCCAGTGCAATTCTACTCCTTCAGCTGTAGTTATGCGAAAATTGTACGTTTCTGACAAGCTTTGTTTCATCTTTGTCATCCTATTTTCAATTACGGCTGTAAGAGTCAAGCTGCAGCTCCTCCTGATAGCTGTGGTGTTGTCAGCACTCCAGAGCTGTCATTTTTCACAATGAAGATGATGCCCCTGGTGATTATTGTTGTGCCTCCACTGGAACTGGCAGTTTTCAGTATTCAGACAATGCCCCTGGTGATTATGGTCATATGCTACATAGGTAGATTCTGTTAGAATTGAAGTTGGACATATGTTAACATTTTCTGTGCATACTGCTAGAATATGTTTGTGTACTTCTGCTTTGCTTAATAAAGAGTAACATTTTGCAGTTTGTATTTGCCTTTCATGCAACAGGGTTCTTTATTATTGTTACTATTGTCGCTCTTTGGTTTTTGCAAACCTGCCGTACTCCCTGGCTAATCCATGTACAGAAAAGACTTAAAGTCCTCCCTTCTCTATCTATTTTGAAATGATTTCAGCTTATCTCTGTTGAAAGCTATGGAGCTAATTTTTGTCAATCTCACTTGGATTCTAATCTGCAAGAGAAATGCTCCCTTTGTTAGTTCCTGCCAGTTCTGTACGGAGGTGAAAATCTGACAAAGGGGCAGGGAGAATCTACCTGATTGGTTTATTGGTTAAGCTGAAAATGACTCCACTGTGTTTTCTCAGTGCTCTTCCAAGCAGTCATTCCTTTTTCTGTGAGCTCAGACAGAGAATGTCTGCAGGTTAGTCAAGCAAGGAAGCTGTCACATCCCCAGGGTGTGGGATCAGGCTTTTTGACCAGGGGATATTTCAAGCAAGTAATGTTGATCACTGTGAAGAATGAGACTGCTGTTCATCCATGAATCTATTAACTAGATATATTCAATTCTCTGTACTGGCACCAGTCTCTAGATCAGAATCAACTGGCATGTTTCAATGAAATGACGCAGGCTTACAGTTAGCAGTTGAGCATAGTTGTTTACCTCAAGACATTAATTCCACTGCCTTCCTGATACTGTAATGGCCAACATTTCAGAGAGCGTAGATTAGAGTGATGCTGGAAAATCACAGCAGGTCAGGCAGCATCCAAGGTGCAGGAAAATCAACATTTCGGGCAAAAGCCCTTCATCAGGAATGCATTCCTGATGAAGGGCTTTTGCCCGAAGCGTCGATCTTCCTGCTCCTCGGATGCTGCCTGACCTGCTGTGCTTTTCCAGCACCACTCTAATCTAGACTCCAATTTCCAGCATCGGCAGTCCTCACTTTTGCCTAACATTTCAGAGCTCCCAGTTCTTTTGGCACAGTGACGGTCTGTAGTACTGTCAACATTCAGGCATCCTAGATCTCAATCAAACATTCCAAATCCGATATGTTTTACAATTGATGTCTCTGGATTGACACAAGCAATGGAGAGTAAAGCATATCAGATCTGATATCTTTCTGTCCCAAGGAGCAGTGTAACAGTGATGGTTACACTGTAGTCATATTGTTATAGCATCAACAGGTTGAATCCACCATGGCAAACTGGAGAATTTGAAATCAATAGAAAATCTGGATTAGAAAGCTGGCCTAATAGTGACCATGTATGACTGTCAATGGTCATAGAAACTCAGCTGGTACACTAATGTTCTTTAGTGAAGGAAATCTGTCATCCTTATCTGGTACGGCCTCCGTGTGACAACATATTCACACCAATATGGTTGACTCTTAACAGCTCTTTGAAATGGCCCAGAAAGATATACAGTTCAAGGGGCAATTAGGGATGGTGCAATAATTATCTATATTCCATAAATAAACAAAAATAAATATAAAAACCCCTTGGTTTCTACCAGTTATTGGGAATTATTCTGGATGGAGGAGATTACTTATATCTTCTTGTTCAAAAGATGTGGTTGTCACTGGCTAGGTCAGCACTTATTGCCCTTGTGTAGATAGTGATGAGCTGTCTTCCTGAACCACAGCAGTCTGTGAGGGATAGGTATATACTACAGTGCAGGTATGAAAGGAATTCCAGGATTTTGACCTAGAGACAGTAAGGGAACAGTGAATAGTTCTAAGTCGGAATTTTGTGTCCGACTTAGAGGGGAACTTATAGTTGGTGCAGAACAGGCAAGGTTGGCTTCCTGTGTTTTCCATCTGTGTTTAGCCAGAAATGTGGATGATCAGATGAATGACAGTATGTGGTTTATGCCCACTTAACTCTCTGTATGTATCAACCCCACCAGAAAAGCTGGTGGCGTTAAGTCTGCAGCCATACTGGCCAGTGGTCAAAACTAAAGTGGGAATGGATAAAGATGACAAGTTTTAGGATGTGAGCACCACATGGATCCTCCACTATTCCTTCTAGCAGCTGCAAAAAAGCATTCAAGTTGAGGCTGTCTACACAATATAGAGGCTCTTCAGTTGGCACGATTCCAAGCTCAGGAACAGCTGCGGAGGGACTAGGCCCATTCCATTCACAGGAACCTCGCTTTAACCTACAGCAGAATCTCTGCCATTGGAAGAATCCACAGATCAGGGCAAGAGGAAATACCATTGCCAAGCATACCACGTTTTACTGTCCCGCTCACTTAGGAATCCTAGTTCTCTGTAAAATTACAGAGACCTTCTCACGTTGCTGCTCCTTATTCATGAGGAAAAAGATGTGTGTGATTTAAAAGGAAATAATGGGTTGAATTCCCACAGTGGTCACTTCAGTGGCAGTGCCATATAATTATCCCAATTACATACATGGCATTAATGCCTACCTCAGAGTCTCATCCAGTGTCACTGGTATTCATCCATCCTGGTTTAAAGGTCTAATGATGACCACTAACCTATTGTCAATTGTCAGAAGAACCCATCTTGCTCACTAATGTTCTTTAGGGAAGGAACTCTGCCATCTTGACCTGGTCTGGTCTACATGTGACTCCAGACCACAGTAATATGGTTGAGTCTTAACTGCCCTTTGATTTGATTTGATTTATTGTTGTTACATGTACCGAGATTCTCTGAAAAGTGCTGTTTTGTATGCTATGCAGGCAGACCGTACCATACAATATGCCTCAGTAGCAGAACAGAGTGCAGAATACAGTGTTACTGCCACAGAGGAGGTGCAGAGAGAGAGAGAGCAACAGTAACATTTGAGAGGTCCATTCAAAAGGATGAAAACAGTCTGAAAAAGCTGTTGTTGAACAACAATACACACGCTGTTCATACATATATTCAAACTCTTATACCTTCTGCCTGATGGAAGAGGGTGGAAGATAGTATAACCCTATGGGATGGGGTCTTTGATTATGTTGGTTGCTTTCCCAAGACAACGGTAGAGGCAACGAGCCAATGGATGGAAGGCTGATTTGCCTGATGGAGTGGGCTGTGTTTACCACTCTCTGCAGTTGCTTGTGGTCTTGGGAAGCATGGTTGTCATACTACGCTGTGACGCATCCTGATAGGATGCTTACAATGGTGTATCTATAAAAATTGGTAAGAGTCTTTGTGGACATGTCGAATTTCCTTAGCCTCCTGAGGAAGTTGTGTTGATTTATTTATTGTCACGCGTAATGATGCATGGTGAAAAGCTTTGATTATGAGCAGTATAGGCAGATCATAGTAAGCGTGGATGTACAGATCCAAAAGACTTAGACAGAGGCATACAGGCTACTTTGCACAGAGTAAGCCCGAGGCATCAACGTTTGCAAGATCAGTATTATTTGGGGCTAGAGATTCAAACCATCAGTCTAATAACAGCCAGGGAGAAGCTGCCCCTCAGATGGGCAATAATTGCTGGCTTAATAAAAAAAATTTTTAAAACTGGCATCATTGTTCTTGTCTTGAGAACTGATTGATATGGCAACAGACCTAATGCCAACCAGGTATCTTGGCAGCACGAGTTGCATGGGCACATACAACATGCTGCCATACGTCTGATGGTGTGTATACTCAAATCAGAACTTTAAGCCTATTGCATTGAAAATACAGAGCTCTTTAGTTGATCTGCTGAGTGAGAAGCCCACAGGGAAAATCCTATTAGTGTTGCTTGTGGTAGTCTTTCCCTCATTCAGACACCTTGATGCTGCATTGAAATCTGGCATTGGCAAGAGAGGAAGGAGTCTTCTGTGAGGCAACCATCTGTTCCTAGTTGCCAACCACCCCTCACCCCAATGAAATCTGATCCCACAAATCCTCCTCCCAACATCACTCATCTGTGACCTACATCTCATGGTGATTCCATCAGCTAAACAGGCAAATAAGACACACTGGTCTGAAATGTCTTGCATCTTTCAAAATGGAGGTCCAGCATGTTCATAGAGTCATAGAGATGTACAGCACAGAAACAGACCCTTCGGTCCAACTTGTCCATGCCGACTAGATATTCTAACCTAATCTAGTCCCATTTGCCAGCACTTGGCCCATTTTCTTCTAAACCCTTCCTATTCATATACCCATCCAGATTCCTTTTAAATGTAATTGTACCAGCCTCCACCACTTCCTCTGGCAGCTCATTCCATACACACACCACCCTCTGCATGAAAACGTTGCCCGTTGGGTCCCTTTTAAATCTTTCCCCACTCATCCTAAACCTATGCCCTCTAGTTCTGGACTCCCCACAACAGGGAAAAGACTTTGTCTATTTATCGTATTCATTCACAAATATTGTTTAGATTTGCTGGTGTTTTCCCTCTGGGTTATTCAAGTGTAATACCTGCAGGAACTATAGCAAAAGCTGAAAAATGTGTTGCTGGAAAAGCGCAGCAGGTCAGGCAGCATCCAAGGAGCAGGAGAATCGACGTTTCGGCATAAGCCCTTCTTCAGGAACTATAGCAATCCAATAACATTGCTACGCAGTGCAGAGCTGCTAGCCTCTGATTGACTGGCATCTCTTGATGGGCTGGATTTCTAGCACTGGGCTCCTTGATCCATGGGAATGCCCACTGCTGCCCAGCTCAGGCCACTCAGCACTGTGGAACTTTCTGTAAAGAGGCAACAGAAACCTTTCATGGCTCTCCGACCAATCAAGTTAGACCCCTGCTGCCAGCATTGAATGGCTCCATTCATTTTTCCATGCACTGTTAGTCAGACGATATTTGCAACAATCCCATTGAAAGGATCCAATGCAAAGAGTTGATAATGTTTGTACCTGTAACTAACCATTTGCAATGCTATAGCAATGTTTCAGCAAGACAGAATGTGGCAACACCCTACTGGACTTTCTCCTTGGACGAATGAAAATTGGTGGAGTTCAGTTTGTATATTCTCGTGTGGGAATACTAATAGTCTCGGGAGCGCATCATTTTCCCTCTTTGTTTCTCCACTTCTCTTGCTCTGAAAACAAACACATATTGAGAAATTCCCAGTGGGAAAGCTATTCTGGCACCATTGCTTAGGTATGCATTGTGTAGCATCCTCACATATGTTCAGTTTCCCTTACAGTTTCTATCAACAACATGTGACAGTGTGCAGTACACCTACCTCTACGAGGATGGGCACCTCATAATCAGATGCACCATCTAATATATTTTCTGCAATTTACACTTTAACAATACTGAGGGAAAAAGGCCTTTCAGTTCTTGGATATGTGGCAGCGGGGTTGTGGGGTGAGTTGAATCTTTATTGTTGACAACGACTGTGAAATCACTGTCAGATCAATGACTTGCACAAGCTTCTCTTTCGTTGATCTTCTTTTCTTTTGTAAGTTCCTGGAACAAATCTTCAGCATTCAGTTTCTGTGCTCATATTTCATATCGCTCATCATTGAAATCCTTTCAATCTGGTTTCCATCCCACCAATTCATCTTCTTACAGCCAGAATTGGCAAGTACATCTTTCATAACTGCAAAAGCGCTGCCCTTATCTCTCCTCATTGTCCTCCAAACCACAGCATTCTCAAATACGTTTTGTTCCACTCTGTCTCTCACAATTCCTGCCCACATGGGTTCTGATTGTCTTCATAGCAAATAGGGGAAAGATCAGAAAAATTTAAGACATGTCTCCTCAGACAATGGCTGGCACATGAAAACAAAAAATGCTGGAAAGCACAGCGGGTCAGGCAGCATCTGTGGAGAGCAAGCGAACATTTCCACTCTCGGTGACTCTTCATCAGAGCCGATGTGAAGTGTGGAGGAGGCAGCATTTTTGCAATAATGGGGTTGGGGGGTTGGTTTGAATGCTGGGGGAGAAACGGTGCTGATTGTGCAGATTAAGTGATTGGAATGTGAGAATGGCAGAACAATGGTGTGTCTAACTGCTAGACTGGAAAGAACAGAGAGTCCCACTGGAGTGTGGGGAGGGGAGAGAGGACATGGTGACAGAGAATGCAACAAGTAAAGCTAAAAGGGGAGAAATGAGAGTGAGTTCACAATCTAAAGATGTTGAACGCAATGTTAAATGAAGAAGATTGTAAAGTGCTAATTTGAAGATGAGATGCTATTCCTCTAGTTTGCGCTGTGATTCGCTGGAGCATTGCAGCATACTGAGGACAGACAAGTGGGCATGCGAGCAGGATGCAGTATTAAAATGACCGGTAACTCTCTTCCTCTTTCTATCTCAATTCATTAGAGTCTGCTTGACAAATGGAAGCTGGAAATCCATTTCTTAGAGTCAGCTTTGAGCTATTCAACTCTTCAGACCAAAAGAAAAGTGTTGTGTGAAATTAGAGAATTGATTAATTAATCCATTCTGAGTCTATTCTGTGATAGTAGAGTTATAGAGTCATAGAGATGTACAGCACGGAAACAGACCCTTCAGTCCAACTCGTCCATGCCGACCAGATATCCCAACCTAATCTAGCCCCATTTGCCAGCACATGGCCCATGGTACTAAGAATGTCAAGGACCACTTTTTGCTGAAGGGCCCTGTTCTTGGTAGGGTATTATATGACCATCGTGATTTCTTTGCAAAGAACAACAGTCTGTTCCATAATGAGAAATAATCCAAATTGGGCTTTTTTGGACTAATAAATAAATATTGAAATCTTGGTTGATCTGGAATTAACTCCAGTTTCTTTGTTAAAGTGTCAATGCACATAGTCTAGTGACAATTCTTTTCTGCACAAATGCACTATGACTGGAAAGTTCATATTATGCCTTCTGACTCTCACAATCACAGTGACAGTAATTGATTGCCAACTGCTCCCCATGATGCTACATAAATAGTGAGTGTATTTGTAACCTACGAACTAAAGTTCTTTTGCTTTACAGGCTTAGCTATTGGCAATCTTGAAAATTGATAAATGTTGTGCAGGTCACACTGATTCTACAAATGACGTTCCAATTTGCATAAAAGGGAGTAAGGAGGTCTTTGATTTTACTTCTGATGCAGAATTTGTGGCAGAATCTGAGAGATACGCAAACAGTACATTATCAGCCCCTGGTGGCTGTAAGGGTTGCTGGAAATAGTCAGAATTGTAATTGGAACATTCAGTCACTAGGGGCCAGCAAATCAGTAGAAATGACAGCTAATTGATCACACATGATTGTTGCTACTTCAGTTTTTAATGACTGTCTATTCATGAATTTATTCAAAGCATGCATAAAGGGCTTGTGCTCCTAATGACCTCAACTCAAATCCATTCCTTTTTTTTATTTTTACTTACTGCTTGTGTCTCCGGTTTAAGTAGAAAGTGGAGAAAAGCCCTTTTGGATCATGGAGTTCCCTCCTACAGTGGTAGATGAGGCTTTCATCACCTTTATTGTCCTGAGGGAGGTGCCCAAATCAGCCACAGCTAAGACCTGAGCCCCACATTTTCCTGTATCTAAGGAATCTTGGAAAAGTGTAAAATGCACAGTACAAGCCTTTCCATTCAGCCCTGGCTGAGTGGCACTCTGCAGGTAACAGGTCCCTGTGTTAGCAGCATTGAAAATTGGGCAAAAGACAATTTGGTCACCCCAAATCCCCTGGTTTCTACTGGGAACATAACATGCTTATGCAAAACTTATTAAGTATTTACTGTTTATCCAGTTCATTTGTCAGAGGAGTTAATTGACCTCACCAATAACATTGGCTGGGAGCTTATTGCACACATCTGCTTCTTGTGAAAAGACATTATCTAGGCACCTTAACTTTCTACTTGTGTTTTCTTCTTCCTTATAATGGGTTAAAAGGAAACTCCACTCCTGTATTAAAACCCAGGTCCAAGAATTCACTGGCACCGAAAGTTGCTGGTCAGCCAGGGGTCAGTAGGGTCCAGAACTCGGCAGTGTCATGGAAGAGGTAAGAGAATGGAGGTGGAAAGGGTTGGCTATCAGGATACATCTCTCCCCCATGTCCAGATTCTCAACTGTATACAGATTCTTGGAGACCGCACAACCAACATCAACACGCGAAGCCTGCCCACACTGATCCACCAACTGCTTCTTATCTTGTCTGGAGCTAAAAGGATTTTAAACCAAGTGGGATGAGACCATCTAGTGATCATTAATTGAAACTTTTAAGGGCCTTGATTGGCAGTGGGGCAGGATGGTGGAGTCTTGGTTTCCTCATGTAGAGCTTAGTACAGGCGGATGCAGGAAGGTAGTGGGGTTCTGTTTTGCCTTACCAAATCTCCTTCAGTTCTCTTTCCACTTCCAGGCCCACGATCTATAGGCTTAGAAACTGCTATCCTATATGTGATAGGAAGACTAAATTAACATGTGCCTCTTAGCTTGAGTAGTTGGCACTGTAACCATGTTTATAGAGAAATAGAGTCTTACAGCATGGAAATAAACCCTTCAGTCCAACCAGTCCATGCCGAACATAATCCCAAACTAAACTAGTCCCACCTTCCTCCTCCTGACCCATATCCCTCCAAACATTTCCTATTCATATACTTATCCACATGTCTTTTAAACATTGTAATTATCCATCATTTCCTCAGGAAGATCATTCCACATGCAAACTACCTTCCGTAAAAAACATTTTGCTCCTCATGTCTTCTTTAAATCTCTCTCCACTCCCCTTAAAAATGTGCCCCCTACTCTTGAAATCTCCCATCCTAGGGAAAAGACAACTACCATTAACTCTATCTATATCCCTGCTTATTTTATAAACTTCTTAAGGTCACCTCACAACCTCCTATGCTCCAGTGAAAAGGTCCCTTGCTTCCACTCCATTTTAAAGGAGCAGACACTTCTGGCCTTGTGAAGCATAAGGATAAGCATAGAAATATTAAAAATCTGAAGATTGGAAAGTATCATTGATCCACCGTGATGTTTTTCTTACTGTCTCAGCATTAAAGCAATGGGGCATTTCATTAGATACTTGTTCGAGTTTACCTCAGAGTGATCTTCGCTGCTTTCCTCATTATCCCTCCCTGTTGCATATTACTAAAACAAAAACCCAGCCTCTCAAGGAAGTAATACTTGAATTTTGAAAGAGGTTGAATACACTTCTTTCTACCTCATATTACTGTTCTGCTGCACTGCTCCAAATCAAATAAATGCTGGCTGATCTAAATTATGAATCTGAAGAAGAATCTGAATATATTCCAGAATGTTACTATCTTCAAAATAAGGTCTTGATGAGGAAATGGAGACCATCATATATTCAGCCAGATGAGAACTGGATTGTAATACCGGTGGGTTTCAGAAAGGTGTTGCAGGTAGCACATGAATTGCAGGTAGCAAACTCAAGCCCAAATACAAAAACATTTTTACTGCCCTGGACTGCATAAAGATATAATTGAATTTTACCAGACATGTCCTTTGTAATGAATAGTTGGATCACAGGTAGGAATGCTGCCTATTGTGGTTGAAAAGCTGTAAAAAGTCAGGTAATTGGAAAACTTCAGGCCCTGGTAAAACCAGGACCTTTAATGCCAATTCCTACATTTGGGGAACCATTTACAAGGATTTTAATCGATTGCATAGGACACTTACCTAAAACAAAAAGTGGAAATCAGTATTTGTTGATAATAATGGATGTGCCCACTAGATTTCCAGAGGCCATTCCACTATACAATATCACAGCCAAAATGATAGTAGAAGAATTACTTAAATTTTTTACTGGATACATATTACCCACAGAGAAACAATCAGATCAAGGGTCAAATTTTAATTCAAAGTGCAGGTGAAGTAGCTGCAGGGAAGTAATACTTGAATTTTGAAAGTGGTTGAATACACAGTTACAATTATGGAAGTTATGGATAGCTTAGGAAAAAAAAAATTCAAATCCACTGTGTAACATCAAGAACTGCACACAGAGCATTAGAACAGTAGCATTAAACTTTAAAGACCATGCTAAGGGCACATAGTCAAGACTATCCAGACAAGTGGGATAAAGGAATTCGGGTTGTATGCTTTGCAATGAGGGATGCACTAAATGAATCTACCAAATTCAGTCCATTTGAATCAGTTTTTGGGCAAGAGGTAAGAGGACCATTGAAATTAGTTAAGGAGAAATTGGTGAAAGTTCAGAGACCACATATTAGGACTTTTGTCAAATTTAAGAGAAAGATTAAATAAGCAGGTGAGTTGGCCAGATAACATTTAAAAGTAGATGTATTAAGTAGCAGACAAGAAATCAAAAATTCACATTTTGCTAATGGAGATAAAGTGCTAGTGTTACTTCCCGCAATAGATGAACCTTTAAAAGCAAGGTTGATTGGATCTTAACAAATTAAAAGGAAATTGAGTGAGGTGAATTATTTGATAACGCAAGTTAGAAAGAAATCTCACAGAGTGTGTTATATGAACATGTCAAAAGGTATTTTGACAGGAAAGAAAAGCAAAAGGAGACTGTGTTATTGGTTGCAACACATAGTGAAGAACAAGTACAGACATTCCTCAAATTAAATTGAGCAATGAGGATGTTCTAAAAAATTGGGATAAATTATTGAGTTACCTTCCAGAGGAAAATTGAAATGATCTGAATGTGTTATTACTGTCACATGGGGAGATACGTGGGAGTAAGCTCAGAAATACTAATCTAATTGTACATCATAGAGATAAAGGAAATGCTGTTCCAATTTAGCAGTATCCTGATAGACTTAACCCTCTACGTTTGGCACAGATTCAAAAAAAGATTGAATACATGCTCAAAGACAACAATTGAAGTGAATTGCACTGACTGGATCTCACCCATAGCAATGGTGTCAAAAACCAGATTGCATGTGGACTATCGCAAAGTCAGTGCAGTTACAAAATCTGATTTATATCTTATTCCATGTTTGGAAGACAGTTTGGAGAAGATGGGATAAGCAACTTGTATTTCTAAGTTGTACTTACTCAGAGAATGCAGGCAGGTACCTTTATCTGAAAGAGCGTAGACAATTTCGGCTTTCATGACACCAAGAGGACAATTTGGACAGTCAGACCATTTGGTATGAAAAATGCACCAGCCATGTTTCAAAGACTAACCAATCATGTCATTTCTGGATTGCCCAATTGTGTGGTGTACATCGACAACCTGGTGATTTTTAGTCGCACATGGAAGGAACATTTGCAGAATTTTTCGTGATTATTTGATTGACTTTGGGAGGCAGGCTTGATGATAAACCTGACTAAGAGTGAATTCGCAAAAGCCCAAGTCATATGTCTGGGCCACGTTGTCAGACATGGGCAGATGGTCCCATTGAATGAGGTTTACTGGGGAGTTTCCTATACCATTGACGAAGAGAGCAGTAGTATGATTCTTGGAATTGAATGGGTTTTATCAGAGGTTTGTTCTGAATTTTAGCAGTTTGGTTGCTCCACTGATCGACTTATTGAAGAAATGCAGAAAGTTTCAATGGATAGCAGACTGTCAGAAGGCATTTAACAGCCTGAAAGCTGTATTAACCACGACACTAGTATTTAGTCACACCTAATTACGCAAAGCCATTCAAGGTGGCTATCGATGCAAATGATGTAATATCACAAGAGGAAGATGAGAAAGTAAAAAAGACCTATCGAGTATTTTTCCAGAAAATTGAAAATATTGAAATATTCCATCACTGAGAAGGCAACCTTGAGCTTGGTGTTGGTGTTAAAACATTACAACAGTTATATTGCCAGTAATGTATCTGAGGCAATTGTATATACTAATTATAACCCATTAAGCTTTTTGGAGAAATTTAAGGACAAAAAATCCAACTACTTAGATAGAGCTTATTATTGCAGAAATTCAATTTGAATACTATATACACGGCAGGACGAGAAAACACAACTGCCGATGTATTGTTGTGACTTTGAAGAAGAAAGATGGAGGTGATTGGTGGCTGGAGTAAATGGTCACAAGTAGAAGGTAGAAGTGAATGTTTGCATGGATAGAATCAAAGAAATGTATATGTATTGTGTTGAACTAGTAGTGTAAGACCACGAGTTTTAAAAATGAAGCCAACTTTCTATATTCGGGGTTCTTTTTTAACAGGGAAGTATGATGATGCTGTCACCTTAAAAAGGTTATTTTGTCCTGGGTGTTTTTGAACAAAAATTGTAAAGGCAGAGAGATGCCAAACTGACTACTGAAGACGGCGTAAGTAAATAACTTAGGAGGCCTTTAGGTTTTTTCAAAGAGTTGTAACAAAGGAAGGCAAGTGATCACAGGCCAGGCTTTCTAGTTTGTTTCAGCTGGAGCAGGCAGAAGCTGTTTAGGATCCCTGAAGGGTTGGAAGCTTCATTAAATGATTCCTAGCTGCTACTGTGTCTGAAATCTTTCTTGATGTTGTTTCCTCCTGGATTGGAGAACTGCATGCAAGAAGCTGTGTCTGAATTTACCTCATTTTTAACCAAGGGGTATGTTTGTAGGATGTTACTCTATTGGAGCAGTTTATTCGTAATTGGTACTGTATCCATTATTCGGTTAAACTTTATAATAGTTCAGTTATTTTAAATTCATCTTTACTTTTGTTTGTATTTAAATTATAGTGTTGAAATAAATTATGTTCTGTTTAACAGTGAGTAGTTTGACCATTTACATCATACCTGGAACACCCATTTCACATCTATCTTTAAAACAAGAAACAGTTAGGGTCTAAGTTGTCTTCTTAAAATGTTTTGAGGGGGCCTGGTCTGGGCCATAACAGTCCCGACCCACAGTCATTTGAAAAACCAAGGCTGAGGTCATCCTTGGACCCACTTGAATTGACTGATATCCCAATATTCCTGTTGGGAAAGTATGTGCACACATCCAGCTGTGGATAATAGGATTCGACTTGGCTGTGATACCATTGCAGTCGAAACACTTGCTGGCACTCTCTGCCTACAGCCTCAGTTTTCAAAATGATCACACAGGTGAGGCTCTTGTAGTATAGCCATGGAAGTATATCCATGCAAGAAATAAGTGACCTCCCAAAATGGGGAGGTGAAAATTGGAGAAAACAGGAACAAATTCTGAGCAGGTTGAAAGAGGAGGTGCCTCCATCAGCGTCTGCCATACACTGGAAAGAGATAGAAAAAAACACAGTACTGCGACTGGAAAATACTTCAGTGGCAATGAGCAAACTGCAAGCTACATTTGTCACAGTGCCGGGGAAGCCCGGCTGTGTAGCGTTGAAGGAGTTAACTGCATCTGTTCTGCTGCAGCAGGAATGACAGCTCCCAGCAGTACTGCCTGCCTCCTGTGATTGGAAGACCACAAATATGGAAGCCCTAACCTTGAGGTCGTGCACACAGAGCCTCAACAGCTTGTTCAACATTTCTGTTTACAGATATCTCATCCCCTGCCCAGCAGCCTGCTCTCAGACCATCCTCTCCCACTGGCCATCAACTAATCCCTTTCACAAATCAGAGGGGGCATCAGTTCTGCAGCTTCCAATGAAAGGAGCCCCTGGCTCAGAGGGATTAGACTCTGCAATCAGTAGGTGCAAACAATTTCAAATAGGTTTAACAAGAGATTACCAGCATGGAGTTCAACCTTGCTCAATCAGTGGGCTTTCCCATAAATGACGATTGCTCCTTCCCACAATGGATGCGAGTAAAAGGTTTGGAGATTTGACACACTCTCTGGAGTTGGGAGATGCACTTTCTCTTTTAAAATAATATTTTTCTTCTTTTTTTGTGTTTATCTGAATGAGTCTCAGTGTACCATGTTTAGTAGTATTTTAAATTCTTCCCAGCAAAAGGTTTTTATTGAACTTAATTCCTTCAATCTTGATTTTAATGAGCCCTGTACGGACTCATTAACACAACAATCCACTGTGTGTGGGTGTATTTTTCTCCTTTCAAGAGAAAAGTGATAACATCTTTCTGAGAACTGCGGGGCATTCTACAGCTAAAGAGATAGAGAGAGAGAGAGAGAGAGGGAGAGAAATTCTTCAGCTATGGTTAAAAGATATTTAAAGTGTTCAATCCATTTACCCCAGGGATTGTAATAACCTGAAAGCAACTAGTTCATATTCCTTGCCAACATAAAGGAGAATACAGTGCTATTGAAATATATTTGATTCTTAGGGGGCTTGAAAGAGTAGATGTTGAGAGGTTACTTCCCCTTGTGGGACACTGTCAGACCAGAGGGCAAAATCTCAGAGTATGGGATCACCCCTTTAAGCCAGAGATGATGAGGAATGCTTTTACTCTCTGTGGAATTCTTTACTGCAGAGGGCTGGGTTGGGAAATATGTTCAAGGCTGAGATAGGTTTTTAATCAATAAGGAAATTAAGGGTTATGGGAATAAGGTAGCAGAGTGGTGTTGAGGATTATCAAACCAATCATGATCTCACTGAATGGTGATGAGACTCAATGGATTGAATGGCTAAAAATCTGCTCCTTTACCTTATAGCCTTATGGTCTCTTTAACAGAGTTGGATTCTTCTGCAATGCTGGTCTGAGAAGGCTGCAGGTTAGGAGAAGTTGAGAATACCAGGGAAGGTATGAAAATCCTAAACATTCCTATTCCTGTTCCTTTTCACTGTCTGGCAATGAACTCTGCAGTAAATGTGCATTTGTGGATACAGGTGAAGGAAGAATTAGAATTTGGATTTGAAAGTCTCCGGCTCTAATAACCGATTTGACAATCAAGGGTAGACTTTACGATTTTGGCGATCTTCACACATTGAGATCGCTTCAGGTGTGAAGGTCAGTGAGCTTTGCTCAACCCTCCATCTGTTCATCTTCATGGATATAAAGATCCAGCAGGGCCCATTAACCTCAGAGACTGAACATCCTATGCTTCTGGTGTGTAAAGCTCTAAGGTGGAAGCATAAGTACATAAAAGCTATCTTACACCATTCAAATCTGTGTTCACCTGGAGAAGAAATGGAAAGGCTGAAAAATATTTGTCATATTTTTATAATAATGGCAGTTGAAAAAAACTGAAAGCACTCGGCATTTGTGAAATGCATTTTTAAAAGAATCTATTTTCTATATTTAGTCTGGTTTATTAGGACTCTTAAATATGGGAACAAAGACAAGAAAGCTGTTTCTAAAAACACATTTCATAAATACCTCATATTTCCAATTTTCACAACTCCCATTATTCTTAAAAAAAAGAACAAATGTTCCAGCCAATGAGTTGTTCCAGCTCTAGAAGCTGCTTCCAAGACAGAAGTGAAGAAAATCAGAGGGAAATGTAGATGGGAAGAAAATTAGATTAACCAGAACAAATTCATAGTAGGAAGATCATGTTACCTAAAAAGGAGGGTGAATAAATACATTAAGGAGGGCAAGTGCAAATGAGAATCTGCTAAGCAGCAATCCACCAAACCAATTGTGTTTTAATTGATCATGAAGCTGTGGTGTTGTGTTGGGCATGCCTCAGTTTAAAGCGCAGGGTGGAGTACATCATATAGCAGTGCAGTACACTCAATCTGTAACTTTGTTTCTGTCTGCTGCCCCTCACCTAATGCCTGGGGTAAAACCTTAGCCAGCAGAAGAACGACAAACTGTATTAATTAACCTTTTAATATTAGATGTTTACAGGAGAAGTGCAGCACTGGAAAGAACCTGAGAAGTTAGTTCCGAGAGCCATAGCCTCCCAGTGGTGATCATACTCCTCTAATCATACAGAGTTGGGGACTCCAGTTGTTTTACATAGCAACAATGTAAAAATGGCAAAATATGTTCCCAAATTGAGATGAGATGTGGTTTGAAGGTGATAATATTCTCTGGTATTTCAACTCTCGGCCCAATAGTGGACATCACTCAGGACAGAATTATGGAGACATTGGGGTTAAACACATGTGAAACATACTGCCGGTCATATGTATTGTAGTGGATGTGTGACTATCAAACATTGTGAATTCTTGTGGGCTTTATGAGTGTCACTGTAACATTGTACTTTGAGAAGAGTGTTCAGTATTCAATCATAGTCCTTCATCCTGTCATTTATCTCAAGAGGATTGGAATGTAAAAGCAGTGATATGCTACTGAGACTTTATAAAGGTCTGCTTAGACCCCATTTAGAATACGGTGTCCAGTTTTAGAATATGGGCCCCACACCTCAGGAAGGACATACTGGCACTGAGTGTGTCCAGTGGAGATTCACACGGATGATCCCTCGAATGGTAGGCCTAACATACGATGAACGGCTGAGGATCCTGGGATTGTATTCTTTAGAGTTTAGAAGATTGTCGTGAGATCTAGTAGAAACTTACAAGATAATTCATGGCTTAGAAAGGGTGGACGCTGGGAAATTGTTTCCTTCAGGCAGGGATACTAGGACCAGTGGGCACAGCCTTAGGATTAGAGGGGGTCAATTAAGAATGGAAATGAGACATTTCTTCATCCAGAGAGTGGTGGGGCTGTGGAGTTCATTGCCACGGAGCACAGTGGAGGCTGGGATGTTAAATGTCTTCAAGGCAGAGATTGATAAATTCTTAATCGCGCAAGGAATTAAGGGATACAGGGAGGGTGCGGGTAGGTGGCATTGAAATGCCAATCAGCCATGATTGAATGGCAGAGTGGACTCGATGGGTTGAATGGCCTTACTTCCACTCCTATTATTTATGGTCTTATGGTCTTATAGTCCTGATTTGAACTTTGTAAAAATGATGGAAAGGGCTGGGAGGAATCAAGAGGTGACTCACTTCTGCAGCAAGGCACCATTGGTTTTCCAACTGGCCTCAGTGTTGCCTTCTTGAATTAAAATTCTAGTCAGCGGTGGTGACAGAGGTGTTGCTTGGGGAATTTTTCAGCAATGGCACTGGAAGGAGCAGGTGGGGAATTTGACTTGTTGAAGCCAACCATCAATTAGCAACTTACAACATGAATAAACCTGGATTCTGTCCCAAATCCTACTGTATACTGACACAGTTGGTTTCACTGGGGGCAGAAGTTTGAGATTGAACAAGATGGAATCATCAGTATATGATCCCAGGCCTGACTTTATGATAGTGGGAAGAGTATTGATGACCCAGCTGAAGAAACTTGGGACTGGAATCTTTCCCTACAGCTGAGATAATCATGATCATTTTGCTTTATTGTCAGGTATTACTTCTGTTATTGGAGATAGAGTGTGTAAGTATGAAGCTATGGTTTCCCATAACCCCGCCATCCACTCTTTAAATATGCAAAGCTCTTTTCGTGACAGACACTGATGATCCTAGTTCTGATGGCAAGGAAAAATAGCACCATAGAATCCCTACAGTGTGGAAGCAGGCCATTCAGCCCATCAAGTCCACATCAACCCTCCCCATCCCTTTATTTCCCATGGCTAATCCACCTAACCTACACATTATTAGACTGTGGGAGGGAACCAGAGTACCCAGGGAAACCCACCCAGTCACAGAGAGAATGTGCAAACTCCACACAGACAGTCACCCAAGGCCAGACTTGAACCCAGATCCTTGCCATTGTAAGGCAACAGTGCTAACCACTGAGCCATTATCTGCCAAAAGACCACAGCACTTTGTTCTCTTGTCATACCAGTAACATGGTATGCATACCAGTAACATTTAATGTTGCATACCAGTAACAATTAATTGAGGTGTTTGTCAGCTCACCATTCAAAGAAGCTGCTGGATTTGTAGTGCTACAGGCAAATTCGGTTTCCAAGAGGAGAATTGCAAGGAGATGTAATAAAAGAAAATGACTATATACCAGCATTTCCAGTGAGTGAATGCCTCAATCGAAGTAGAGAGGGAATTTCAGACAAGTATGAGAAGACTTTTGCAAAGGATCCCACAACATAATTTCACGGCCTAATTTATGAGCAATGGTATCCAGGGTGTTATTTACCTATTACCATAGCAACACAGAAGGATCTAGTATGATATTATCGGTGAGAGAACGTGGAATTGGCTATTATTGGATCAACACATCTCATAACAGGTTTCACTGGTCCAGCCAGTTCTATCTTTTATCTTTAAATCTTAACAAACTTACAAAAGAACATTAATTAAGAAAGACTGAAGATAGTCTTTGTTTGTAAAATGTTAAGATTTTTATCGCCTGCCCCTCCTCCCAAGGTTTTGTTTGTAGATTTCTACCATAGAATAGTATATAAATAGGTATGAGTGAGAAAACATTTTTTTGGCAATTGGAAATTTATTGTACTTCTCTAATCTGTTGAAAATAAACACTCTGATGGGTCAATTCATACGGTTTTGTGTTTTTAAACATTTCTTTCTGAATTTTAGTTAATCTGAACTGAGGTGAGAGGGTGCCAAAGCATGTGCTGGCCAAGAGGACAGTGATTTCTATTGACCTCACTGCCTGTGAAAAGGTAAGTTTTTGTTCTTGATGATTAGTCAGTGAAATCTGCTGGAAATGTTCATGTGTGGACATCATGTGATAAAAAGATAATTCTCGCCTATGATGCCACTCACAACTCAGCACCTTACTTGGAGACACGGAGAAAATAGCTTCTGCTAATAAATAAGACCAGATTTGGAATTCTGTGTTCAGTTTTGGAACTGTCATCACAGGAATGATACAACTAAGTTGGATAAGGTAGAGAGAAAACAACTTGAATGTTTAGGAGACTGGAGAGAGAAACATGGAGGCTGAGGGGTGACCTTACAGAGGTTTATAAAATTATGAGAGGCAGAGATAGGATAAATATACAATGTCTCTTCCCTGGGTGGGGGAGTCCAGAACTAGGGGGCATAGGTTTAAGGTGAGAGGGGAAAGGTGTAAAAGGGACCTAAGGGGGGGCATTTTCATGCAGAGCTGCCAGAGGAAGTGGTGGAGGCTGGTACAGTTACAATATGTAAAAGACATCTGGATGGGTATATGTGTAGGAAGGGTTGTGAGGGATATGGGCCAAGTGCTTGCAAATGGGACTAGATTAGTTTAGGATATCTGGTCAGCAGGGACAAGTTGGACCAAAGCGTCTGTTTCCGTGCTGTACAGCTCTATGACTCTATGTGAGAACTGACATTCTTCTCATTGAATAGGAGGAGACTGAAGGGGAGCACGATTGAGGCTTTCAGGTTTAGGAGGTTCAGAAAAATAGAAAAAGGGAATGATAAAAATTTGGTGGTACGCTTTCTGATACAACTGCTTAAGTTTTTCATCTTTCTGTTGTAACTCAGTTAATTTCTCTGAACTAAAAACATCCACTTTGTCCTACACCTCACAGAGTCTTAGAGATGTACTGCATGGAAACAGACCCTTCGGTCCAACATGTCCATGCCGACCAGATATCCTAACCCAATCTAGTCCCACCTGCCAGCACCCAGTCCATATTCCTCCAAACCCTTCCTATTCATTTACCCATCCAAATGCCTCTTAAATGTTGCAATTGTACCAGCCTCCACCACATCTTCTGGCAGCTCACTCCATACATGTACCACTCTCTGTGTGAAAAAGTTGCCACTTAGGTCTCTTTTATATCTTTACCCTCTCACCCTAAACCTCTGCCGTCTTGTTCTGGACTCCCCGACCCCAGAAAAAGAGTTTGCCTAGTTAACCTATCCATGCCCCTCATTATTTTGTAAACCTCTATAAGGTCACCCCTCAGCCTCCGACGCTCCAGGGAAGACAGCCCCAGCCTGTTCAGCCTCTCCCTATAGCTCAAATCCTCCAACCCTGGCAACATCCTTGTAAATCGTTTCTGAACCCTTTCAAGTTTCACAACATCTTTGCGATAGGAAGGAGACCAGAACTGTATGCAATATTCCAACAATGGCCTAACCAATGCCCTGTATAGCCGCAACATGAGTTCCCAACTCCTGTACTCAGTACTCTGACCAATAAAGGAAAGCACACCAAATGCCTTCTTCACTATCCTATCTACCTGCGACTACACTTTCAAGGAGCTATGAACCTGCACTCCAAGGTCTCTTTGTTCAGCAACACTCCCAAGGACCTTACCATTAAGTGCATAAGTCCTGCTAAGATTTGCTTTCCCAAAATGCAGCACCTCGCATTTATCTGAATTAAACTCCATCTGCCACTTCTCAGCTCATTGGCCCATCTGGTCCAGATCCTGTTGTAATCTGAGGTAATCCTCTTCGCTATCCACTGCACCTACAATTTTGGTGTCATCTGCAAACTTACTAACTGTACCTTTTATGCTCACATTCAAATCATTTATGTAAATGACAAAAAGTAGAGGACCCAGCACCGATCCTTGTGGCACTCCACTGGTCACAGGCCTCCAGTGTGAAAAACAACCCTCCTCAACCACCCTCTGTCTTCTACCTTTGAGCCAGTTCTGTATCCAAATGGCTAGTTCTCCCTGTATTCCGTGAGATCTAACTTTGCTAATCAGTCTCCCATGGGGAACCTTGTCGAGCACCTTACTGAAGTCCATATAGATCACATCCTCTTTGTTACTTCTTCAAAACACTCAATCAAGTTTGTGATGCATGATTTCCCACGCACAAAACCATGTTGACTATCCCTAATCAGTCCTTGCCTTTTCAAATACATGTACATCCTGTCCCTCAGGATTCCCTCCAACAACTTGCCCACCACCAACGTCAGGCTCACTGGTCTATAGTTCCCTGGCTTGTCCTTACCACCCATCTTAAACAGTGGCACCACGTTAGCCAACCTCCTGTCTTCTGGCACCTGACCTGTGACTATCGATGATACAAATATCTCAGCAAGAGGCCCAGCAATCACTTCTCTAGCTTCCCACAGAATTCTAGGATACACCTGATCAGGTCCTGGGGATTTAGCCACTTTTGTGCGTGTGTTTAAATAAATTATGTTCTGTTTAACGTTGAGTAGTTTGACCATTTGCATCATACCTGGAACACAGCATTTCACATCTAGATTTAAAACAAGAAACAGTTAGGATCGGAGCTATCTTCTTAAAATATTTTGAGGGGGTCTAGTCTGGGTCATAATAGTCCAGAACCACAGTCATTTGAAAAATCAAGCTCAGGTCACCCTCTGACACACTTGAATTGACTGATATCCCAATATTCCTGTTGGGAAAGTATGTGCACACATCTAGCTATGGATAATAGGATTCAACTTGGCTGTTATGCCATTGCAGTCGAATGACTTGCCTGCATTCGCTCTCTACAGCTTACAGAGTCTATGCTACCTTCTTAGGGGGTCCAGTCTGGACTATAACAATTTGGGGGCTCGTCTGGGATCGAAATCTACAATTCCAATTTGGGTTTAGGATTGCTGGACTCGAAGGCAGTGAGTGGTAGGTGTTAGTGTCTTTTGTTTCGTATGTTGGATTCAGCTGATTTAAACAGGGTGTGCCTTGTGTAGTAAAAGCTCTTTCAGTCACTAAGAGTTTTCTGTGAGTACAAGATGTGACTTTGGGAGTTTTACAAAGAGTGAACAAGGCAAAAGGTAAATTCTGACACAGCTTCTTACATGCAGTTCTGCAATTCAGGAGGAAACAATATCAAGAGAGATTTCAGAGACAGTAGCAGCTAGGAATCATTTACTGAAGTTTCCAACCCTTCAGGGACCCAAATAGCTTCTACTGCTCCAGCTGAAACAAACTAGAAAGCCTGGTCTGTGAGAGCTGACCACTTGCCTTAATTTGTTACAAATGTTTTAAAAAACCTAAAGGTTCAGTAGCCAGTTCAGCACCTCTGCATTTTACAACCTCTCTTTTTAAAAAACCAGGACAAAATAACCTTTGTGAAGTGACAGTATCATCGCAAGACTTAATGTTACTGCAATTTAAAAATCAGTGATTATCGCAGGATTCTGATCCAGGGAGGGAAGGAGGTGAAGGAACAGGGACATGTGTTCCAAATAATGACCCAGAGGAGCTGATTAAAGGGCCAGGATATTTAGGGAAAGTAGTTTTGAAAGAAATTTTGGGCAAAATTGAACATTTGTGCACAGCTATCAGGATCACTCCGGGGTGAAAGGGAAGTTTTTTTTAACTCATCTATACAATATGGCATTGCTGACTTGGCCAGGATTTAGTGCCCATCCCTCATTGCACAGAGGGCAGTTAAGAGTCAACCACATTGCTGTGGTTCTGGAGTTACAAATAGGCTAGACTGGGTAAGGATGGTAGGTTTACTTCCCTAAAGGACATTAATAAAGCAGGTGGGACTTTCCTGACAATTGACAATGGCTTGATGGTCACCATTAGACTTTAATTACAGTTTAGCATTGAATTCAAATTCCATCATCTGCCAGGGCAGAATTTGAAACCAGGTCCTCAGAACATTACCTAGGTCACTGGATTAATATTCTTGTGATTATATCACTAGGCCATCACCTTCCCATCATCTTCTTATAAGTTGTCAGATACATGAGTACTCACATCAAAATGTGCATGGTACCTTGCCATAGCCACTTGCCCTCAGTGTCAATCAATCATCTTTCTGGGTGTTCTGATTATCTGTCTGCCCATCCTCAGCATGGCAGTGACAGGCCTCAAGCTGGCTGCTATTTGCCTTTGTTGTTGGCACCAGGCAGGTGGTTTCCACTTTGTGCATGGGGTCAGAACTTGAAATTCATCCAGGCATTGAGCTCCTAATCCAGATTTGAAAATCCTGGCCTCAGCAGGACTTATATCTAAATTTGCAACCTATACCATCCAGGAGGAATGGAGAAGCAGATGTGAGGGTTCACCACCACCTACAAGTTCCTCTCCAAGTCGTGCAGCATCCTGATGTGAACAGTGACATCATTCCTTCATTGTTACTGCGTATTAACCTTAGAACTCCCTTCCAAACACCACTGCCTTCATTTCATAGACCCACTACTATACCCTCAAAGATAATTCAGGATGGATAATAAGTACAGGCCATTCTAGAGATTTCCACATCTCACAGTGATGTAAAAAAAAGGAGGCAAAATATTTATTTTCAACTATTCTCAAAATTTAACTCTCAGCCACTTCCTTAAATTGTGAAGTTTTAATACTTACAATAATTTCCTTGGAAAATTCCAAAAGGAAGTTATTTCAGAAAAAGACACTTCCCATTGTTAAAGGAACTAAGTCTGCTTGAAACTCCAAGAAAAAAGGTAGGCTGTTATCCTGATAACCAATCGGTACAAAAGGAAATTAATGTGCTTTTAATGAAGTATCATGGAAATTATTCCAAGCTTATTCTGTGCCACAGATTGTCATTCAGGGAAATTACTGGGGAAAGATTTATATTTATATTTGACCATATATACTCTTTACCCTTGTTTCTCTGACATTTATACAGTCTTTTAACCTATAAAATGTGTCCTCTTTTTATGTTCAATTCATGAATTTCTCCTGAACAACCTGCTTGTAATACTTTTGAAGACTATCATTTTGTCAATGTTTATCTCACATTCAAATATAAGTTTATATTGTATATTTTTCTGAGAAACCTAATGTTACAACAGGCTCTTTAATTATAACATGAACCTGACAGTTGGATTTACCTGTGCAGACACACAAGATGTGCAAAGCAAATAATTAGTCGGTATCATGTATTCTGGTTTCTTTTTAAGAGACTCTCAGACTTTGACCTTGCCCTTTCTTTCTCTGGGCTGGATGTTGCACAGCATCGCAGTTCATGTTCTCCTGATGCAAAGTTCAGGGACAGTTGTAACCCCACTCTAACAGGTCACCCCACGATGGCTCTTGGCTGAAGGGTTGCAGGGAGGGGTGGGTGCATTTCCTTCCACATCTAGGTGGGGAGTCACATCTCTGGGAGCTGCCAGTCTTCTGGGGGCTCAGTGATCACTGCTGGGACCACACCCAGTCCTCATAAGCAGCCATGGATCCAGAGTAAGAAGAAGGTTCAAGACGTGGGGGTCAGCTGGCCAGACTGAAAGGCTCCAGCGAGAGGAACGCCCACTCAAGGACCTCATTCAGCCCGGGCCGTTGAGCTGGCAAAATTCTCCCCTGACATAGGCAACATTTTGGCTAGACATGCAGATTGAGCAAATATATAGTCAGCATCCTGCGTGCAAGGGGCTGTGAAATCCAGCACCCTAGCATTGCTGCCTCTTTGAGGAATTATTGGTTTAAACCCGCAATTATTTTAATAAACGAGCATTTTGTGAAAAACAACAGATTCAGAGCTCGTACATAATATTGTCGAGTTCTATTTTTGAAGTGGAAGGTTACTTTTCTGCAACACTTGGGGAGTTTCTGGATCCTTCCTGAAACAAAAGTCGAATTTGAATTTCAGAGAACTCTCTCTGAACAGAATAAAACACTAAAGTTTGCTGTGGACTTTCGCAATGCCAGTAATAGAGAGACTGGGTGAACCTTTGTACAATGTCAGATTCCAAATCTTTAATTTTCCTACTTGCCTTATGTTGGCTTTTGTATGAAAGAAGTGACAGCTCAGCAGGTTAAAAAGAGAAAGATTTATGACATTACTGTAGCACCAATGTTTAACATTATCAAATCATCAATTTAACAGCAGGCCTCACTGGAGACAAGGTTTATGTAGCATTTTCTGTAATTTCTATTCACTCACACTCTCAAACAATCACCTCACTAGGACTGTCAATCAATTAATGCATTTTGACAACAGAGTAGATGAATTTGATGATATAATAGAACTCTAATACTATCCATCTCTTTATCGCCCTTCGATTTATTTTCTTTGTGTCAGCCTTGGCTCAGCTGGTTGCACTCTTGCCCCTGGCTGGGTTCACAACCTTACTCCAGGATCCTTAACACATCTCGGCTAACTCTCAATGCAGTGCTCAGGGTGTGCTGCATTACTAGGGAGACACTATATTTTATTTTAGACATTAAATCAAGGCCATCCCTGTTCCTATAGATGTACATAGAAGACCTGATAGCAATTTTACGTTTTCCCCCATGCCCTTGCCAATATTTATCCCTTATCCAATATTATCAAACATTATCTCATTGATTTTGTTAGTCTCTGCTTTGAATAAATTATCTGCCACGTTTCTGACTTTGGAACAGAGATAATAGGAACATTGGCGGCATGGTGGCTCAGTGGTTAGCACTGTTGCCTCACAGTGCTAGGGACCCAGGTTCAATTCCAGCCTTGGGCGACTGTCTGGGTGGAGTTTGCACATTCTCCCCATGTCTGTGTGGGTTTCCTCCAGGTGCTCCAGTTTCCTCCCACAGTCCAAAGATATACAGGTTAGGTGAATTGGCCATGCTAAATTGCCCGTAGTGTTAGGTGCATTAGTCAGGGGTAAATGTAGGTGAATGGGTCTGGGTGTGTTGCTCTTCGGAGGGTCAGTGTGGACTTGTTGGGCCGAAAGGCCTGTTTCCACATTGTAGGGAGTCCATCTATCTAATCTATTTCATCGATAGCAAGGCACTTTGGAGCATTCTGATGTTATGAAGGGCATTACATAAATGTATTTCCTGTTGTTCATTCCCATTCCCTTAAGACTGTTCGAAATGATGGTAGATGGTTACACTATTATAGAGTTCAATATAGAATAACACCACAGCTGTATTTCTTGTATAAGCATGCACAGTCAATGTCAGGTTGCCTTCTATGGACATTTTACAATGGTAAATAGACACACAGTGAATGGTAATGGTACTTGATGTTGAAACCAATCTATGACAGTGTCTGTTTCCACTAAGAGAAAGACTTGAACTTATAGACTATTGTGCAAAAAACTAATGGATTATTTTTGCAGTGAGGTCAGTTTTGCAGTATGGGAAGGGTGAAAACTAATTCACACACAGCAAAAAGAACGAAGTACAGTACAGCACAGGAAAAGGCCCTGTGGCCTGTATCGACTCATGATGCAACATAGTAATGACCATTTAATTTCTTTCTGTGATGTGGATCAAGGGACATTTATTGGCCAGAAGAGGGATAATTCTCCTCCCTCAAAAAAATGAAGCAGAATCAGCCACGCAAGCATTCAACTCAAGTCTCCATTTTAACAGCTCATCCAGAAGACAGCTCCTACAACAATGCAGCAGCATTCCCTCGGTACTGCACTGCATCACACCTTTTAATGCTTGTCCTCAAACCCTAAGTGGGACTGTGCAACTCAAAGGCTGCCAACCAAGGCACATTTGTCACGAGAAATCTTTCTAACTCAGAAAACATTAAACTGAGGCCTTCTTTCTGTCCGTGTATAACTCAGTGCAACATCACACTGTACATGTACACACTATATGATTTGGAATCATTCTGTGCAGGTAATTCATAAGCAACACCATTTGAACAAAGCTGTACCATTGTCAATCTGGATATTTTTACATACATGGTTTCTGTGATGCTATGCTCCTCATCTGGGTGCCATTTTGGTTCAGCTGTTAGCACTGCTGCCTCACAGCATTGAGGGTTCAATTCCACCCTCTGGTGACTGTCTATGTGGAGTTTGCACATTCTGCCCATGTCTGTGTGGGTTTCCTCCGGGTGCTCCGGTTTCCTCCCACAATCCAAAGATGTGCAGGTTAGGTGAATTGGCCATGCTAAGTGTTCAGGGATGGGTAAGTTAGATGCATTAATCAGGGGTAAATGTAGAGTAATGGGGGGGGGAATGGGCATGGATGGACTACTTTTCAGAAGATTGATGTGGACTTTTTGGGCCAAATGGACTGTCCCCACACTGTTGGAATTCTACGATCGTAAAGAGAATAGCCATCACTGAGACTCAGTTGATTATGACAAGAATCTTTTATGTTTTGCCTGCTGCACCATCTTAGTTTCTGCTCTGTGTCACTCTGTCAGAACCTGTACAAGCTTTACTGAGGAGGTCCTTAAGTAATGTTGTATAATTATTGCTACTGGATACTGTCTGTCAGCGCTGCTGTCGCAAGCCTTTTATTGAGAGGGAGGCATTGTGACGACGAAAGGATTTATCACTGTCCATTTTAAAACTATTTCATTGCTGATTCCTCTGGTGTCACTTTGCTCCGGTAACTAACATTGCTTATAAGAAACTTTAGTTTTTGGCTCATTCTCTAAAACCGATCCATTAAAACTATCTTATTTGGAGTTGCAACAGATTATCTGTGAATATTAACATTGATCATTTCTGTTTGAAATTGGTGAGATATTGCCATGTATCTGCAGGATATTGCCATTGTCTACCTGCAGCGAACAGTAATAAGTTTGAATCACCTCAGAATGCGTATTTTTTTAGCCCAGCTTTTCCATGCCTATCCTTAAATTTCTGACATTGTAATCGAGTTTCACCATCACTAACAGCTCCTCAGTAAATTGGCAATGCATTTTACTTTTATTTATATATCTGGATAGTTAGAGTTAACAGGCTGTTTGAAGATGGAAGATACTTAAATCCAATTCTGCTCCCATTCAAAGTTCACAGACATGCACTATCTAGAAGGAAGATGTTGGACAATAATCAGGTGCAGGAAAATTAAATTGCCTTCTCCTGAATCCAGGGGTGTTCAGGACAATTACAATGCACCAAACCATTGCCTAGCCAAGTTCAACTAATTAAACACAGACCACAGACTCAACCATGAACTTTCTGATGTGTACAATTTAGTTAGTGTCGTTACTCAGTGGCAAAAGGGGAACAAAGACAAGTTGAATTTGATTTTAATTCCTGAATACTTAGGTGATTCCAGTATATATTTAGGTGAATTGGAAGGATTTGTCCAGAAACATTTTGCCAAATAATTATATTATTGTTAGCGCAATGACTGAAAGCTGTTCTTTTGAGAACTGATTTGAATCAGTAGCTTGAAACAGGGTTGCGTTCAGTTCAGACTTACATTTCAGTGTTTTGATTGGTTGATCTGATGCTACAGATAAAGCAACCATTCATAATGGTTGGAAGTATTTTTCAGACATTCACAGTTCGCATGCTCTTGGAAAAAGATTCATGAGAATTGAGTTTTACTTTACAGCAAAACTAAACTGATGTTTTAGATAAATGTGAATGTAATGTGAACTCCAGCATTGATTTACATGATTTTCCAAGTGGCTTCATATCCTACAATTTCAGATTTTTAGGAGGCAACTTCTTCAATGTAAATGTAAAAGATCACGTAATTAATGCTGCTAGCAACATATTCAATGTAATCTTTATTCATCAGTTTATATAAAGCTGTTAATATAAAGGCAATGAGAAGGTCTACTGTCCTCAAAGGTAGCAACTTTTACTTAATGAACAATGCTACAGAATTTGAGGGGTTGATATTTTCTTTCGAGTTTAGATTCTTGAACACCTGCAGCTACACAAGCTTAATGCACATTAATATATGTCAGAATGTGAACAGAATGAAGAGAGCTGTGCAGAGAACAGAAAGACCAGTCTGGACCTTGCTGTTCTTCCTGCAGTCTCTTTTGCCCTACATAGAATAACAGGTCTGAGATGAAAGTTTGGTAATAAAACAGATCATTTGGTGAGGTGACAGATAAGAAAAGGGAGCAGATGAGTTCTCCCGAAGCTACTGCACAACCAACATTAAATTGCTAATTAACTTTGTTGCCTAGAGCCAGGGTAACAGTGTCGAGAAACCCCACACAGCAACAACTTCAGAGGAATTCTCCAGTTTAATCAACACAACATTTCCATTTTTCTTACTTTTGCTTAAAACTGCCGAAAATACAAATAATCCAACAAGATAACCATTTAGCCTTTTCAAGTTAAATATATTTTTAAAATGTCAAAATATTAAGTTTCAAAATATATTACTTCCAGATTTTTTTTCTTATTGCCCTTCACCATGTGATTTATTATGTTTTAATGACAGTCTTTAACTCTCTCCCCTCTGATTAGCCGGCATTCACTGAAACAGATCTGGCCAGTTAGTAGCTTTGTGGTAGTGTTTCTGACATGTTCCTCCTTGTATTTGACTATAATTGGAAGGTAGAGGGGTAGATATCACAGTATATTATTAAAAAAACATATCATCCCAGTATCATTACACCGAAGCATATGTCAAAGCCTTGCTCTTAGCAATCCTTGAATCTTAGAATCTGTGCTTTGAGGAGATCACTTTATTCTCAATGTTGACAGGTTGTGACCGAACACAGCAAACGTAAAAAAAGACACACGTTACTTGAACAACAGGTATTAGCCCCAAATTGAGCTGCATGCTCTTAAAGTTGGAAAGAGACTAAAATCATTCTCTAAAGAGGCTGTGTTGTCATTGATAATCTTCCCACTGACACAAGGCACTCAAGGGGTATCCAAAATGGTCTGGTCATGGAGTCTGTCGTTGTTTTCAGCAAACACTAGTTTTTAATAATTTCATAGAGATGAATTCACTGCTTATTTCTGGTTGTTGATAAACACAGCTTTTGGACAGATGTTGTTGGACTCCACTTCCTACTTGCTGGATGGCCCCCACATCTAAACACAGCTTATCTTGCCAATTCCCTGCCAGAGATGAGAAAGCCTCCTTGAATACATTAAAATAAATGTAATTTCAATCTTGTAAATAGTACAGATCAAGGATAAGTAAAGGAGCTAGATTTTTCTACAGTGTATAACCACCCAACAATCGCATCTTTAAAGGGCTCAGTGAACTTGTCTCAAGGGTAATAAACTGAGTGTCTGCTTTGAACTTCCCTCTTCCTTCCTAAGCAGTCCCTCAGGATTGAGTATGAACCGCTTTCACTTGGTTGACTGAATTTCTACTGGACTCTGATGTCCAATGCACAAATGACAGACTCTGCCATATGCGGGGCAGGTGGTGCTTGAAGTGTTAGATGGATGGGTTTTTGGAGGTTGATGTCCTCTCTAATACCTTTGTTTTGCCTACAGGTGCTGTCGGAAGAGTGCTTCGATGTGCTCACAGTCTTCCCAAATGAATCTTTTCTATTTTGGTCAGTCATCCTCCCTCTGATGATCCGGCATTCACTGAAACACATCTGGTCAGTTATATGCTTTGGGGTAGTGTTTCTGACATGTTCATCCTTGTATTTGACTTTAATTGGATGGTAGAGGGGTAGATATCATGGCAATTTTTAAAAACGTTACAGCCAGCAATTCCTGTGACTCGTAGGAATATTTGATTCTTCAGGGATGTTTTGAAGTTGTTTCAGTTTCTCAAATTGCTTTTGTATAATGTGATTCTGTTTGGGCTTTGATGTGTTAGTATCTGGATTAGTTTGAATCATTGAATTCCTACAGTGTGGAAAGAGGACATTTGGCCCATCAAGTCTGCACCAATTCTCTGAAGAGCATCCAATCCAGACCCAGATGCCTACCCAATTCTCATTACCCCACATTTACCATGGCTAACCCACATATCCCTGGACACTATGGACAATTTAGTATGGTCAATCCACCTATCCTGCACTTCTTTGGACTGTGGGAGGAAACTGGATGATCCACAGGAAGCCAACACAAACTCCACACAGACAGTTGCCTAAGGGTGGAATTGAACCCAGTCCCCGGTGCTGTGAGGCAGCAGTGTTAACCACTGAGCCACCGCGCCACACTTATTATTAGTTGACTATTTTAAATGTGCATTTGTATATTTTTTTTGCTGTAACGTCATCTGATAAGATTTCAGGCAGGAGCATTGCTCAATTGTGTATGATTAGGTGCTTTCACACTTGAAGAGGGTGAATGTAAATCATTCAGACAACAGGAGTGATTTCATCATATTAAAATAAAGCAAAGAAGTGTGGATACTGAAAATCTGAATCAAATCCAAAAATTAATGGAGGATCTCAGCAGGTCTGGCAGCATCTGTGCAGAGTAAGCGGAGTTACTGTTTTGAGTCCAGTGGTCCTTCATCAGGGTGATTTCATAGTTGTCCTTTTGCCCTTGGTGCTTGCTTTATATTATATTATACAAAGGATACTTTGAAAAGGGGTCCTCCCCTAAAATTTTAACCTGTCTGATCTCCTTGTAGGTGTTAATTCACCTGCTGTATATTCTGTTTT
Organism: Chiloscyllium punctatum; assembly: GCF_047496795.1. Lineage (NCBI taxonomy): Eukaryota > Metazoa > Chordata > Chondrichthyes > Orectolobiformes > Hemiscylliidae > Chiloscyllium > Chiloscyllium punctatum. The sequence continues at coordinate 45,608,129 of NC_092777.1, read as the reverse complement.
TGTTTCAGATTTCCAGTCTTTGCAGCATTTTGCCTTGTTTTGAAACTATGGATTATTTGTTTATATATAGAAACAGAAAAGAATTTTTGAAAACAAAAAACATGCACGAAGTCGGTACCCACGGGGATGGCCTCAGCTGGGACCTTGGGTTCATGTCACACCACAGGTGACTCCATTGCACTATACACAGACAGACAGACAGACAGACAGACAGACATGCACACAGTCAGACAGACACACACGCCACACAGACACACTCAGACCCTCTCTCATACACTCACACAGACCCTCTTATAGACTGAAACCCCTTTACACTCACACACATACACACGCCCTCTAACAGGCACTCTCTCCCCCCCAACACACACACACACACACACATATAAGTTTGTGCGGTGATTTTGTACTTGCAGAATTACATTTTATTTTGCTCAAAAACTGCATGAATCCACGTAAAATTCTGTAAATCTGTTTTTAAGATTAGAATCAGTCTGACCATTGTGGCACAGACAGCCTCACAGGGAGTTAACACCTTCAATACATTATCTGGGTCAACATGACACCAATTGTTAAAGTGCACTTGAGAGTGTAACTTTTTAAAAAAGTTTTGCGATTTACATATGAAAGAACTGAAACCTACATGGTCATTCTAAAAGATGAGAGATTTAACAAATAATCTGGGACTTCTCAATATATAATTTCAGTTACATCACACTGTAAACTTTTGCTATAAATTCTGTGTCTTACAATCTTATTCTCCACAATCACCTGATGAAAGAGCAGCGCTCCGAAAGCTAGTGCTTCCAAATAAACTTGTTGGATTATAACCTGGTGTGTGATTTTTAACTTTGTACGAATTAGATCCCAATTTCTTTTATAAATTTGGAACATTTAGAAAAATTGAAGAAATGAAAACAAAATTAAACCTCAAAATTCAATAAGGAGAACATATATGGCCTAACAAGTCTCTGCACTGCACAGAACATAGACAATTTTCTTACAATGGATTTTAGCCTATTCATTAAATCAACTAAGAACAAGTTTTTCATTGCTGATACCCCACCATCAGACACAGCCGTGTGGTAGAGATGTATGACAAAATATCTACATACATCTATGCCTTAATTATTCAAATTCAGCTACTTTGCACAGATGGAATATTCATGTACATCTGCACGACAAAATGCTTCAGCTATTATTCCCTGGAGTATTTGATTAGTTCTGTGTACACTTAGCTCTGTAACCTACAAAGTACATTCCACATTATCGACAGTTTTATTCAATAATCTTCTAAATCCTGAAATCCTCCTTCTATAATGGCTGGTGGACTACAAACATGAATTAATTTGGTTACTCCAAGTCCACCCACCTCCTGGCCCTTTCACATTTACTCCAGTTGTGTTTTAGAGGCTCTCTCTGAGATTTAGCTAACCAAATGGTGACTTTAACTGAAGATCAGGGAACATATCCCATAGGATTAGTTGAATAGGAACGTAGTCCAAACCACAAATACCCAAAGTGCTCTGTTTTAATGATGACGTCTGATGAGACATGAGAGCCGCCAACATCAATCATAATAAATTGGAAATGTGATTTGGCAATCATAGTGGGTTGGAATCTACTGTATGAAGATCATGCAGTTTTAGAAACGCCAAATGAAACAATAGCCCAGCAAACAAGGTATCAATGGGGACAACTTCAAATATGGCACATGGAAAAGACTTTGCTTTTCCAAAACTGGCTTCTTTAACCAAAGAAAAAATGCACAGATGATCTTATCTGACCTCATGAAGCTTCTGAGGCTCCATTCCCATCATCTCTCACAGATAGAAGGGTACCGAGCATGGAGGCACATGGTGCAAAGATTACAGTAGTTTTTACCCAATAGAATATTGGGTAGTTCCAACAGGATTCATTAAGTAACAAGGGTCCTCTATAAATATTTTTCAAACAACTGTGCTGTTATACTGAAAAAGTACTTAAAACACGAATTGAAAAATAATTGCAGCATGTGTTGTGTGAAAATTCCAGAGCATTGTGTTAATTGTGGTTAAATTGTGTTTAATTGGATACACATGAAGGGCATTAATTTGGATTTCACTTGAGCACTTATAAAGAGACACTAGAGGTCTCATCGTGAAGTGTTAGCATCCATATCTCTGGACAAGATGGTCTAAGTTCATGTCCTACTTATCACAGATGTGTACCATAACATGTCAATTTAACAGGTTAATTTAAAGAAAGGAAAGAGACACTTATTGAAACTGTGGTGAGGTTGAGTTGGGAGGTGTATGCTTCTAACCATTCATTCTGTAAATGAATAATGATTGAGCAAAGTCTGGTTCCAATATCATTCTTTACCAATTAGAGTTTCAGGAAAAAAAAACATTATTCTCCTGCTTGATAACAGATCTAGGCACTATCCCAGTTTTTGGCCCTGTAAGGGATTCATTGCATGGATGATGTGCCCCAAACATAAGGTCCAAAGCTGGCCAGAGATTGAGTCTTCGGCCTAAATAATACTAGCAGGATCTGTCAGCACTTGCCAGCTGTTTAAAGAAAATTTATGCTGCTTGCCTAGTAAGCAGTAAGCTGAAGGTACATTCTGAAACTTCAGAAAGAATGGCGTGCAGGAAATTCTGGTGCCCGGGATTACTCCTGTTCCATTTGATAGCAGCATTTAAAACAATTAACAAAACCAGAATTTGCTGGCGAAACTCAGCAGATCAGGCAGCATCAGTGTGGAGAAAGCAGAGTTAATGTTCCGGGTCCAATATCCCTTCTTCAGAACTGGACTTGAAACATTGACTCTGTTTTTCTCTCTCTACAGAAGTTACTGGATCTGCTGAGTTTCTCCAGCAATTTTTGTTTGAGTTTCAGATCTTCAGCATCCATAGTTTATAGTTTCATTTCAAAATAATTACATTTATTCAGTAACCTATCTCAGTCACTGTCATTGCTGAAGAATCCTGAGCAGAATGGTATAGGTCACTGCTTTAATTATTGCTATTTAATTTGGTAGAGGGAGTGTGAAACTGGACATTTGGTTTAACTTCTACCTTTTAGCGTGGCCAAAAAAGATTAGGAGACTTTGTCAGAAGCTAAAAGTTAATTGTATCTAACAACACGTCCTAGAACATCATAAGGTGCCTTGAGTTAAACAAATCATTTACAAAGTGCACATCGGGCCCAGAACCGGTATTGGAGATGAACAAGCAGCAAGTATGCTTCTTTCCTGGTGTTTTCTGAGGGAAAAACATTGATTATGTCATTGGGAAAATTCTGCTTTTCTTTAAATTGTTGTTCTAGGATATTTATTTGTCAATAAAGGCGGACCCAGCCTTGGATTTTAAAATCTCATTTCCTCCGAACATTGGCAGCAAAGCACTGTCAAGATAGTGTGCCAAAGTGTTACCATCAGCACAGCCAAACAGGGAGACTCTGAACCTCCGCCTGTCTATCCCAGAGATGTCAGCTTTACTAAATGAGCTCAGCAGAGATATGGTTTCATCATACCCTCCCCCTCACTCCCGGGTCCTATGCATGGGCTGAGAGATAAGTGAGGAAATCTCAGGTGGGATAGTTGTTTGGAATCATTCCTGTTGCCTTCCTGCTTCCAGTTAAGGGCATCTTCTATTTTAGTCGTGCAGAGGGGCGCTTTGGCACCTGGGAAAGCTGTCCAGTAAAAGCTGAAGACCTACTTGTAAGGTCAGTGATCAGTGAACTGAAGAAAGGTGACTGGACCCAAAATGTTAACTTTGCTTTCTCTCCATAGATGTGGCTGAGGTTTTCCATTATTCTGTTTTTGTTTCAGATGTCCAGCATTCCTTTTTAGGATCTTTAGGATCTTTGTTTAGCTCAGTGATGGGGTCCTCTTGCTTGAGCACCTTGTACCCAATGGAGGCCTCCTTTCTCTCTCTCTCACACACACACACACACACAGACACTTCAACTGCCTGAGTATTGTTTGTTGGTGGGGGTGAGGGGGGTGGGGAACAGTCAGGAAGCTGCGCTAAGTAATCCTGGGCCTGCTGCAGTCCAAACAGTGGCCACTAATGGAGCTACTGAGACTGACGGGCTGCCCTTTGTTCAGGATGGCCAGCAACTCCTGGATGTGGGACACCCTGTTCCGTGGGCCGGAAGCCATTAGTTCAGGCAGGAACCATGAGGGGCAGGTTGTGACACTCAACAGCTGTGGACTCAGCCCCCAAATTTCCAGTCAGAGGATGGAGGTCACCATCTCTGTGCTGAATCCTGGCAGCAACATCATAAATAAAGAGTGCTATCAGTAAGGGAGTCGACGGCTCTTCCTGTCAGACAATTAGTCATGTATATGACCAAAAATTCCCATTTTCAATGTTAGTGGCTAAACGATTGGCACATTCCTGTCTGCTATTTTAACAGACATGTTTCATCATTCACAATATATGAATTATGATACTATAATCAGAGATGTACAGCACGGAAACAGACGTTTTGGTCTAAGCTGTCCATGCTGAGCAGATATCCTAAATTAATCTAGTCTCATTTGCCAGGACTTGGCCCATATTCCTCCAAACCCTTCCTATTCATATATCCATCCAAATGCATTTTAAATGTTGTAAGTGTATCAGCCTCCACCGCTTCCTCTGGCAGTTCATTCCATACACACACCATCCTCTGCGTGAAAAAGTTGCCCCGTTTTAAATCTTTCCCCTTTCACCTTAAACTTGTGCCCTCCAGTTTTGGACACCCACACCCTGGGACAAAGACCTTGGCTATTCACCCTATCCACGTCCCTCATGGTTTTATAAATCTCCATAAGGTCACCCCTTGGCCTCTGGCACTCCAGGGAAAATAGCTCTTTTCATCTCTCCCTATAGCTCAAACCCTCCAATCACAGCAATATCCTGGTAAATCTTTTCTGCATCCTTTCAAGTTTAACAACATATTTCCTGTAGCAGAATTGAATGCGGTATTCCAAAAATGGCCTATACTCAATGCACTGATCAATAAAGACAAGTGTACTAAATGCCTGCTTCACTACCCTGTCTACCTGTGACTCCACTTTCAAGGAACTATCAGTGGCCCCAGTTGAACAATATACAGGCTATGGGAGTGCAGAGTTGAAAAATGTCATACTAGAAAACACAGCAGGCCAGGCAGCATCCGAGGAGCAGGAGAATCGATGCTATTGTAGTGCACACAGGTTTTGGAGTGTGTGCAGGCAATGGAGTGTGGATGGGCAGTGAGAGTATGTACAGGTATTGGGAGTGTGTGCAGGCATTGAGAGTCTGTACAGGCACTGGGAGTATGTAGAGGCTCTGGGAGTGTGTACAGGCAGTGGAAGTGTGTACCGGCCCTGGGAGTCTGTGCAGGCACTGGGACTGTGTATGGGCAATGAGAGTATGTGTAGGCATTGGGAGTGTCTGAAGACACACTGAGCGTGCACACAGCGAGACCTTGGAGTTATGTGCAGCCTGTGGCATGGGCAATGAGAGTGGGTACTGTGAGTGTGTGCAGACCTTGGGTATGTGCAGAGGCAGTGGGAGTGTGCATGGACCCTGAGTGAGGGCAGGATTATGTTCAAATGTGGTACACTTGGAATTTGAATAAATAGAGCAATTTAATTCTGTCTTGGTTTCAAGTAGGGTGATGCAGCATAATGACAGTCAACTCCCTTGTCATTGGAACTGGGAGGTTCATTAATGTAAAGCAGTGCTCCTTCACCCCTGATATTGGCTCTGAGTAACAATCTCTCTTCCTGCCATCGAATATTGACGCTGACTGAAACAAGACCAAGCAGTGGTAAGGACCTAGTTATTTGTTTAATTCACATATAAGAGAAAACAGTAATTATCACATTCCACATAAGCAGAAAAAAATGAGGATTTTATCTTTTGGTAAAGCCAAGCTGTCAATGAAGAATGATGAATTGCCAGAAGGATGTATAACAGTGCACTCAGAAATGCAAGCAGCTTTTTTTTGGATTGCTACAGGTGGCATCATTAAATAAATTGGATTATTAGGGTCTCTAATAAAACAGATCCCAAAATGTGAGCCACAGCATTTCTTTCATAATTACCAATGAATAAATTACAAACTATTCACAGGGTCTGACTCTTAAATCTTGCAGAATAGCATTTGCTTTAGTCACTTTACAACTAAATCTGACTTTCACTTGTAATATCAGATATTGGCTCCAGGGGGCAACGTTGTATTTCAGCGCACTGAAGTTGATGTACTGCCCTGGCACAGACAGCAACTTGCACTTACATAGGTTTTTCCTTGACTGGGAATGGGGTGGGGGGAGGATTTCTCTGGGAAATGTCGCTCCCGTGCAAGGTGCTAATTGTGGAATCGTCAACAGCTTTTTAAAAAATATTGTTTGGATATTTTCCCTTCTCTTAGCAGTTTTTTTTCAAGTCCCCTGAAGGTTTTCACTCCTTGCTGGCTTAGTGCCCCATAGCTTCCAGTCATCCTCACTCCACCAGCCAGTCGTCATGTGTGAACCTTGAGTTTCTGACAAGAGCTTAGGTCACAGCCCAATCCAACTCTGCTGTTGACTGCCGTCCATGGACGTGTGCCTTCAATAGGGATTCTTAAAGAATGATCAAGTCTAGGGACCCTCAGTAATATTCCCTCCCCAAGCAAGAATCCCAGCAGAGATCCCATATCCTTTGTCCAATGAGTGCTGAGGCCAGTTCTTACCCTCCACCATTTCCATCCACCCAAGCCAGTCACTCCCACCGGGATCTGCTGTTGGATCACATGAATACGAGATTAAATGCTGTCCATTAATTTGTGATGGATCTTTGCAAATTCTCCACTACAAAGGCAAGGGGTAGAACCGTTGATGGGAAGGATACTGTCTCCAGGCAGACAGTTGCATGCAATGGAGCAGCTGAAGTAAAGAGCTCAGTCACGTGGAGAGGAAAATTGAGCCGGCAGCTTATTACTCGCAGGGAGCTGTATCACTCTTAAAGCAGACTCTTGGAGATGAATAAAAGTGCAACATGTCGACTCACTGCCTGATTTCCCCAACCTCAGCAGGCAAAATCCCTCATCTGCACTCACTGGCTTGGTTTAAATCAGAATCATGTATTAGGATTCATGGCGTGATCACTAATGCTGGAACTCAATGGCACAGCAGTACATGCAATTTATCATCAGTAATCAGGTAAGACAGCCAGTGACGGCATTGATAGACACTGGAGTGCCATACTAAGGGCCAGGAGTTTGAATCCTGGCCTTGACTGGCATTTAAATTTGTTTGCCCTCATTTGCTGACTTGTTGCCTTTTCCCAGAAGCCTGCTAGATGGATAGTGTTGTTCTCAAATGGGAGGAGAGCCCAGCTGAATCATTCACGGCTAATGCTAATCCATGATTAGCCAAAAACAGATGAACAGGAGTGGTTGTGGGAGCTTCATCTGCCCTGAGATGGAATGTTCTGCTGATGTGCAGGGCTTGATCCACCAAAACCTGACCGAGAACCTGTTATACTTCCCCATCAAGATCAATCATAACTTTAAAAGGGACGGGGAGGGCTTGAAATTACAACCTGTGCTCTACTGCTGAGGCTACCACTTCTAATTTTCAATAACTCAGCTATTTTTATTTTAACTTAAAGTTCATTAGAATCGGCTGAATCCAGTCCCATTAGATTTTTCTGTGAAGTACTGTGACATTCTACATTCATTTGTTCGTAAGGTCAAATACTTTTAAGATAAAATAGAATTGCACTCCTCCATTCAAATTGAAACTTAGGGCATGAAAGAAAATTACATTTATTTTGCACTTCCCTGTCATAAGTTGATAAATAAAATTTATTTTTCCTTGTCATTTTGCCTCCGCTTTGCAAAGTACATTTGTTGTTTATCTCTTCCTCCACCTTTGTCCCATCATGTCTGATCAAGCATTGTACTTAAACTAAGAGTGCAAATGGTTGCTGTGGAGTGTATGAGAGCAATCTTCAAGATGGCTCTGCATTAATAGTGTTCTACTCATTGCAGATGCACTGCGGTCTTACTCTGTGCTTCACACTTTGATATCCATGAGCTGACCTGCAGAGATCTGGCGCACTGCATTATCATTCAAGCTAAAAGCATGGATTCTGATTCTTCTCCTTTTGAACTATGGACTTCATTGCTGTCTCTCAGCTAAGAGCAGCAGGCAGTATTGCAAATTGGGGTGACTGGTGCGTAGAGGTTACGGTGCTTTTGAGCACTATGCTCTTGCAACCACCTCCAATAAAAGGATATGAGGTGACAGAGTGCTTTCTCAAGTATTTACTTCCTCCTTCTGAGGGATTATCAGGTACTACGACAGGACCAGCAGGATAACTGGTAAATCAAGATGTGGGAAATCACAGCATGAAGCCATATCCTGCACCCTACCACAGTATCCTTTTTTTAAAAAAATGACATTTAAGTTGTAACACTATAGACATTAAGACGTTGCAGCTTTAAAATCTGCAGTATCAAGGTCGTGATAAGGCAGACCACTATCGAGAGGAAGTGTCTTTTTTCTGGAAAGAGTTAGGAAAGAAATCTGCAACACATGGACAATAGGGCAACAACTGTAAAATGTGAATACTTGCATTTGGTAGTTTTTTTGCAAACCATTGTGTCTGGTTTTAATTCTGAGTGCCAGCTCCATCCAGAAATCTGCCTTTTGTCAGAGACCACATATTTTTCATTTTTGAGACTATAAACTGCTAGACTGCTATATAACCAAAATGCCAGGAGAGTTTTGCAACTTGAAAATCAAGAATGGTATATATTTGGCTGCATTAGACAATGATGTTTTTTGAAGCTTTGAGGGAGGGATTTTTAAGTCTGAACAGAACTGCAAATCTTTCAGGTTAAGGAAATTCTGCATGACAATGGCCTTCGGATGGATTTAGTTGCAGACTGTTAAAAAGCTACAAGTGCCAGGGTGGTAAAGAGAAATGCAGCCAGACCCTGAAAACTGAAAGCATCCATCTCTCTCTTCCCCCCCACTCTGTGTGAGAAAAAGACAGAAAACCAAGAAACCTTAAAACTGGGTCTGCCAGATCAAGTATCAATGTGAAGAACCCGCATCACTTTACAGACAAAATATTACTAAAACACAAAAGCAACTGTGTGAAACAATTTAACCCAGCCTTGAAATCTTGACTTACGATCTTCAAAATTTTGTTTATCCCATCTTCTTTTTCCATCCATTGTAGCTGTATCAAGCCATTTGTTTTGTTCTCTCATTTAATCGTGAATGCATGTAGGTATTTAGGGGTTTTAACGGTATGGATTTTGTTGTATAGCAGCAGATTAGAAATCCTCTTTTATTTCCTCTACCTTTTGTTAAAGTTAAATGTGCTACAATAAATTGAGCTATTTTCTGTCACTAATGAAAGCTGGTGTGAATTGCTTTTGTCCTGAATTGCAGTCTAACTGGAATTTTACATATTTCCCAGTAAATTCATAACATTTGATAGGAGTGTGAGGCTACCTTGTTTTATAACCAGTCCCTGAGTGAGGCTCCCCAATTCATTTCATTTCCAAACAGGATTCCTCAAACCAATAGACTCCCAGATGAGTAGGGGTAATCTTAGTTATTCGGAGAAAGTGAGGACTGCAGATGCTAGAGATCAGAGTCAAAAGGTGTGGTGCTGGAAAAGCACAGTCAGTCAGCACATACATACACACTGACATACACACACACTGACATACTCACACACAAACATGTCCCCACCCACACACACATACACACTCTCTCATACAAACACACACAAACACACACACAGATTCTCAAGCAGCATCTGAGGAGCAGGAGAGTTGATGTTTTGGGCATAAGCCCTTCATCAGGAATGTCTGATTCCTGATGAAGAGCTTATGCTTGAAATGTTGACTCTCTTGCTCCACACTTTTTGACGCTAATCTTGATTATTCATCAGTCCCTCTGTTACTTGCATCAAAGTTAATTTTAAATGGATCCCTTGCCTTCCCATTTGGATACTTTTCTCCTAAATCCAAATGAACTTACATTTTTAAAGGAGCCAATTTAACCAGGTTTTCTTGAATTCATGGAAAGAGAGAGTTTCTTAATTACTAAATGTGAGGAAGAATAATACTGCAACATACAAACATACAAACAAACAAACACACACGTGTTCCCACCCACCCACATATACATAAACCCCCCAGACTCACAAACACACAAACAATTTGCCACCCACTCTCACACCTGCACTCAAAAACACACTCACACATACATGCGCACATGTATTCCCACCCACACACACAAACACACTCTCTCTCACACACACAGACACCCACACATACATGTTCCCACTCACCCACATACGCACACACTCACACACACATATTCCTACCCACACATACACACCTATACTCTCACACACATAGACACACGTGTTCCCACACATCCACATACACGCAACTCCCTGCACTCACAAACACAATCACACACACACACACATATATTCCCACCCACTCACACACACACACACACACACACACACACACACACACGTCCCACCTACATACACACACTGGCACACACAGACATACACACAACCCCCCACACTCACAAACACAATCACACACATATATACCCACTCACAAACACACACACACACGTGTCTCTACCCACTCACATACATACACACTGGCACACACACACACTGACATACTCACACACAAACATGTCCCCACCCACGCACACATACACACTCTCTCATACATACACACACAAACACACACCCATGCACACAGACACACCCACATGTTCCTACATACACAGATTAGTGATTCGGGGTGAGTGAAAAAGAATAAAGTCTAAAAGATGTTATATAAATCAGTCTCTGAATTGTTCATGAAAAGCAGATTGTTGAATATTATCTTGTTGCAGCACATATTACTTTTAGTGCTGACGTTAGTAGGTGAACAGTCGATTTTGTGTCAAGGCTTTGTAGGTTGATTGAGACTCCTTTATCCTGATTCCTTTTGATGATAGTTGCTGGCTAGTTGGTTTCTAACACTCAGTGTGTGAAAGAGTCCCTTTTTTAAAGATGGCATGTTTAAATACAGTTCTCCAAGCTGAGACTTCCATTGTACACAAATGTACCTAATCGGACATAAGGCCATTAACATACACTTGCAGTTAGCTTTTAACCATTCTTTGTATATTCCCAGAAGGCCATAACACAAAACCTCTCCAAGATGTAGCTTTCTGTTGAGAGAGGAGAAATAATCATCACCCTGGTAACCTGTTCCTATTCACGCTTCATTCTCTGTTTGAGGTTTCCCTGACACTCTTCAGGTATATCATTCTATGGGCCTCACAAAGGTCTTTGCCAGACCATGACTTAATTTACATCTGCAGTTGTCTGTTTGGCTGTAGAAGATTCCTTTTAAAAAACACATTTTGTGCTTTAAGGCTTATAATGTGCATGGTATTTCAGGGTTCTAACTTGTCCTTGTGACACTTGCGATGTTTTTTCAGTGTTTCAGGAGACGTGTACAAGGATGACTGACATAAAATGGGGCTGTTGTCATCAGTGGTCATACTGTGGATTTAAAATGACACACAGCTTGCTGTAGTGAAGAGGTTATTGAGGCATGCTAGAGATTCCATGTGGTTTGTGGGCTGTAGGGGCATGATTGATGAGATAGTCTACAGGACAGAACGATGGAAGGTCACCTTGATCACTGGGGAGCAATGCAGCTGCCAAGATGATCTTACCCAAAACATTTTATATATTTCACTGAAATGGTGCTGGATAAAAGAAAGGGAGCAACTTTGTGTTCCGATTAAGATTGCTGCTATAGAGCGAGCTCTGAAGTCATATTGTGTTCTGGAACAAATTTGAGGTTTTGCATGCTCATGAGAGAGTTGCATTTTAAAAGGGTCACAATCAAATTTTTCAAACAAAATGGGAAGGTGTTTCTTATAGAGGCCAATACAAGCAGAAGAATAGTTTCAATGGTTATCACATTAAGGTACTTCTACCTGCTGACCAATCATCTTTAAGGTTTGCCAATTCATTTAGAACCACACCATTTCCTCTGTGTTTTGCTGAGGCAGTACCAGGACATAAGCAAACGCTGTTTGTTTTCAAATTTGGGTGAAAATTAAGTTTTTTTCCCTCTTTCCTCATACACACCACATCTTCTAGAAATAGCAAGCTAGTTTATTTGGGTGCAGTGGTAGTGTCTACCGCTCTGGGCCAAATGGTTTGGATTTAGTTCATGTTAATTTTGAACAATATATTTTTTAATACCATCACCTTTGGTCAGGCAGGCACTTGATTCCTATACCTTAAGGTCACCTCCCTGGTAAACAAAGAGCTGGGAAGTTGACAAATGCCCTGGTCAACACTTATCCCTTGAGCAACACCACTAAAACAAATCACAATATCTGATCTGATCTTAATATAAAACAAAGAATTGCTGACATTGGGGATCTGGTACGAAAGCAGAAATTGCTGGCGAAACTCAGCAGGTCTGGTAACATCTGTGGGAAGAAAGCAGAGTTAACGTCTCCAGTCTGGTGACTTTTCATTAGAAGAATTCTGATGCAGATCTGCTGAGTTCTGGCAGCAATTTCTGTTTTTGTTTCCAATCCGACTTTACTGTGCAATAATTCGGACATTCCTACACTGCAACACTGTCTGCACCACAACGGCATGAATTGGTTAAGCACTTTGAGACATTGTGATGTTACAAACAGTACTGCAATGATGCAAGTTTTCTTCTACCCCTCTACACCATCTCCAAGTGGGCTCATGAGCTGCAATTTTAGGATTGTGAGCTGTGGGTGGTACTCTGCCCTGCCTCTTCCTGCTTTCACAGGCCTTGTCTTGTTTGCCCTGTGCTCTCATAGTTTTACTCTCTACCTCCCCACTCCCTTCCATCTCTCAGTATTCACTAGTGGATGACTACAGTTTTCAAGCCTCAATATGAAGCCACAGTGGGAAAACGTTGGGAGACACTGTTCTACGTCCAACATTATATCTGCTACTCACAAATACCTCAATATTTAGGAATAAACGTGATCCTTTCTTTATCAGTTTGTACTCCATTTACAAACTTCAGCTTCCTTCTTCTTCCTGGGAGTTGGCTGAACAGTTGACCAAACTGTTCATAAGTTTGGTCTTGTATTTGACTCTGTGACCCAGTGATAAACTTTTAACCATGTATCAATGGCATCACTAAGGTTTTCTTTTTAAAAAGGTTTCGCTTATTCCCACCTATATAAACTACATGACTCTGACCCAGCCTCAAGATGTTCTCTTGCTTACACTCTCTTCTTGCCTTTATTACCTGAAGACTTTTCTGGCTGTCTTCACATTGTTTATCTTGTGTTACATTGAGGTCATACAAAACTCTGGTTCCTGTGTGCTAACGCGCAGCACGTACCATTCACCTATCTCTCTAATGCTCACTGATCAACATAGCCTGATTGAGCAGTACTTGAGTTTAAAATCATTGCAATGTTTCATCTAGAACTCCAGTTCTGCAGAAAAATCATACCAGACTTGAAACGTCAACTCTGTTTCTCCCTCCACAGACGCTGCCAGGTAGGCTGAGCTTCTCCAGCATTCTATGTGTTCGTTTCAGATTGCCAGCATCTGCCATATTTGCCTTTATTTTTGTCTTGTCATAAATATTTATAGAGTCTGCTGAGGTAAAAAAGGCATTGACTTCATTTAAGAATCATGTCACCATTGCTTCACCTTGCCACAAGTTTGCAAGATAAAGCAAAAGCATCTAACATTGCATCAGTTCTTGCAGTTATGTATGTGGTATCTTATTAGCATATTACACAATTAAACTTAATTCCTTATACTACATCCCTCCCAGGTCTCTGAATTTCACTTCTCTTTTACCAGGTCAACCATTTTGACAGTTTCACTCGATTACCTCTATGAGCTTCCAGCTCCTTCAGATGTGATTAGGAATTCAAATCCTCTGTATGGTCTTTCAGATTCTGCTGGGTAAAAGGAGCATTGATGGATGCTCCTGGTTCAATAGTCAAGCTGTCATCTAGGCCTTTTGATGTATACAGCATGTCTGGTTTGTTTTACTGTGTTGATGATGCTTCAACTGTGTAGAAGATCAATTCTGTGCAGAAGCTAGTGCACATCCATTCTGCCACACTGCAACATTTTCATTTGGAATGAGGTAGGACTGCAAATGTGGTGTCTGTACCACTACTTGTCCATTATGACTTGGTCTTGAATTCAGCTAGCTCTTCTGGTTGGAGTTCTGGTAGGCTGGAAGCTTTATGATGTTTATTGATTTTCCGATTTTATTGATCGGAACAGTACTCATCCTAATTCCCCGTCACCTTTTCCAAATCATCATCTTGTACTCATGGCATGAATGTATATGGAAGAGGAGGGACCTTTGTTCTTAGTCTTTTTCCATGAGGATCTCACTTGGAGTTAAATCATTTTGGTTTGGAGTTGAACAATAGCTCAGAAATACAAGTTGAATGTCATTATTACTCTTCAGCAATGCTTTCACTCCATGTACTCCTCTTTCAGCTTTACTATTGACTTGAGGATTTCTTAGTGAGCTGATAGTATGGACAATTTCACATGACACTGTGAATGCTTTGATATATTCACTGACAATCTGTCGTCTATTGTCTGAAGTTACAAGTTCTGGGATTCCATGTATTGCTAAGATATCTTTTAGAGATTAAAGCTTTGCTTCAGTAACTTGATTTGTATTCATCTGAAGTAGTAGTCTACCACTGTCAAGAGCATTACCTCTGTATTGATGTTCCCAAATTATTGATGGCAAACAAGGTGACATAAATGATTTTCTTGTCTCCTGACAGCAAATACCAGAAGTAATACAGCTTGAAATAACCTCTTGCATTGATATTGAGAGACTTAACCATCAAACAGAATAATTTGCTCTGATCTGACATTCGGTGAGACCCAAATGTTCTCGATGGAATTGTTGCATTGTACTGAGTCTCGGGACTTTGGAAATGACCAAGCATCATGTCACAAAAGTGTATCAATCCAGTGTACTGAGGCGTACCCTCTGTTCAGAGTACTGTCTGAGAGTGTGGTATGTAAGATGCCCTCCTGGCTGTAATCTGTTGAAACAAAATCTTCTAACTGATGGAATGAGGGTTGTGAGCAACTCAGATTCTTCATCAATAAGTAGTTGCCAAAAACCACTATTTACATGTAGCTTTGTCTAGATTAAACTCTTTCCACATTTGCTAAGTTCTTGTCCACAGAGGATATGGATGAATGTTGTGGTCCACTGTTTTGTCTAGATGTGTAAAATCTACACAGATTCTGATGAGCTAAGTTGGGTTTTGGCAGCTGGACCATCCCCAATGGCTTGCTGGTTGATTCTATCGCAAATGAAATAATCCCCTGCTTCAACAGGGAATCATATTCCATCTTTGGCAAGAGTAGATGAGCAACTTTTCAGAGTGTAAGCAGCCACACTGGCTTCATTTCAGGATGTAGAGCATGATGCTTTGTTGTCTTTCGTTCTCCTAATCCTGTGGACAACTATGGAAATTCAGTGATGAAACTTTCAGAGGTCTTCATGATTTTCCTGTTGCTGTACTCTCCAAGTCAGATTTAAGTTAACCAGATTTCCTGGAGAAGCAAGAACAGCTGAAGTAATGGATTGCATATTATGGTTTAATGCTTTTCTCTTTCATTATTGAAGGGTTGCATAAAGCGGTACTATGTCTTTGAATTCTACACCTCCTGGCCTGTATAATGTTTTGAAAGATGGCTGAAGGGAACAACCAAGACTCTGTATCAGAAAGAACCAAAATTATTGCAACTGTGCCGAACTTTAATCCTGTCTTGTTTTCCTCTGCGAGGACGTCAACACTCCAACAGCTTCCAATTGATTCCTGAATCAAAGAAAGGTGTCTCCACATCGTTAATATCTTCAATTTTATGGACAAGGGCATCTTTCAAGGAATTCTCTTCTTAGTTATTCTGTCCAATTTGTCCTAGCTTCTTGCTGCAGCACACCCTCTGAAAGTGACTCTTCCTCATACCAAGTAGAATTCAGCATGTTTGCTTGGACAAATTTTGTGACAGTGTTTTATTCCTTGTAACACCAATAACAGTTAGGGGGGTTCTTGATGGATGCTTTTCATGCCTTTTGTACAGTCACATCTCTGCTTTTAAATTTAACACACTCCGCTGATTCGGTCATTTTTGGGATTTGGCTCTCCGTGTCGCTTCAAATCACTGATTGATTTTACTTCCTAACACTAACTCATCTGCTCAATTGAATTGCCTTTATTATTGTTAAGTCATCCCTTGACCACAAGTAGTCAGACAATGCTTCATCTTGAGACATAATTCTGTCCTGATTAGTTATTTTCTTAAGCTGCTGGTTTCACAATTCTCTGCAAGTCTGTGCAGATCATTGATAGAAGAAGCAATCCTTCCCCTTCTTGCTGGGTATGCTTGTTAAATTCAATCTGCTTAACAACAGTGTATTTCTTTTGCAGATAGTAGGCATCCCCATATGTAGCTTGTTCTTTGACAATCCCTTGCCTGACTAGGATATTGTCTGCATGACCATCTATTGTGTACAATTGCACACTGATCTGCTTGGCCCTCTGCTTCATAGCAAAACACAATGCGGTGCGACACCTGGAAAACCTCTGACACCAGTTCAGCCAGGGTTCTGCCTGACTGAGACCTGTGAACTGCTTGAAGCTTTTTAATAATGGCAAGGACTTTTCCATGTTGTTCTTTCATTTGCTGCCAACATATAATGGTCTTGGTCTCACGCTACTGAGAATATGCACCAAGTCGGCTGGGGTAAAGAAAAGCGTTAAATTTATTTGAAGCAATGTCCTACTTTGGCTTCATCTTGCCACCAAGCTTCAAGTCAGAGAAAGATCATGCGGCATTGCATCAATTCCTGTGAAGTTGGAGACTGACTCATTGCACATTACAATCAGATTTAACCTGTACTACTGCATAAGTCACAATCTGCCTTTTTGACCAAGGTTTTGGGAATTCACCTTTAACCCTGTGACTCAAGATCAAGTTTTGTTTCATAACATTGCAAGAAAGCACTTTGGTTGTTTTTCTTACATTTAAAAAAGAATGATCAAAGAACTTTTGACACTGTTGTAATCATGAGGCCAGTCTTTGACCTTCAGGGTTTCAGTATTCATGTAAGTATTCAATGTAATATGCACAGGAAGCAAGGTTCGAGCCAAATGAGTTTTTATGACTCTTAATGATGGTAGAGAGAAATAAAGTAGCAGTTGTACTTTATTAAGCTACAGGTAATGAGGTATTACAGTAATAATATATACTAACAATATTTCATCTTATAAATAGCACTTGGTGGTACCTACTTTGTAATCCATACAACAACAATATCTTGTATTGATATGGCCCCTTTAACAAACTGCAAATCTTGAAGGAGGAGAGAGTGTTAGACAAGTGGAAAGGTTTAAAGAAAGAATTCCAGAGTTTAGGGCCCAACAGATGAGAACACAGTTACCAAAAGCTGAGTGATTTAAACAGAAGAGACCAGGATTGGAGTAGTAGAGAGTTCGTAAGGTGATCGAACAGTGTACTCCTTAAGAATGAAGTGTTTCGCTACACATGGTATTGTCCCTGTGGGCGGCACAGTGGCTTAGTGGTTAGCACTGTTGCCTCATGGTGCCAGGGACCTGGGCTCAATTCCAGCTTTGGGTGACTGTCTGTGTGGAGTTTGCACATTCTACTCATGGCTGTGTGGGTTTCCTCCCACAGTCCAAAGATGTGCATTAGTCATGGATTAGCCATGCTAAATTGACCATAGTGTCTGGGAATCAGCAGGCTAGGTGAGTTAGCCATGGTAAATGCTGGAAATGGGGGGAGGGTGGGGCTAGGTCTGGGTGGAATGCTCTTCAGAGGATCAATGCGGAATTGATGGGCTGAAAGGCCTCTTCCAACAGGGGAGGGATTCTGCGCTTCTTTCTGCTGGTCAAATTTTGGAAAAACTTGAAATGGCTGAATTGCTAATGGAAAGGTTTTTTTTGTGGGATGAATCGGAGAACTGGAGATTGAATTCATTTTGTTCAACGGAAGCAGGTCATTAAAGAATGATGTGACACACTCACACTATTAAAAGGGAAGTAACTTTGAACTGAGCTCAATCATGAAAGTGATTAAATATGCGCTATCAATTTTTTACTTCAATCATCTGATTTTAGGACTTACATGGACTGAAATGTAAAGACTAGGAGAAAGTGAGGACTGTATGTGCTGAAGATCAAAGTCGAGAGTGTGGTGCTGGAAAAGCACAACAGGTCAAGCAGCATCTGAGGAGCAGGAGAATCAATGAAATGTCGATTCTCCTGCTCCTCGGATGCTGCCTGACCTGCTGTGCTTTTCCAGCACCACACTCTCGACTGAAATGTAAAGACACTGACGCTTTAAGATGGCTGCCATGATCACTTAACCATAGGCTGAGCCCCAGCTCCAGGAAATCAATGTGAAATAAATTAAACTGTCTGAACTGAAATTAACCCTTTTAATCAAAATACACTGAATCCAATTACGTGTGAAAAACACTCACACCTTTTTAAAGACAATCAAAGTGATGAGGGCAGAGTGGTAGATGTGATCAATGTGGACTTCAGTAAGGCGTTCGACAAGGTTCCCCATGGGAGACTGGTTAGCAAGGTTAGATCTCACAGAATACATGGAGAACTAGCCATTTCAATACAGAACTGGCTCAAAGGTAGAAGACAGAGGGTGGTGGTGGAAGGTTGTTTTTCAGACTGGAGGCCTGTGACCAGTGGAGTGCCACAGGGATCGGTGCTGGTTCCTCTACTTTTTGTCATTGACATAAATGATTTGGATGCGAGCATAAGAGGTACAATTAGTAAGTTTGCAGATGACACCAAAATTGGAGGTGTAGTGGACAGCGAAGAGGGTTACCTCTGATTACAGCAGGATCTGGACCAGATGGGCCAATGGGCTGAGAAGTGGCAGATGGAGTTTAACTTGGATAAATGCGAGGTGCTGCATTTTGGGAAAGCAAATCTTAACAGGACTTATACACTTAATGGTGATGTCCTAGGGAGTGTTGCTAAAGAAAGAGTAATTGGAGTGCAGGTTCATAGCTCCTTGAAAGTAGAGTGCAGGTAGATAGAATAGTGAAGAAGGCGTTTGGTATGCTTTCCTTTATTGGTCAGAGTATTGAGTACAGGAGTTGGGAGGTCATGTTGCAGCTGTACAAGATGCTGGTTAGGCCACTGTTGGAATTTTGCATGCAATTCTGATCTCCTTCCTATCGGAAGGATGTTGTGAAACTTGAAAACATTCAGAAAAGATTTACAAGGACCTTGCCAGGTTTGGAGGATTTGAGCTATAAGAACAGGTTGAATAGGCTCGAGCTGCTTTCCTGGCAGAGGCTGAATGGTGACCTTATAGAGTCTTATAAAATCATGAGGGGCATGGGTGGGATAAATAGACAAGATCTTTTCTCTGGGGTGGGGAAGTCCAGAACTCAAGGGCATAGGTTTAGGGTGAGAGGGGAAAGATATAAAAGAGACCTAAGGGGAAACTTTTTCATGCAGAGGGTGGTGTGTGTGTGTGGAATGAGCTGCCAGAGGAAGTGGTGGAGGCTAGTACAATTGCAACATTTAAAAGGGATCTGGATGGGTATATGAGTAGGAAGGATTTGGAGGGATATGGGCCGGGTGCTGGTAGGTGGGGCTAGATTGGGTTGGGATATCTGGTCGGCATGGACGGGTTGAACCGAAAGGTCTGGGTCCGTACCGTGCATCTCTATGACTTTATGACTCTAAATCTGTTTGATAAGTTGCATATATTGGAGATGAAATGCATTCAATAATTTATCCAGTTTGGAAAGAAGTCCTATAAACTGGAAGGTATGAATGAGGCAGAGCAAAGTGAGCGGGATTGGTAACTGCAGAACTGAAAGGTGCTCTCTTTTCTGCTCTGGATCAGGAAGGACAAGGGAACACTGACAAAAACAAATTTGAGCAACATCCAAAAACTGAGAACCCAAAGGTATCTGTTAATAATGATCCAGGACTCCATTAACCAACAGTGGCCTCAGGTTAACACTTAAAACCTCAATGACACCTTAAGACCTTTAAACTGCACATTCTTTGTGTACACAACACCATCCTCTTTAAAATATTTTGCTTGTATTTGTGTGTCATAGTCATAGGGTCGTACAGTACGGAAACAAAACCTTTGGTCCAATCAGTCCATGCTGACCCTGTTCCCAAACTAACCTATACCCACTTGCCTGTGTTTGGCCCATATCCCTGCATACTTTTCCTATTCATGTCCTTATCCAAACGTCTTTTAAATGTAGTAACTGTACCTGTGGTTGATGTCACATCTTTAATATTTTTCCTTGGGTTAGCAGTTAATGCTCTTCCTTTAATTCAAGAAAACCTTGTAATTGGCTCCTGATTTTATTTCTGGTGAATAAATTAGGGGCGGCATGGTGATTTAGTGATTAGCACTGCAGCCTCACAGCGCCAGGGACTCTGGTTTGATTCCAGCCTCGGGCTACTGTCTGTGTGGAGTTTGCACATTCTCCCCGTGATTGCGTGGGTTTCTCCCGGTGCTCCGGTTTCCTCCCACAATCCAAAGATATGCAAGTCAGGTGAATTGGCAATGCTAAATTGCCCACAGTGTAAGGTGCATTAGTGAGAGGGAGATGAGTCTGGGAGGGTTGCTCTTCGGAGGGTCGGTGTGGACTTGTTGGGCCGAAGGGCCTGTTCCACACTGTAGGGAATCTAATCCAATCTGAATTAACTAGTGAGGTATAACTAGAGGTATCACAGAAAGAAGCTGATTCACTGCTCCTCACCTGTTCGTAACAGTGCGTATAGGTATTTTTCTCTAATATGTCCCTTTGCCTCTTGATGGGAAGGCAAATAGGTACCTCTCTCACAACTGCTGACAGGGCAGCTTGGCAATCAGCCAGCTGGCGATGTAGTTAAGCATGGCCTCATCATTCCTCTTTCCTCTCCCAGGATGGTTTATTCTGCTTGTAAGAAGCTTGAGCAAGCAGAGCTCAACAAGGTTTCCGTTTGTATGAAACTCATTGTACTTTGCAGCCTAAGAGGGAAACAGCACCCAGATCCACTAACCGTGTGAGCGAGGGCTTACCAATGGGTTGAGACAGAATGATTTGAAAAATAAAGAATGAATCCTCAAAGCCTGCTTCTCATTATAGGCAACACATTTACTTGGGATCGAACTCGAATCAAGCATGGAATTCAGACAGACTTTCCTGATTCAGCCACTGAATTGCTGCAGAGATCTCCATCCTCACCATTAACCCCAACCCCATCCCCGTGCAGTGGACAGAATACCTTTTCCAAACATAAATCTTTAAGCAGCAGTTTTTGTTGGATATTCAGAACACTGATACCCAATCTATTGACTGTTGTTATTTTGCTGAAGGTAACAGCAACATATTTATAAGTCTATTCTTTCACACGTTATCACCTGTGTATGAAAGATGTGAGGGCCCTTGCAATTGTTTCTGAAATATAACAGGAAAATAGGTTTTTTAAAAATCAAGTCTTTTTTATCCATTTATATTCAGTCACAGAATGAATCACTAGTGTAAAGTTGCAATATTGTAAATGGTAATTTTTCTTCCATTTGCAGACATGCACACAAATAAATACACCTTAATCAAATATTTCTTAATCTATTGAGGCTTGGTGTAATTCTGTTATAAAAACGTTTTTTTTTCCAAGCCGAGACACCCCACTTGTTTCCATAGATACCCTTTCTGTTAAGTGTATAATATTGAGTCATTTTCTCTTTAAGCATCTGCTTCCCAGTCTGCACATTTTAAGTAGCAGATTAATGCACCATTTTTACCTTTGCATTTGCTAATCAGTTAATTGTGCTTCTCTGTGTGGATCAGTTTGATACTTCATTATTTACCCACTGATCTAACCCAAAAAGACCAGTTTTTAAATAAATTTGTTTTGCTGCTCCATTGTCCACAGTATCTAGATTCCAGTACCTCTTTGAAATGATAATATTGAAACAATCTGTATCAGATTAAAATCACCCAGGGTTCCCAAGAAGATGTGACCGTTTATTGTGAGAATCCCTATGTTACCTCCAACTGCAGATACTTGCATTTATTACATATTCACAATACTTCTATGTAGGTGTATTTATTGGGCCTATTTTAAAGAGGTTCTTAATTATTTTATTCGTTATTTTAAATGCTTCATAAATGCACTAACTTATCTCAGCAGTATTTTAAATTTAATGATATAAACATGGTGGATGTTTACCAGTTATTGGTTGCTCTTAAAGAGTATTCACGTTACATTGCAGAAGTGATTCAGTCTGATCCTAATCATGCAAGTGTCCCACCAGAGATTAATGTCTGTAAGAAGGGTCACACCTACTGACAGATTGTGCTTTTCTGATGGTCTTGAGCACGTTAGCAATATTTTTTACTGCTAGTCGTGCAAAGCTATGACAACTGAATGCTTCTGAAAATATTTGAATTCTACTGTACAGACACATCTTAAGTCTGAAATTGTTTTAAAACATTGGCATCCAAAATACAATGGGCAAGAAAATTATTTAGACTTAACGAGGTGATAGGAATAGAGAATAATAACTTGAAATATGATATCCGAAGGCTTTCTGATACCAGATTTAGCAAAATATTAATAAAGTTACAGCACCAGAAGGTGATGAACAATCTGTTTCTGAAGAAGTAAGTTTTTTTTCTGGGTTACATTAAAAGACTTTTAATCTGCTGAGCTAGCAGATAATCCTGTGAAAATAAATCTTACTCCATGTGTCTATGGTTAATACTTACTGGAAATAATGTGAGGGAATTCAGCAGACCTGATTGTAGGTCATGTCGCATTTCTTAACCAAAGTGCTGCAGCTTTGGCTGCTTCCTTTGTGTTGTGTTTCTGAAAATACGACATTCTGACTGGTTGAATGGTGTCATTTCAACCTTGATTGAGTACAGTTAGTACTCATGAGCTGAGTGGCACAAAGAAAATCACCCCATCAACAATCAGTGTGTCATCTGTAGCATTAGAACATTCTCCACCACTACCCAACTGTGTACTATTCGAAAGCTGCAAAGCATCAGAGAAACAAAGCATAATAGGAGCTGGAGCAGTGATCAAAGCATTAGGATGGACTGTCTATTGTGCTGAGGGACTAAAGATAGGAGAACAACTGAAGGACTCAACCTGTGGTCTTGTCCTTCAATCAACCTGTCTATTCTCAATTCCCCAGTCTGGCACAGCCAGATGACCATTATTACTTAATACTTCAGTGATTTCCAGGCAGGTTCCTTAGGTCTGGAAATCTGCCAGTGCTGTATCCCTAGTCAGAGTGAATACACCAATGACCAGAGGAAGGGCTCTGTATACTGTCAGAAGCCTATTATTAACAAGGTATATGAGACTTTTATCTTTGATGAGGTGTAGGATGTCTTTAACAAGCACTCTGACTTTTGATTTGGATGCAAAATAAAATCAGCCAAGATCCATTCTCTGCTGAATTGAAGGCACAAACGCTATTCAGTGACTGGTAGAGAAAAAAAATGCTTCACAAGAGCATTTATTATCTGTCATAAGGTTTCTAACCTAACTGATCACTACAAACTGTTAAATAAGTGGAAGGATTATACCTGTTATTCTGTTGTAAATTGAACAGATACATTCCTAACAAAGAAGATTTAAAGGATTAAAAATGGTACGATACAATCAAATTGGGCTCAAATTCATGTACACCTCAGGAAATTGTACTAGATGTTCATGTGTTTCTATTAATAATTTGAAATTACATTGCCAAATGTTCAGCTACACTGACGGCAGTGCAGTCTTTGAGAATTACAGTCATTTTTCAGACAATTCATTTATTCAGGATCGTCTTGAAATGTTTGTTGAAAAGCTGGAAGCGAAAAATGTGACCATCAATTGTGTGAAGATACAAGAACTATGTTTATTTTGTAAAAAAAGAGTGATTTCAAATTTAATAAGTCATCTGCTCTTGAGAATGTCTCCACCATTACACTATGAAGTATCCATAATGTCTAATTTTAAAATGGGACACGTGTAGATTCATTGTAAGGAAAATAAAACAAGGGAATGTATTAAAATGCTAGTATCAGGATCGATAATTTATTATTTCTTGATAGAACAGTGACTAGATTCTGCATGAAATATGCTAGCCAGGTTTGGCATTCCAGCTTTACATCTGGGGCATCCAATCAGTTGAAACTAATCCAAAGCAAGCTTTCAGGATAATATTGAGAGATTTAACTTTTTAATGATCTTCTTAAGGTGAAAAACATTGAAAGGTTATAAACAAAAAAGTGAACTTGTATGAGAGATTGTTTCTTGATGTGCAAAAACCTGATAATACACTAGAACCTTTATCAATGAAATATGTGATGCAGTTGTGATCTTACAGAAGTGATTGATCCTTTATTCAGAATAAGCAAAAGGCTGCTTGTTCGCTGCTTAAATCACAGGTGATGTTATGGGCGCTGCCCTTTTCAAAGGCATGGGTCTCTCTTTCAGCAACACTTTTACAATACCGACAGTTCTTTCAGACTTCCTGTTCACTCTTCTGCATAAGTGTCCATGATTTTGCATAATTTCTGCAACATTTTGAAAGTTGTCCATCATTTTAACTGCCTTTGACAAAGTTCAATGGCAAGGTTTTATAACAGTCAAAGTAGTAATAAACTAAACACTCACAAATTGTACATATTGCGTGAACATTTTGACAATATTTTATTGTATACATATAAATATTCACACACAAATGATTACTCGACTTGAATTGATAATGACACAACATGACATTTGATGTTTTATCCTTTTAAAGCATGTTTAAAATTTGCAAAATTATCTTCAATGTGGCATGCTACAAATCATTCAATACAGTGAATTTTCCTGTGCAATCACATATGCATGATCTACAAAATTCTTTAGTTTGATTTGATGTAGGTTTGTATGAAAAGTTCCGTTATTTTGGAGTGCATCTCTTCCTGTGTATTGCACATCTGGTATTTGAGAGGAGCTGTTGAACAGAATGGTATCTAAATGCACAGTTTGATCTGGAATCGGGTGTGGGAAGTTTGATTAGGTTGAGAAAAAGCATTTTACAATTGCCCAATGAATCCGAATTGCGATACTTAGCATTTCTTTTTATTATTCAATGTCTTTTGTCCCACCATTAACATGGATGCAACAAACACAGAGAATGCTAGAGAAACTCAGCAGGTTTGGTGGCATCTGTGAAGAGAGAGACAGAAATAACATTTGAGTCTGGTATGACTTCTTCAGAGGTAAAAGAAGTTGGTTTCTTTTGTAGTTTTGACAGAGGTAGATGCTCAATGCAAAGGGGGTTATGAATAATGGAGAGAGAGAGAAATAAAATGCAAAATGGATATAAACACAAACAGAAATTGCTGAAAAAACTCAGCAGGTCTGGCAGCATCTGTGGAGAGAAAGTAGAGTTAATGTTTCAGGTCCAGTGACCCTTTTTCAGATCTGAATGTCTTTGGGAAAAAGGTTGGTATATATGCCAAAGATAGGGTAGGAGGAGGAGGTAGGAGTAAGCAATAGGTAGAGATGGAGCCCAGTTAGAGAAAACCAGTTGGGCAGACAAAGGAATGGGTAAAGGACAGCCTGGGAGAATGAATAGCTTCTATTGGGGGCCATAGTGGCTGACAATGAGTTGTTTGTGGTAGCAGTTGAGAATGTGGTGCTGGAAAAGCACAGCAGGTCAGGCAGCATCCAAGAAGCAGGAAAATTGACATTTTGGGCTGGAGCCCTTCATCAAAAATGTTTGTGGTAGCAGCCCATGTGATG
Source organism: Chiloscyllium punctatum (assembly GCF_047496795.1). NCBI lineage: Eukaryota > Metazoa > Chordata > Chondrichthyes > Orectolobiformes > Hemiscylliidae > Chiloscyllium > Chiloscyllium punctatum. The sequence continues at coordinate 45,582,259 of NC_092777.1, read as the reverse complement.
GCAGGGCCTGGTGCGTGGGGGCCAGGATAAGGACATGGCAGAAGGTGAAAGACTACACCTGACAAAGGGCCTACGCTCTGAAAGCTTGTGATTTCAAATAAACCTGTTGGACTATAACCTGGTGTCGTGTGACTTCTGACTTTGTCCGACCCAGTCCAACACCGGCATCTCCACATCATAACATATGATTAAACAATAAATCTGAAGCTGCACTTTTGCTTAAGGAGTTATATCTTAATGTCTTTTCAAATTTTATGTATTTAAGTACATTTTTAAGTAATGTTGTTCAATATAAATTACACATTCAGTTTCAAATATTCCCACAACCCCTTCTCAGGGGAAGATAAGTTCCAGTGTTTTGAGTATCCTCCTCTGAGCTGTTTCTGATTTGAAGGATGTTATTCCACTCCCCAAATCGAATGAAGAAACTCTGCTGAATTAAGAGATCAGCAAAAAAAAGTGAGAAATAACTTGCTTATTTGTGAATTAAAATTCTGAAAAGGTTGAACTTTTATTCCAATGATTACTGCAGAAATTTCTTTTCACAATTTTTAAATGATTGATGTTTCTGGGTTTTAAAGTGATAGTCTGTCCTTAAAAAAATTTTGTCTTTTAGTGCAGGAGGAACAAAATATGCAATGAATCACTAAAATGGCTGCCTAATATTGAGTCGTGTCTGTGAGGCCTGGCAGGAGGCTGGTACAATTTACATTTTATTTGTTCTCTAGCACATATCAAATAAATATTCATTAAACAGTCTGTGTGTTACCAATGTTGTTTCCAGGAGTGGGAACAGGATAATCTCAGGCATGTACCTTCTAAAGCTCGCCCAGGATTCTGGATTGAATTTTCGCATGGGTTCACACCAGCATGAGACTGGCACTGGGTATGGCACAAGCATGGCAATGGTGTGACATTGGAGCCAATGTTTGATGAGTGTTGGCTGTGTCGAGTTAGCAAAAGGAGACAAGTGTATGTGGCCCCGCTGCTCCAGGCTTCCTACCTGCAAAGCTCCCATACAATCCTGGGCCTCAATATTGAGCTGTTACTGTGGATCCATGTCAAAACATCTGGATTACATCACCTGCCCATAATTAAGATGGCTGAATAGACGCTTCCTCAACATGGACCTTGGCGGCTACTATGCAGGGGCTGCCAGCAAGAAGCAAAACTCAATGTTCCAAATTAAGTTGGCATTCAAAGTTAAATTGGAAAGAATTGCTGTTAATGTTCTTAGATACAAAAAGATTCTCTGCCCCTTAATGGACAGCATCGTCCCTTTCCCCCTTCAGTGCTTTCACAGTAGCTGCAGCATTCCAAATCATGGCCTAGGCTTTGGATGATCCTGAGGGTTGGTGCATTCCTGGACAAATTAAGACTTGACAAAATAGCCAGAAGTTATCTGCCAAAATAACAAAAAATTGCGCATTTTCATTTCTGAAAGTATGCAGGGAAATATTTACTGAAAATGTGTTGCTGGAAAAGCGCAGCAGGTCAGGCAGCATCCAAGGAGCAGGAGAATCGGCGTTTCGGGCATGAGCCCTTCTTCAGGAATGCCCGAAACGTTGATTCTCCTGCTCCTTGGATGCTGCCTGACCTGCTGCGCTTTTCCAGCAACACATTTTCAGCTCTGATCTCCAGCATCTGCAGTCCTCACTTTCTCTAGGGAAATATTTACACCAGGACTTGAAGCGCAGAAGCTGGGAGTCTGTAAAGCAAGCACGCATGGGAGGCCAAACCAGCTCAGGAAGGCAGGAGGGATTTTTGATAGTCATTTATTTTTCTACCTCATAAAAATCATCCTAGTATGAATAGACTGGGTTAACAAGCTGACAGGAGCACCAAGGTCAGATGAATTTGATGTCCAATGCCGTACAAAATAGGTAATACAGACGCTGTAGGATTCATACAGTACAACTCAATCAAGATCTTGCATACCAGGATTCAAGAGTTGAGGAGCCGAAAGGGACAACACACTGGTGAGAGTATTTATTGTGTTCACCTTCATTCAACCTCCAAGCAATTGAACTAATTTAAAAATGAACTAAATTAACCTCTTCATTAATATAAAAGCAATACTTTGGGATGCCACAGGTTTATGTCTAAAGTATTCAAATAAATGTGCAAACCCTTTTCCTCCTCTATTGTAGTTTTTGGGCTGGTCTTGTTTTCCATTCTGTCCCTGTTTAAAGTCATGTTGCAAAAGAGCTGGTTTACTGGATCTGTCAAAAATAATTGTGCCAGACACGGTACTGTTTCCACACTGTAAGTAATCTAAGTAAGACAGGGATAGCATAGTGATAACTTTAATCCAGAGGCATAATGGTCCCAAACACACAAGTTCAAATCCACCATCGCAGCTGGGGAAATTTAACTTCAACTAATTAACAAACCAAGAATAACATGCTCAATAAAGACTGTTGTAAAAATCCCATCAGGTTCACCATGATGTCCTGAGAGGAAGTCAGTTGTTTGTACCAAGTCAGGTCTGCATAGGTCTCTGGATCCACAATAATTTGGTTGACACTTCACTGCCTGAAATGATGTAAGAAGCCTCACAGTTTGATTAGATTAGATTCCATATAGTGTGGAAACAGGCCCTTCGGTCCAACAAGTCCACACCGACTCTCTGAAGAGTAACCCACCCAGACCCATTTCCCTCTTGCTAATGCACCTAACACGATGGGCAATTTAACATGGCCAGTTCACCTGACCTGCACATCTTTGTGACTGTGGGAGGAAACCGGAGCACCCAGAGGAAACCCACGCAGACACGGGGAGAATGTGTAAACTCCACACAGACAGTCGCCCAAGGCCAGAATCGAACCTGGGACCCTGGTGCTGTGAGGGAGCAGTGCCAACTACTGAGCCACCATCCCGCCCTAAATATTAATCTTTCACAGAAAAAGGTGCTCTGCATTTACTTAGGTTCAAGATGGCGGAACGCCATTACGGGCACTAAATGCTGGTTGTGCTGTCAACACTCATGTTTCAAGAGGAAAATTTTAAAAACATTTCCTTGGCCATTGTCAGGTCCATACACTGTGAAAGAACAGTTAGCAGGTGTCACTCAAAGTGCCTTTACAAGTGTGATGCTCCTGTGCCAGCCTTGCAAATGGTCCTGCCTCATCTATAGTTGGTCAGAGGCTTCATCCTGCTGCAGTCACACTGGTGGATGTGAACCCTCACGAGTTTCAGGTGACTCTCCCCCTTGACTAACATAAACCCTGATGTCTAACAGCTTTGCTGGTTTGTGTGTGAAATAAAACTGGGAGTAGTTTAATAATAACTGAATGATCTAACTTGGGCATGGGGTAACATCACATGTCTCCTGCCAGATGATTACTGAGTGACATTGGCAGGTGACAGTGAACCAGGAAGGCCAACAGCAGGTCAAACACAAGAGTTAGCCAAACAATGCTGGGTAAAATTTAACACAAAGTCCAGTAATGCTTAAAGAAAGGAAAAATGGACAATAGACAAACTTAACAAATGCTGTAGAAATAACTAAATGAAATTTGACAAATACAAAACTTTAAACAACCTCAAAATATCAGATCTACAGAGAGAAAATTTAAAAAGGCAATAGAAAATGAAACCACACAACTGAAACAGTAGAATGCAAGTTAAGTAAATTGTAATAAAATTGTACTACGTCCAGTTCTGGTCATTAAAGAACAAGGTGAGTAGTCAACAAGTTTTAACACTATAGACATTAGGCACAGACTGATTGTGTTTCAGGGGTCTGATATATAAAGCAACACCAGGAGTATCTAAGACATTTCCACTTGGAAAATAAACTTGTGAGGTTATTGCAGAAAAGTGTGAAACATGGTAAATGATACAACAGAATAATCTGGAAAACACACTATAAACAGGACTTTGAGAGTACAGTTAAGTGACGTAGGCTCAAACTTGTAAAAAGTAACTGTAGGATTATTATCATGAGCTTCCCCTTTGTGCAGAGAGTGACCAATACTTGAATCAACTCCAAGGCAAAATGATAGAGTTCAAAAAATTGAGGAATCATTTAAGTAACTGCCAGACTGTATGGATTGGAGGATGTAGGTTATTTTGAATGAATGAATTAATATAAGGCTGAATAGCTTCCTGATCCATAAGTATTTTACAATCTGAATAGTTGCTAAGGAAAGATTTGTGTCCCAAATTGTGCCATTCTGTGTGGTGTTAAGGATGGCACTAACACACAATAGTGGGACCTGAAATGTAAAATTGGGGCAACAATTGTATTTGTAGATGCTTACTAATATCCAATATCTATATTATATAAATAGTAAGCATCTCATATGGAGATCCATCAGTCACTTACTAAAATGTTCATGCCACATTCATTTATGGCACATCACAATATATCTTCAAATCAGTTGGAATCTGTAAAAAGGCTGTAATTTTGTTGTTTTATGCTCTTATCAAAGTTAAAATTATTCTTCACATTTTGCAGCAAGGCATGTAGTTTTTGGACAGTAGTAGATGGTGACGGTAAAATGAAATTCTTTCCAGTGAATTGCAATCTACCACAAAGCTGCCATTATACACAATTGCTCACCATCATAAACAACGCTACCTTTTGACACAGGAAAGGCTTTTATGTTTTCCACATAGAAAAATAAAAAGGGTTGTAAAAAATGGAACACAAAGGCATATGTGTCTTTTGTTATGTTTTCTAATAAATGTTTAAATATTCAGACTGAGAGAGGGGAAGACAGGGCTCCACTTGCTAATACTTTGGGCATCTGCTCCTCCCAGGCAGCCTGCATATCTCCTCAACAGCTGGCACACTGATAGTGAATAGAAAATTATGCCCAAAAGCTTAATAAACCATTCACACTCAAAATCTTTAATGCTGCTAAATTTGAACATACTTCTTTGTCACTCGTCTTAGCACACCCATTTTTCCTCCTAGAATATAAGTGGTCACACCAGACTCTCGGTTAGTTTGTTTTTAATTTATGAATCTCTCCACATTGTAATGTTACCAAAAGCAAGATACAAGACTTTCTAACATAAGTAAGTGCAAGATATCAATCACGTGAATAGTTGAAGGGTTTTACAAGGGTCTGTTCCCTGGTGCGTACATTCTTCATTATATTGTATAATAGAAAAAAAAAGATAATTGGGATGAAATTCTGCAACCTGCAATACAGTCCAAGACTCGAGGTGATATTGTACACTGCTACATGGATTTAGCCTCTTAAGGTGATAACCTCAATCTCAAGATTCAGGTGAGGGCTTAACTTTCTCTCATTAATACGTTATTTTTCATAACAAATGCCAGTTTTAAACATATCAGCTTAGAACCTACTATATTCAGTTTCAGCTTCACATCTATATAATTGTAGTGTTAATGTGACTGGGAAAACTTGGATCGAATTTGAATTTCTCTGGACTAAGCTTTATGCTCCCATGTTGTGGGACCCGTGCAAAGTGAATTTAGCAATGGAGGCCTCAAAGATTTTAAATTAATGTTTAATCTCTAAATACTCTAACAGAACTGTCATGTTTCACACCTCGCAATACTGGTAACCTTTATGTGGATATTGTCTCCAAAGCTCTCTTTAATCAGAGTGGAAAGCAATATAAGACCAGCAGTATAACTCAAGACTAGTGGTGCTGAGTCACTCTCAGAAGGTACTGGTCCTAAACTGATTTTTAAAAGAAATATTCTTTCTTGGGTTGTTGGCATCACTGGCAAGGTGAAAATTATTGCCCACCTCCAATTGCTCTTGAACTGAATAGCTTGTTCGGCCGCTCCAGAGGGCAATTATGAGTCAACATTGTTGGGAGTCTGGAGTCTCTTAGTACAACAATGTCCTTACTGTCGTTCAAATGCCAGGCATAAAATATAGGGCAAAAATGACATTTTTATAGTGCTCATTACAACCAGGTTGATAACTCAGAGTTCTTTGTAGCTTAATGGATTCAAAAGGATATCAAATAGAAAAGCAAAAAGTATTGCGGGGGAAGAAAAAACCATGGCGAGAAGTGTCCTGAGGAGGTATTCAGCAGTGCAAAGAGAGGAAGAAAGGCTGGGGGAGGTAGAGAGGTTCCAGAGGAAACATGGATTAAAAGTAAAGGAGGGCTGGGAGCATGAAACGGTCATTTTCCGGGTAAGAGTGCACTCAGAGCATGTTGCAACTCTTTGCAGTACAAACTGCAACAACGTATAGATGTAAGGTTAGTACAAAAGCATTATTTTATTCCAGTAATATTGCAGTTTATTTACTTAATAGTACATTCTGTAAATAAATGAATAAAAGTTGAAAACATTTCACAAATAGCTACAATTTGCGGGGCACGTATTCTGCCATCCACAACCGTCATTGTCTCCACAGCTTAATGTCTGACTGATGAAAAGTTGGACGTTGTGTGAAATTTTCTTCTTATCAATATTGAAATTAATCAAGCAAAAGTTAACATTTATGAAGCTTCGTCCGTTCCCTATCCCTGAGTCACAGAACACTGTCTCACAGATTAAAGGTTCTCGTGATTGCGGAAAGAAAGAAAATAGCAGGACAGACCTAAATAAAGGTTAACTATGTCCTGGGGGCAGCTTGTTCGAATCTTTATTGTGGGCTTGAACTGGTGAAAGAAATTTAACATCATTCATTGGGACATGAATGCAGTTAAATAGGAAAGCAGCCAAAATTTCAGCACTGCAGGAGTTAACCTGGAAAAGAAGAGAACAAAAGGATTTCTCAGCCAATAAGGGCTTGCCTAGGGTTTGAGGCAGTATGATTGGCTGGAATTAGCCCTATGATGATCTAGACGAGTGGGCATGTCAAAACCACGTGGGGCGAGATTAGCTCCAGCTATTTACACAGCACCTCTAGCCCAGACAGCTTGACTTGCCTGTTACTCGCACTCAGCTGAATGCCTTTATGCTTTGGTGGCAAGACAAATTCGCATTTAGCGATATTTTAAATTCATTTTGAGGTTGCTTGAAATATTCAGAAATACCTCCAAATCGTTTCGAGAAACAGTCCATCTTGCTATTGTCACTTTGAGTTTACCCACCCTAAAAATGTGGGCATGAAACAGAAGGCGACAAAGTAGAAATGAAGTGTGATTGCTGGTCCTATGATTGCAATAGTTTACAAAATATCACGAGGACGTTTCGAGAATATCCCTGATATGTTGTTTTTGGTAAACGCATGGTAGCATTTGCAGAAGATGCTTTCAGGGAAACTGGAAGCGGTGATTGTAATATTTAACATTGTCTTAAGTTGTCTTGGGAGAAGGGGGGTGAGGTGGGGGGAGATGGATCTCAAACAGAGACCTGTGACCTCTATACAGTGTTGTCCCTTACTGAGCTTGCTTGCCACTGTCGCTCCAATCAAAGTCTGTCAGAAAGCTGTGCTAGAGAATAGTCGTAGTTAAGATGGAGGCAGTCTATTTAGCCTGTGACATTCAGCAAAATCTGGAACAATAATATTGTCGGGTTCACTGATGGTCAATCTCTTTATATTAAAGCATGTTGTTGATAACAGGAGTAATAGAGCATCTGCTTCGATATAAAAAAAGGTCTTAAAGGGAGCCGGATTGCCTAGGTGCACGCAGCAGTATAATTAATCTTGTACTTGCATCGCCAAAAGCTGAAAAATTAAGCCACAGTTTGAAAAGAATAAAGGGGAGATGGGAATGTTCTTGCCCCTCTGTCAGGACCTGAAATTATATTTTAGATATCTCACAATAGTAAATGCACAAAACCTTAATCCTTGTTTATTTTAGTTCAAAATATTGTCAGGTTATTGTGAGAAGATTCTGACATCTCTCAATGAGTTTTAAGAACCACCTTCACAATACTGTACCCCATCAATGAAAGAACAATGGAAACCTACCATCTACAGAGACTGGGGAATGGTTTTTTTTCAAATGGTTCTGAAAGATTTCATGCAGCATGGAGCATTAAGTGATGATTCACATGTGTGCACAGTGTTATCGCTTTTGTATTCCATGAAGTGTGAATTATCACTGCCGGTGAATGGGAAAATTAACAACAAGTGTCCTTGGATAAACATAATTCTGACACTATAAAGCTTCTACAACCAATTTTAACCTTGTGCAGAGGGGTGAGGGGAGGGGGCAAGGTTACACGAACTGACAGTGATTCTTGTTTGGTTATATACCTTTATAGGATCCTCATTGTGAGAGCTTATGTTGGTCTGCTGAGTGTTTTCAGTCTTTAATGTTTTGCTTCATATTTCCTGGCATCTGCAATTTTGCATTCTCTTTTGAGTTTAGTACATGACAGAATCCTACCGGACGATAGCCTGTTGTCACGCCCTTACTAACTGACTCCTCATTTCCAAACACCTCATGTTTGAAGTGCTTCCTAGCCTCACCCGTTCCTATCTCTGTAACCTCCTCCAGCCCCTCAACCCTTTCAGAATTTTCTGCTCCACCTTGTCACTGCTTGTGCATTCCCTCCCTCATTTCTCCAGTCATTTGGAGACAGTGTCTTTCTGTCAATTGGAAATTCCTCCCGATATTCAGTCGCTGTGCTCATGGCTGAGGAATGGCCATTCAAGTGCAGGGCCTGGAGGGACTTGCTGCCTGCAACCACATGTCAACCTGGGGCCAGCTCCTTCAGGAAAGAGAATTGGAGGGAAGCAGGAAATCAGCAACTCAACATTTCAAGCAAAAACACATTGGCTGATGACGAGCGAACAGTCAATCTTGCACATCCTGTGCTGCTCTGACCTGGAACGGTTCAGTCCAATTTAAATTTGTCCAATTTTAGACACAGTCCTAATTGTCATTTTTCATAATGTGTTTGTATATTCAGTTCAGAGTGTGGAGCTGGAAAAGCACAGCAGGTCAGACAGCATCCGAGCAGGAAAATCGACATTTCGGGCAAAAGCCCTTCATCAGGCTGAATTCAATACAGACAGTTGAGTGAAATATTCATTTTTTTCTCATGTTGCTTTGTATTTTGTTCCAAAGCTTTTATGAGAACAGTGTGGAAACAGGCCATTTGGCCCAACAAGTCCACACCAACCCTCTGATGAACAACCTACCCAGGCCCATTCCTCTACTCTATTATTCTACACTTACCCCTGACTAATGTGCCTAACCTATACATCCCTAAACACAATGGGCAACTTAGCACGTCCAATTCACCTGACCTGCACATCTTTGGATCATAGGAGGAAACCCACACAGACATGGGGAGAATGTGCAAACTCCATATAGACAGTCACCCCAGGCTGAAATTGAACCTGGGACCCTAGTGCTGTGAGGCAGCAGTGCTAACCATTGAGCCACCATGATGCCCATCTAATTGTAGTTGTCAGAAAGCTGTTTTTAAGTTATTTATTCTGCTGTTAGAACAGCATGAAGGCCTTCCAAGACCCTGTTTTTATGTGTAAAGAGGGTCCCTATGGCATTCCTGGTAAAGATGGGGTGATCAGGGCAGTTTAGCTCCGAGGAGATTCCTAAGACTAGACCAGATTCCCGCTTGCGAATCTTTTATACAAAGTGGGAACCAACATATTAGCATCAGATTCTATCTCCACCTGCAATCCAGCCACACAACCTTTCAACATAAACCGCTGGATTGCAATAACGAACAGGAGCTTGGGATGATTTACTCCTTTTGACTTGAGGGCTGGTGGCAGAAAACAATGGTCACCTCTGGCAGAGATCAACTCAGCACAGATCGCTTGGAGTTACAAAAAAACAGAAATTGGTGTTCCTTCAATATTGCAGGTTCAAACTGTTGAAACTCCCCTGCAGACACTGTGGGTGTGCCTACTGTTCAAGAAGTGTGGCTGTTCACGATGACAACTCACTACCATCTTCTCCAAACCGATTAGGGAAGAATAACAAATAAACCCATGGAAACATTTTACAACATGGTTCGGCACAGAAAGACAACTCAAGGTGCTTCGTAGTGGCATCGTCAAGGTACAGATGCACAACTGAGCCAAAGGAGCAGGACGTTAAGAGCAATGACCAAAGCCATAATCAAAGATGAGACATGTAGAGAAGGGGTTAAAGGGGGAGAGAGAGGTCAATTAACACCATTGGAACTTGTCTGTTTGTTACCTGACAAAGTTGAATTGTCTGAGGGAATTCTGAGCAAGAATATTGTGGGGAGTTCTGGAATCCATGTTAAGGAGGAGTATGATAGAGTGCAGAAGAGCTTTACCAGAATGTTATCTGGGCCGGAGAGTTTTAGTTATGAAGAGATATTGGATAGATTGAGGATATATTCCTTGGAGCAGAGGCAACTGATGGGAAAATAATTGCGATGCATAAAATTCTGAGGGGCATAGACTGGGTAGATGGGAAGTAACTGTTCCCTTTGGTAAAGGTATCAATGACCATGGATGTAGATAGATTTTAGGTAAGGTGCAGGAGGTTTCAAGGGGATGTGAGGAAAGTTTGTTTCACCCAGCAGGTGGTGTGAATCTGGATGTCACTGGATGTAAAGGTGATAAAGGCAGAAATGCTTATAACATTGAAAAGTATTTAGATGTACACTTGTGATGCCAAAGCATACAAGGCTATGGGTCATGTGCTGGGAAATAGGATTAGAGTGGTGAGGTGATTGTTTTTAACTGGCACAGACTCAATGGGCTGAAGGGCCTTCTTCTGTACTGTATATCTCTATGACTCTAATTTCAAAGACTGGCCCAAATTATTCCATACACTTAAAATCTCTTTACGTTGTTGCCCAAGACAATAGTTCATAAATTGCATAACAACGATTTTAATAAGAATAGGGGATATCTTTCCAAAGTTTGAGCCAATATTTTTGCCTTAACATCATCAACACAGATGTATCTCATTGCTGCTTGTGGCATATTACTACACACAAACTCACTGCCACATTTCCCTATGTGCATTTGAATAATGACAACATTTCATTGACTGCCAAGTGGTTTGGGACATGCTGAGATCAGAAAAGGCACTACATGAATGCAAGTCCTTATGTTTAAAAGGTTAGAGATCTTTCGCAAGCACTCAGTGATGCACTGGATTGAGCTCTGCTGAACAGATTCAGGGGTGGAGTTCCTGGTACAAACAAACTGATAGGAAGTCTGGAGAAAGATGCAGTGGTTTTTATCAAGGATCGCCCCAAGCAGCTTGCGACATAAGACTCTGTGGTCTATGGTCTGTTCCTCAGGATGCACACTGAGACAAACATTGACTGCGCCTGGAGGACCGTCAACTCAGTGAAAGATGCCCTTTGGTCTGCTCAAAACCTGTTGGTCTTCCAGAACAAGGAGTTGACCCTGACTGAGTTTTGCAGACTGGCACATTCCGAGATCCAGCACTACGTACTGAGGGACGCACTAAAGCTTGGGGCAGCTGCTGCCAAGGCACAGTGGGGAAAGACCACAGTCTGAGGCCTTCAAGTCAATGTACAACAAGGTTCCGTTCAGCTACTGGACCCTACTGATGCCTCAGATACATCTAAATAGTTCCTAGTATCTCGCATAATTAAGAAATGCCTTTGAATTAGTTGTAACTATCGAGAAAATCCAAACCCAATGTTTGTTTTCTTTTCTGTACACAACAACTGTGCAGATCTGAACTGCTTTATTAAATGTGTACGCACATAAAGATTTTCTTTTTTTGTGAATAAAGTATTATTTTGCAAAAAACAACCTGATTCTGAGGTTCTTCCAATAATTACTGGCTTGGGGTACTGGGGGCGGTGTAAGTATTCACTAGAATTTAAAACATCAGCAACAATGGGGCTGAATCCTGAAGAAGATTATCCCGAAAACTCCATGTTCATTCCCTTTGACCACCAAGGGTTTTGGGGCCAGAGTTTGACTTAACCGGAGAGCTGCATAACTGGAATGGATGTGAGATTGTATTTTATAAATAATATCATTTCACATGAGGTTCGACTCTTATATCTGTCTCTACTAAACACCTTAACTGTGAGAGAAACTACTGTATCAGAAAAAGAAAGACAATATTAGTGAAACCACAACAGCAAATCATTGCAAACAGAACAAAAATGAAAAGGCCCAAAGGTCAAAGGTAATTAAATACAGGAAAAGATAGCCAAACAACACTCAAATGAGCCGTGGAGAGTGACAAGGCCTGCATTATTAAATTATATTATTGTGCGATTTATCACACCACTGTAATATTTTCATTTTCACTGCGGTGAAAGATCACTTTTCCAGACTGTGAAAGTATCATCAGAGCCCATGGTGTTAGGGCAGGTTTTAGCAGGATTACCCACAAGGCAGGGGCTAGCTAGCTCCACAGCATCTCGCAAAAATCTTTCGCTGCTCTGCTTGAAAAGGTTGGCATGTGTGATGCATTAGAGGGAGAGAAACACCCCATGGCATGTGTGTGAGGGGCAGGACTCTGATTATTGCAATCGTTTCTAATATCTGTGTGACAGATCTCTGACAGGCATGTTTGTGAGGGACACCGATCGTCCTTCGCTTCAGGGAACTGCAAGAAAATCTGTGTTCTTTATTTTTTCAGAGCAGCCCGATCAGGATGTGTACAAAGAGAGATTTTATAAAGCCTTCCATGTGAATAAATCAAGTACATTAACCACAAGTTACTTATCACAATCAGTTTAATCACCCACCAATGCTTTCTGCATAAATATCCCCCTACAATATAATACATCGGCAGGGTACTTACATTTTACTGAATGTCATCACCATTAACCATCTGTATTCTGTCATTCCTGAGTAAATATTGCAGGAGTTTGTGATCAAGAGAAAAGAAGTGAATGGTTGTGCATTGTAAAGTGTAAAGTTGCGTTGGTTAATTAGGTATTCTCTGTGGTGAAAACTGTGGAAAGCACCCTGAAGTTGAATCAACATGCAGCAAGACTGAATGTTTGGAGATGCATTCTTATAGCACCTTATGTTGAAATTTGACAAATTCACTCCTGAAATCAATTCATTGCTAGTGCTTTCCACACTGTTCTGAAAATGGTTGTTACCTTCATTGTTTTTCAATGCTTTCATGTGAAATGAGCATCACTGGCTAAGCCAACATTTGTTATCCATCCCTAAGAGTCCCTAAGAAGGTAATGGTGAGCCGCCATCTTGAACCACTTCAGTCTGTGATGCATAGATACACGTACTGTGCTGTTAGGAGGGGAGTTCTAGGATTTTGACCCAGTGACAGTGTAGGATAAGTGAAATAATTCCATTTCAGGGTGTTGTGTGATTTTGAGGGATATTTGAAAGTGGTGATGTTGCTGTATAAATGCCATTCTTGTCCTTCTAAGTGGAAGAGGTCATGGGTTTAGAAGATGTTGTCAAAAGAGCCTGGTGAGTTTCTGCACTGTGTATTTTAGATGGTTCTCACTGCTGCTACTGTGCAGAAGTGTCAGGGTGCAGCGCTAATTACGAAACCCACGCCTGAGGTGGGGCCTGGATGTCTGCAGTATGCTCCTCTGTTGATGCCCTCAATATGCTCAAAGAGCAGCATGCACTGTGCTTTCAAGACAAAGTTCGAGAGCTTAAGCTCCAATTGACTCCAATCTTTTTCTGTAGCAGGGTCACTGGATCCAAAATATTAACTCTGATTTCTCTCCACAGATGCTCCCAGACCTGCTGAGTTTCTCCAGCAATTTCTGGTTTTGTTTCTGATTTCCAGCAACTGCATTTCTTTCAGTTTTTTTTTGTTTAAGATCAAATCATCCTGGAGTGAGAATGTGAGTCCTTGTGGCCAATAGTCCTGACAACCAGCTTGCATTCTGGATGATGTAGTGCAAATGTAACCACATTCATTCCCATGATGCATTTAGGGTGAGCCATGATGTAGAGGAGCCAGTGTTGGACAAAGTTACAAATCACACAATACCAGGTTATAGTCCAACAGGTTTATTTGGAAGCACTAACTTTCGGAGCGCTGCTCCTTCATCAGGTGATTGTGGAGCAGGATCATAAGACACAGAATTTATAGCAAAAGATTACAGTGTCATGCAACTGAAATGATATATGGAACAAACCTAAAGTTGCTGACAAGTCCTTTAGAATGGATTGCAGGTTTCTGTTCATTAATATGTAAATCCCAGAACTTCTTTTAAATCACATTCTCGAGATAACTTAAGGTTTTATTAAAAAAAAAGTGACATCTCAGCTCAGACAATGCATGGTGAGGTTAGAGTCTGTCAGTATTCCAATTTTGAGTCAGATTGGTTCTATTTCCAAAGTGGGATTTATAAAACACTGCATGGATTGACTGCCTGCAGATTGTGTGCTTTTTGAACAAAATAGAATGTATCTGCAATTACAGTTCTGCAAATGCAAATTCATCCCATAGACTTATGTGTGTGCGTGCGTGTCATAAGAGAGGGAGTGTAAGCGTGTGCATGTGAATGTGAGTCTGAGTGCAGGTGAGAGAGTATGTGTTTGTGTATGTGCATGCTTGGTAAGGTGTGTGTGTGAGTTTGATGGAGTATAAGCCTGTGAGAGGGTGTGTGTGGGCATTTAGGGTGATATAACTTTTCCATGCAGGGACAGATCCGCTAAAGGAAACAGTATTCTCCAATGCACAGCATACACGCAAGGCCCCAAACCAGGGCTCAGAAAAATTCAAACACGTGGGCAACCAAACAGGCAATAGCTACCTGCCTAAGTACAATCAGTGAGAGTAGCTCCTCCAATACGGCATCCCTCCAATGTTGGTTACTAGTTGGTTCAGTAGGAACCCTGTAAGCAGTAAACACAGTAAGAATAAAGAAAACAATAGCCAGTAGTGAGCCATCACTAGAGGGAGCTGTATCTGCCTTTTGCCAAGAATTAGGCCTTAGAAACTATATTTGGGAGGGTGTAAGGTGAAGAGGAGATTGTGAGAGAGGTTGGAGGATTGAGGAGGAGCTGTAGGTTGAAGGAGAGTTGGCAGAAAGGGAAGCTGCAAGGGGGCTAGTGGGAGACTGCAATGGGCTAGGGGAGGCTGTGGATTAGTTGAGGAGAATGTCAGGGAGGTTACAAGTGGGCGAGTGGGAGAAAGCAGAGGGCTGCAAAAAAGAGACAATAGCTTACAACCTGTCAATAAAGGAAACAGTGAGTTAATCGGGTGCCCGGAAATCTGGAAATAACTGAGGAATTAACTATTTGCAAATGAATGTGGAGTCTTTGGCTTAATGCTGTATATATTTGGGGGCTATTATCCAGGGAAATGTAATGGATGCGATTGTGATGAAAACTGTGACAATAGTTAAATTTAAATCTGAGATAGACTCTGAATGAATGAATCAATGATAAAATATCATGTTATATTACGGTGAGAGAAACAATAAACCTCAGTGAAAAGCTTGTCCGATGTTGCCACTATCCGGTGCCATTTTGAATAGTTTTAAAAATAAGAAAAAAAAATGTAGCTTAAAGAGCTACATCGGTCCTTATCATCAATGACGCCTGCACCATCATCCGTCCACCTCCGCCTCACCGCCATCTACACCGGACTCCACCAATGTTGAAGTTGCTGCTCCTCAAATGCCATCTCTCACCACTCGGCTGATTTTCCTCTGGCACCACCTCACCACTGCCCACAGCAGACTCATCATCAGCTCTCCCTGCCAGACCCACCTCCTCAATGTTACCATGATGCCCTGCTGCCACTGCTTCACTGCTGCCAATGACCACGTCGCCGATCCTCAGATGGCATTGTTCACCACTGGGCTGACCGTGCTGATATCATCTCCAGCGATGTAGCAGCCACCGAGTCCAATGACAGGTCCCAAGCTCGTGCCAGAAAAGTAACTAGTGACCCATTCTCCGCTGCCATGTGGTCTGTACTGGGCCCACCTCACAGAGTCATAGAGATGTACAGCATGGAAACAGACTCTTCGGTCCAACTCGTCCATGTCAACCAGCTATCCCAACCCAATCTAGTCCCATCTGCCAGCACCCGCCCACCTCTAAACCATTCCTATTCATATACCCATCCAAATGCCTTTTAAATGTTGCAATTGCATCAGCCTCCACCACTTCCTCTGGCAGCTCATTCCACACACACACCATCCTCTTCGTGAAAAAGTTTCCTCTTAGGTCTCTTTTATATCTTTCCCCTCTCACCCGAAACCTATGCCCTTAAGTTCTGAACTCCCCCACCCCAGAGAAAAGACCTTGTGTATTTATCCCATCCATGTCCCTCATGATTTTATAGACCTCTATAAGGTCACCTCTCAGCATCTGCCAGGGAAAGCAGCTCGAGCCTATTCAACCTGTTCTTATAGCTCAAATCCTCCAAACCTGGCAACGTCTTGTAAATCTTTTCTGAACGTTTTCAAGTTTCACAACATCTTTCCGATAGGAAGGAGACCAGAATTGCACACACTATTCCAACAGTGGCCTAACCAATGTGCTGTACAGCCACAACATGACCTCCCACTCCTGTACTCAATACTCTAACCAATAAAGGAAAGCATACCAAACACCTTCTTCACTATCCTATCTAACTGCGACTCTACTCTCAAGGAGTTATGAACCTGCACTCCAATTTCTCTTTCTTCAGCAACACTCCCTAGGACCTTTCCATAAAGTGGATATGCCCTGCTAAGATTTGCTTTCCCAAACTTCAGCACCTTGCATTTATCCAAAAACACCTGAGTCCGTGCTGGGCTCACCCGAGTTTGTGCTGGGCACATTTGAGTCCGTGCTGGGCTCACCAAGTCTGTGCTGGGCAAACTTGTCTGTACTGGGCCCACTCCAGTCCATGCTAGGATCACTCGAGTCTGCACTGGGCCCTTTCAATTCTGTGCTGGACCCACTTAATCCATGCTGGGCCCACTTGAATCTGTGCTGGGACCATTCCATCCATGGCGGGACCATTCGAGTCCATACTGGGCTACTCCAGTCTGTGCTGGAACCATTCCATCCATGGTGGGACCAATTGAGTCTGTACTTTGCCACTCCAGTCTGTGCTGGGACCACTCGAGTCTATACTGGGCCACTCCAGTCTGTGCTGGGATTGGCTTGAGTCTGTACTGGGCCACTCCAGTCTGTGCTGGGACCGCTTGAGTCTGTACTGGGCCACTCCAGTCTGTGCTGGGACCGCTTGGGTCTGTACTGGGCCACTAGAGTCTGTGGTGGGACTGCTCGAGTCCATCCTGGGCCACTCTAGTCTGTGCTGGGACCGCTTGATTCTGTACTGGGCTACTCCAGTCTGTGCTGGGAACACTCGAGTCCATACTGGGCCACTCTAATCTGTGCTGGGAACACTCGAGTCCATACTGGACCACTCCAGTCTGTGCTGGGACCGCCCGAGTCCATACTGGACCACCCAAGGATCACTCGAGTCTGCACTGGGCCCTTTCAAGTCTGTGCTGGACCCACTTAATCCATGCTGGGCCCACTCGAGTCTGTGCTGGGACCATTCCATCCATGGTGGGACCATTCGAGTCCATACTGGGCTACTCCAGTCTATGCTGGAACCATTCTATCCATGGTGGGACCAATTGAGTCTGTACTTGGCCACTCCAGTCTGTGCTGGGATCACCCCAGTCCATACTGGGCCACTCGAGTCCATACTGGGTCACTCCAGTCTGTGGTGGGACCACTTGAGTCTGTACTGGGCCACTCCAGTCTGTACTGGACCATTTGAGTCCGTGTTGGGACCACTCCAGTCTGTACTGGGACCACTCCAGTCCATACTGGGCCACTCCAGTCTATACTGGGACGACTCCAGTCCACACTGGGCCACTCCAGTTGGCGCTGGGACCACTCCAGTCCATACTGGGCCACACCCGTCAGTGTTGGAACCACTCCAGTCCATACTGAGCCACTTCAGTCTGTGCTGGGACCACTCCAGTCCGTACTGGGCCACTCCAGTCTGTGGTGGGACCACTTGAGTCCACACTGGGCCACTCCAGTCTTTGCTGGGAATACTCGAGTCCGTACTGGGCCACTCTGGTCTGTGCTGGGACCGCCCGAGTCCATACTGGACCGCCCGAAGATCACTCGAGTCTGCACTGGGCCCTTTCAAGTCTGTGCTGGACCCACTTAATCCATGCTGGGCCCACTCAAGTCTGTGCTGGGACCATTCCATCTACGTTGGGACCATTCGAGTCCATACTGGGCTACTCCAGTCTGTGCTGGAACCATTCCATTCAGGGTGGGACCAATTAAGTCTGTACTTAGCCACTCCAGTCTGTGCTGGGACCACTCCAGTCCATACTGGGCCACTCGAGTCCATACTGATTCAATCCAGTCTGTGGTGGGACCACTCGAGTCTCTACTGGACCATTTGAGTCCGTGCTGGGACCACTCCAGTCTGCACCGGGGCACTCCAGTCTGTGCTGGGAACACTCGAGTCTATACTGGGCCACTCCAGTCTGTACTGGGACCACTCCAGTCTGTACTGGGCCACTCCCAACAGTGTTGGAACCACTTGAGTCTGTACTGGGCCACTCCAGTCTGTGCTGGGACCACTTGAGTCTGTACTGGGCCATTCTGGTCTGTGCTGGGACCACTTGAGTCCATACTGGGCCACTCCAATCTATGGTGGGAACACTCGAGTCTGTACTGGGCCACTCCAGTCTGTACTGGACCATTTGAGTCCGTGCTGGGACCACTCCAGTCTGCACAGGGGCACTCCAGTCTGTGCTGGGAACACTCGAGAGTCTGTACTGGGACCACTCCAGTCTATACTGGGACCACTCCAGTCCGTACTGGGCCACTCTCATCAGTGTTGGAACCACTCGAGTCCGTACTGGGCCACTCCAGTCTGTGCTGGGACCACTCGAGTCCATACTGGGCCACTCCAGTCTATGGTGGGAACACTCGAGTCCGTACTGGGCCACTCCAGTCTGTGCTGGGACCACTCGAGTCCATACTGGGCCACTCCAGTCTATGGTGGGAACACTCGAGTCCATACTGGGCCACTCCGGTCTGTGCTGGGAACACTCGAGTCTGTACTGGGCCACTCCAGTCTATGGTGGGAACACTCGAGTCCATACTGGGCCACTCCGGTCTGTGCTGGGAACACTCGAGTCTGTACTGGGCCACTCCAGTCTATGGTGGGAACACTCAAGTCCATACTGGGCCACTCTGGTCTGTGCTGGGAACACTTGATTCTGTGCATTCATCAACTTTCACAATAACATTTCACAAATGTAACATTTTGATACCCCAGAATAAGTATCTTTTTTTTGGGAACTTCCTTATCTTATCCAATATGAAGTGGTCCACACTGTCCATTTCATTATTTGTAAAGCAAATAATGGAGTATCCATCTTAAGGACATGTTGGTTGTGTTTTTGCCAGTGAATATGATAAACAAATAATCATTGAGTTTATTCACTCCAAATGCTCACTCTCAGTTTATACACCCAAACATTTTTAGGGAACTCACCTGGTCTCTGAAAGCTCTTTCATCGCTAGAGTGTTGGAAGAATATTTTGTCATTAAATTTTGCTCTAAATGTATGTCTCTGATTAAAAGTCATCCAATTATTTCTTGTTGATTTGTAACATGTGGGCGTTGCTAGGTGGCCAGCATTTATTGCCTGTCCCTAGCTGCCCTTGATAAGGTGAGCTGCCTTCTTGAACTGCTGCCAAAGAAAGTGGTGGAGGTGATTGCAATAACAATATTTGAAAGACATTTGGGCAGGTACATGGATAGGAAAGGTTCAGAGGGATATGGGCCAAAAACAGGCAAATGGAACTAGTTCAGTTTAGGAAACCTGGTCAACATTGACACGTTGGGCCAAAGGGCCTAAGTCAGTGCTGTATGAGTCTATGACTCTATGTCGCTATGTTTACCTTCTGTTATTAAAGCCTATTTTTGTGGTTGGAAGTAGCATATTATTGTAGATGAATGGATTGGTGCTGATTTTTCTGAAAGTCTTCTGCCATTTTTAAACTTGGAAACAAAGTCATGTGACAATTGAATATGCCACTGTTAGTTCAGGATATTCTCATTTGTACATGGGATCATTATTTTTTGTGCTTGTGGTGAGCTTCAAGTCATTTAGATGTTGGGGGTCAAGATTAGAGTGGTGCTGGAAAAGCAGAGCAGGTCAGGCAGCATCCGAGGAGCAGGAAAATCAATGTTTTGGGCAAAAGCCCTTCATCAGGAATGGGTGGCACTTGTCTGGACATTGCATAGATCATAGGAATGGAGCTGGGTGATAATAGGAATGATCAAGCTGTGTGCAAATCTCTGACAAATGTGTGATTGTAAAGTGTTTCAAACTAAAACCTGAGTTTTCATGGCTTTATAAATCGAGGCATAGAGAGCAAAATCCAAGAAGTTTCGCTAAACCTATAGAAAACCTATCAGCTCCAATGTAACTACAGTTCCCAATCTGGATACCAAATTGGGGGGTGGGGAGGTTGGAATTAAACATTAGAGGGTAGGAAACAAGATAAGTACCAGGGCCTATAGCAATGGAGGGAATGAATCTTTACGGTGGGGAAGATATGTTGATCAACAGAGCTATTGTGTCCTTGATGATGTGAAATGTCTTGAGAGCTGTTGGAGCTAAAGTCATCTGGGCAAATGGAGAATATCCAGTCACACTCCTGACTTGCGCTTTGTCGATAATGCATAGGTTTTGAGGGTGAGGAGGTGCAAGCCTGGATGTTGGCTGGCTCTCCTGGCATTTGGACAGGCTGCTTCGGCATCTGAGCATTCACAAATGTTAGTGAAGACTGTGCATTAATAGGCATACAACCCTACTTCTAACCTCATGATGGAGGGAGGGTCAATGAAGAGGCAGTTGAAGATGTTTGGGTTTAAGACACTTCACTAAGGAATGTCTGCAGTGATGTCTTGTGACTGAGATGAGTGTTTTCCAATATCCATAACTCTTCTCCTTTCTGCTAAGTATGACTCCCATCAGTAGAGAGGCTTCCACTCTTTAGTTTTGCTAAGGACTCATTGATGCCACACACAGCCAAATGCTGTCTTGGTGTCAAGGACAGGACTCTCACCTCACCTCAGGTGTTCAGCTCTCTGGTACATTTTTGGACCAATACTACAATGAGGTCAAGAGCCAAATGGCTGGCAGAAACCACCTCAGGGAGCAAGTTATTGCCTTGTAAGTACTTCTTGATAGCTCTATCAATTACATCATTTTGCTAATCATCAAGAGTACATTGATGGGGTAATAATTTCTATGTTGGATTTGTTCTGTTTTTTTTGTGGCTGACACACTTGGATAAAGTTAAAAATCACACAACACTAGGTTATAGTCCAACAGGTTTATTTGGAAGCAATTGTGATTTTTTACCTTTGTACAGCCTCATCCAACACTGGCATCTCCAAATCATGAAACAACCTGCACATTTTTCCCCATTGCCAGATAGGTGCCAGGGTTGTAACTTTACTGGAACACCTTACTTTTTAATGCAGTTCTTGAGCATCCTCCGTGATACTGTCATAATGTTGGCAGGGTCCAGTATGTAGTGCCTGCAGCCATTTTCTGATATCATGTGGTGAATTGAATTGGCTGGAAACTGGCATCTGTGATGCTGGGAGGCCAAGATGGCTCATCTACTTGGCACATCGAGCTGAAGATTGTTGCATATGCTTCAGCTTTGTCTTTTGCACTGATGTTCCAGCTCCCC
The DNA here is from genome assembly GCF_047496795.1 of Chiloscyllium punctatum. Taxonomy (NCBI): domain Eukaryota; kingdom Metazoa; phylum Chordata; class Chondrichthyes; order Orectolobiformes; family Hemiscylliidae; genus Chiloscyllium; species Chiloscyllium punctatum. The sequence goes on along the minus strand of NC_092777.1, from coordinate 45,560,724 downwards.
CATCATTGATGATGGGAATATTGGTGGAGACCCTTCCTCCAGTGTGTTGTTAAATTGCCCACCAGCATTCGTGACTGGACACGGCAGGACCTCAGAGTTTAATTTTGATCTGTTTGGTTGTGGAATTGCCTCCGTCTGTTGATTTTATGTAACTAGTCCTGTGTGGTAGCTTCACCAAGTTGACCCCTCATTGTATGAATGATCGCTGCTTGTGGCATGACCTCCTGCCTCCCTGCCTGAAGCAGTAATAATAATAACGTGTGATAAACTACATCTTGTGTAATTCAAGTACCTCTTCTTGTTAGGTTTTCCTTTAACAACACGAGACCAAGTAAGCCCTGTAGATCCCTATCTTATCATAAACACAGAGAGCTCATACAACATGATGGGCTGTGGTACAATTATTCATATAGCAGATTCCCACCTCTCGTTCTTTTTCAGAATTGCAGCAAACTTCATATAGACTTCAGTTTGGAGATAGGAATTAATGTTGGACATTCTCTCTGTGTGGCATTCTTAGCATTGAGTTCAGGATTAGAGTGGTGCTGGAAAAGCACAGCAGTTCAGGCAGCATCCGAGGAGCAGGAGGTCCTTGGACGCTGTCTGACCTGCTGTGCTTTTCCAGCACCACTCTAATCTAGAATCTGGTTTCCAGCATCTGCAGCCCTTGTTTTTTCCTAGCATTGAGTTCAGAGCAGTGGTTAATATTTAGAGTGAAAGTAGTGAGACAGCTTTAGAAAACTTGTACAAGCAAGTAGCCTTTTATCAACTCACACTTAACCAAAGGCAGGGACAGGAATCAAAGGCCCCATGCTGACACAGGACCCTGACCCTGACTCCCGATCCCAGCAAAATGCCTGTATCCCCAAACACAGCAGGAGTCCCCTGTAACCCCAGGTCCGAGGCACACTGTACCAGAAATTTCAATGCATGCCTCCAAGAAAATTGTAATGGTGTGCTTCCTCAATCTGTTCGCAGGGCATGCAGCATACTTCAGGAATATGCTTTCATCATGTTAAGGTCCTTGGTCTCACTGGTGGACAAGGTCGTTGGGCATTTTCTGAAACAGTGTCAGATTTACAATGCTGTTTTATCAACAGATGACAAGCTGATATATTGGCTCTCCCTCCCATCCCACCCCAAAAACACCCCCCACACTCATATACAAATTGGTGGGACAGTTTTCCAACGGAATGTTATTTAATATTTCTATGATATTGAAATCATGGTGCCTCATTTAAACTTATCACCCATCAAATCCTATCAAGGGTTAAACAATCCAGACAGTCGTCTCCTGACAGAACTCTGAACACATGAAGTGAGGGAACAGTGCCCTGTCAGATTAACCTCCCAAATTCTCCAGGTGTCTTTCTCTCTTATGCTCAGTTTGGGAAGATCGGTGAACAGACTGACATTCTTTTCCCCACCTTGTGGAGTTTTTAAGCTTGCTTCCAAATTGAGGAAAGTTAGTCTTTATTGCCTCTTCAGCAGAGAGAAAGAAAATACAGAGATTATTCCTGCAAAAGCACTTAATGCAAATAAAAGAGGAAATCTAACTGCCTGGGCAATAATGGAAGTGGAAGGCAATTTATTTGTCAGCCATATCTACTTTTGCATGTGTTTACGATCTGAATTATACTTGTACCTATATAGTAGAAATGTGAGTGTAATTCAAAATGCTTTCCTGTCTTTATGAAGCGATAAAGAGCATAAAACTGTACTCTCCAAAGCAAGATGTTGTAGTTTTCTCGTTGATCTTTGAGAGCTGTTTAGATAGCCTTGCTTGGAATACAGAGTTTCCAATATCGCAAATCCAATCGGATCATCCTTACAGCACATCACTGATGCTTCCTTATTCCTCCTGTTGAAAGCACTATGTTCTGGGAGACTGAATTTCACCAACATCAAAACTAAAGGCTGATGTAGCAGTCCCATTAGAGCTTGATCTTAATTATAAGCTCGCAGATACATTGAGTGATCACATGGGTTCATTAAGTGTTTGTTTTTGGTATGATTTCCATGGTGATGACCAGAGGCCCTGTTGTGATTGGTCATCCCCATGGAAATCATGCTTAGCCAATTAGAAAACATGATAATCTCTCTTTCTGTCTGTCTCTCTCGCGCACACGTATATGTTAAAATATCAGTCACAGGGTCATCAGCACCTTAATGAACACCTTCATTACAGTTAAATCTTCAATAGGACAGAAACTAAAATGGCATTTACAAGGACATTCTTAGTTGTGCAATCTGTGAGCAAAAGGAGTTTTCACAATAACAGGCTATGCCATGAAAGCTACAAAGGGGTTGACATCCCCCCCCAGGAGTTCCCGAATTGTCTGCATGTACCTTACTGGACAGCAACGCATACTGAAGCAGGCAACTGCTTCCCTGCAATCAACCTCTGAAAGAGTTTAGACTACGTAACTAATCTGTGACTTCCTGTTTCTGGAATAGCAAATGTGTCTTGTATTCATTTGTCATTTTGATTGTGAAAGTGTGTCCACATTTGCTGCACTTGCCGACAGAAAATGCCGCACCCCTCCATTCTGTAGGCCTTACTTGAGCTTACGGCACTCCATCTACTTCAGTTGTATTTTCAGAATAGGTTTGCCGAGGGAATCATAGACTAAGTAGATTCTGATTGTTCCCTGCTAATTGGTTCTCCCTTGAAACTTGTGATTCCTTGCAGAGCTGCAACTCTGTGGATACTGAAAATCCTTGTTCAAACAGGAACCAAAATGATAAAATTGGGATCTTCCTCTGCAAACCTGTCTGGAATTGGTTGACACCACTGCGGAGAATGAAGGAAAACAAGACAGCTGAAGCCTCAACATCAAAACTGTATTTCCTTCCATTTCCTATCAGGAACATTGCAAGTGTTCTTCCTCACATTAACATTATAGTTCAGATTAAATATCACAAAGGGTTCAAGACAGTAGCTTGCACTCTTGTCTAAACACTATGTGGAGTATTATGTGGCTTCCTGAACAAACACACATCGGGTTAACAATTTCAAACTGTCTTAAAGGGCTCTCTATACAATTCTTCCTGTAGCAATTCATCCTTAAGTGGTGGTATTTCAATGAAGCAAAGGCTTCTCAGCTTGGCAGATTTTATAGTGCAATGGTGGGGGCAGATTTAAACAGACAGAAATAAAGAAGGAAAGTTAGCGCAAAATGACAAATACTTCAGCCTCTGATTACACAAACATGGACACTTCTTTATCCAAATCAATTTGATGTGTCTGAATAGACTGGGGATTGAGGTGAAGTAATATTATGCTGATCTAAATTCACCAGACTACTGGAGTCTAAACATTGCCTTGATCTGGCTTTTTACTATGGAATTGAATCAGGTCCTGGATCCCTCTGGATTATAAAGCTCTATGTAAATAATACAATAGAGGTTGGAGGTGAGTGGCTCACTGCTATAGTTCCGATGAATTAACTAAATGAATTTATTTTCGAGACAGGTTTTGTGTGCAGCCCCCTGCTCTGTGAACACCCCCAAACCCCCTGCACTGGCAAACACATCTCAGCTGCTTTATTAGGCTGTCGAGAGGCCGTTATAAATCTCACAATCTGTTTGACCTGGGGCTTCCACACCACTCCTGTCTTCTGTAACAGGCCTTGAAGCAAGGCATGATGGATGCAGACTCAGCATGAGACTTCCCTTCAGAGCTCTCCAAACAGGCCAGCTTGGGAAGGTGAACATTGCCTTGTTTTGGCACATGGGATAAAATATTGTAAACCTGTTCCCCTTTTAGCTATTTGTCTTCTGTGGTCTCCTAAATGAAGGAAAATTGAGCAATTTGTGCATTGCTGGCTCTTTAGTGTGCTGTAAACTGTGGGAAGACATTTGAATAATTTAAGGCAGTGGCAGGTTGCTGTTCCTTTGAGAAAGGTTGTAAGGACTGGCTGTGTACAGACTAACTGTGGGAGCCTGCTGTACAATCCCAAGCCTGACGTAAATCATCCTGTCATTCAGGCTCAAACATGTACTTAGTTCATCACAACAGAATACTTATTACAGACTACTGTACCTTTACAACCTATCCTGTGATTCCCTATTCTCTTATTTCATTAACCCTGTGTATACTCACTTGTCTTTGCAGTTTGATAGTCGCTAATCCCACCAAATTGAAAGAGAAAGGTATTCATTCTTTGATTCTTCAAATACTTGATGTGATGCTTTGAAAACTGTATTTCATTTTACGACAATAAAACTCCAAACTTTCCTATGTTATTCAGTTGCCATAGAGCCAGACCAATTGGTATTGATTACTGATGCCAGTAACTACAATGACACATCTTTTTTCACCATCTCCACATGAATCACAAAAAGGTTTTGAAGAGCACAGAACAGAGCATGTTTCTCAACTGACAGTAATAATATTTACATTAAGATACCTAAATGCAGTATGCGGTGTGTGGTAGTAATATTGGATACCACATGATGCTTTGAGACAGGGTTAAAAGCTTTCGTTTATGCACTTCTAATGTCAAAGCTGAGAGGCCAGAATTTGCACATTATATCATGTGGAATATGGAATATCTCTTAGTAACTTGTCAGTTAAAGAAGGAGAGAAAAGGTGCCTGGTTTTAAAATTAGAATTAGCCTTACTGTCACATGCACTCAGACGAGTACAGTGAAAAATGTACAAGTCGTTGCTTATGGCACCATCTTAGATACAAAGGTCCCTAGATACAGCTTCTTCAGTTACAGTCCTTAGAAAAATAGAGAAGCAAAATATCCACCATCACATATTTTAGGAATAAATTGTAAAATAGTGAAAAAAAATTCAGAACAACCGTCTTCCAACCCAGTCCATGCTGATAGCTAGCCTCCAGTCTGCACTGGGCTTTACCTTAGGATCCACAAGGGCACTGTAGCATGAAGAATGATCCTGCCTAGTGCAATATTAGGATCCTTCATTACAGTGTATCATTTGTCAATTTGGCGCTACAGAATAAATTCAGTGATCCCGCATAGCCAGTTTCATGCTCTGTTCAAAGAGAAGATGGATTTGGAAATGTAAGGCAACAGGGCCATAAGCCTAATTCTGGGAACATGACTCAGTACTGAAAGTACAGGATTACTGGCTTTACCTGCAGTGTAAGGAGTTCGATAGGAAGTAGAGTTGGCTCTTTAGCCTCTGCAAATTGTTCCACCTTTCAGCCAGACCATGACTGACCAGCAACCTAACTCCGTTGTCCCAGATCCCTGACGATCTTGGCTATCAAAAATCTACCAGTCTTAACTCTAAAATTAACAATCAACCTAGCAACAATTGTCATTTGCAGAAAAGAATTCTGATCTTCTCTTACCTTTATGTAGCGAAGTGCTTCATAATTTCACTCCTAAATGTCCATCTCATTTTGGTTTTTCTCCTCTTGTCTTAGACACACCTATCAGCTAAAATAGCTTCCTTTTATCAACCCTACCTGTTCCTCTTAACATCTTGAAAACTGGAATCAAGTCAACTCTCCACTTAATTCAGGGACATACAGCCCTAGTTTGTATAATTTCTCCTTGTCAAGGAACTTTGGAGACAAGGCATGACTCTGGTAAATTAACCAGTTCATCTAAGGCCAACATATCATTCTGAAGATGTTTTGCACACAACAGGTAATCCAGGCATGAAAAAAAAGGGACAAAGTATTTATAGAGTGCTTTTCATAACCACACCTTACAGCCAATTGAATAACTTTAAAGTGTAGTCAATATTGTAAAGAACACCCTGTCAAACCAGCAGTCTCGGGCTGTACTGCTTTCAGATTTTCCTGGATGCAGGCTCAGGTGCTTTGTGCAATGAGTGAGTTGTGGGGCCAAGGGTCACTTGAAGAATGAGAATCGACCAGTGTGTAAGTAGCGAAACAGATAACAAGTCTACAGCCATACAATGTCTGGCTAAATTGTCCAGGTAAGTTAAGTTTAATTGCGTAAAATGAAAAATAGTGGCACATAGCACAGGCTAAAAACCCCAGGTATTTGGAGAACTCCAGTCTTTTGGGCAGTTGGTTTTGAGACAGTGTACCTGTACTAAAGGAAAGGCAGCAGGCAATTTGTGCACAATCACCTTCCAGAAACAGCAGTCTCACAGTGACTGAATAATATGTGATGTTGCTGGGTTAAGTGGTGGCCAACCCATCAGGAATAAATCTTGTGTTCTTCTTCAAAATACTATCATGGGACTTTTCACAATCACCTAAAACATACAGGAACAGAGGTATAGGAGTAGGCCATTCAGCCCCTTGAGTCTGTTACACCATTCAATGAGATCATGGCTGATCTGTGGCCTAACTCCATATACCTGTCTTTTGCCCATTTCTCTTAATAACTTTGCTGAATAAAACAAAAATCTATCTCAGATTTAACCACTGATCCTGCATCTGTCACCATTTGTGGAAGAGAGTTTCAAACATCTACTATTCATTGTGTGTAGAGGTGCTTCCTAACCTCTCTCCTGTACAGTCTGGCTAGCCCTAATTTTCAAACTATGCCTCCTAGTACTAGAATCCCCAAATATGGAAATAGTTTCTTTTTATTTACTTTGTCTTCTCCTGTGAATATCCTGAAGATTTTGATCAGATCACGCCTTAACCTTGTAAATTCTAGAGGAAACTATAACTTCTCCTCATAGCTTAACCCCTGAAGTCCAGGTATTGTTCTTGTAAACCTATGCTACATTCCCTCCAAAGCCAATATACCCTTCTCAAGATGTGGTGCCCAGACCTGCTTACTGTAGTCGAAGTGGGGTCTAACCAGGATTTTGTATAACTGCAGCATAACTTCTGCATCGTTGTACTCTACTCCTCTAGGTATGAAGGTCAGCATCCCATTGGCTTTCTTGATTATTTTCTGCACCTGTTCATAGCACTTTAAAGATCTATGTAGCTGAACCCCCAGTCTCTTTCGACATCCACTGAATTTAATTTCATACCATTTAAAAAGTACCTTGGTCTATCCTTTTTTTGTTCAAAATGGACAACCTCACAATTACTTACATTGATCTGCACCTGCCACAGTTTTGTCCATTCACCTAGTCTGTCAACAGCTCTGTGTAATTTTATGCTATCATTTGCATTGCCTACAATGTTACCTAACTTGCATCAAATTTGATACAGAACTTTCTATTATCCAAGTTGTTAATAAATAATGCAAATAATTGAGGATCTAACAAAGATCCTTGGGGACACCACTTGCTTCATCCTGCCAGTTTGATTATCTACTCATTATCTCTATTTTCTGTCACCTGTCACTCCATCAATTTCCCAGCCATGTCAGAAATTTGCCCTCAGATCCATGGGTTTCTACCGTAGTTAACGGTCTCTTTTGTGGGACTTTGTCAAATGCCTTCTAGAAGTCCATATAAATAATATCCATTGACGCATCCCTTTCCACTACCTGAGCCACGTCTTCAAAATTCAGGCATGACGTGCATGTCATGAGTCTGTGCTGGCTCTTTCTGATTAACTGAAAAATTTCAAGGTGTTCAGTAACCCCATCCTTGATTACAGACTCTAACAATTTCCCCAACACTAATGCTCGGCTAACTGGTATGAGAGTCCCTGGTTTTCCTTTTTGCCGTCTTAAAAATCAGAGTAACATGTAATTTTTCCAATCCAGAGGATTGTATCTTGTATCTAGGGAACTTTGACAGATTATATTTTGGGCATCTACAATGTGCTTCCCTATTTCCTTTAATACATTTGGATGGAAACTGTCAGGTCCCATGAATTAGTCACTCTTTAGTCACCATGGGGGTGGCACAGTGGCTCAGTGGTTAGCACTGCTGCCTCACAGCACCAGGGACCCAGGTTCAATTCCCGCCTCCGGCAACTGTCTGCATGGAGTTTGCACATTCTCCTCGTATCTTCATGGGTTTCCTCCCACAGTCCAAAGATGTGCAAGTTAGGTGATTTGGCTATGCTACATTTACTGTAGTGTTAGGTGCATTAGTCAGGAGTAAATATAGGGGAATGTTTCTGGGTAGATTGCTCTTCAGAGGGTCATCGTGGACTTGTTGGGCTGAAGGGCCTGCTTCCACACTATATGGAATCTAATCTTTAATTCCATTAAATTTCTCATTATCAATGTTTTGCTTACATTAATTTTATTCCGATCCTGATCCTATTCATTTCCTTTTCTACTATAAATACTGAGGCAAAGTAATTGTTCAACATGTCTGCCATTTCCCCATAACCTTTAACAATATCCCCTCTTTCACTTTTTACTGGGCTAACACTGCTCCTGACTATCCACTTCACTTTTATGTAACTATAAAATTTCTTCTGATTTGGTTATGGTGTCCCTGACAAGTTTCCTTTTATAATCGCTTTTAGTCACTCTTATAAGTTGCTTTATGGCACTTTTCTGGTCTTTTGCAGCTTTGCTGTTCAGCAGGATCTGTGCTATTTTGTTGCATTTTTGTACGTCCTTTCTGCTGTTTTATGCTGTCTCCTATCTCTTTAGTAGTTCATCGCAGTTTTTTCTGTGAAGCAGAGCTTTTCCCTCTCAGGGATATGAACTAGTTTTGTATTGTGTTAAATGTTTATTTAAAATCTCCCAATATTTTTCAGTCATTTTAGCCATTAACATATTTTCCCAGTTTACTGTCAGCAATCCTTTGTCTCATCTCATTAAAGTCGACATTACCTAAATCCCTAATAGCTGATTCATGCCTTTTGCTTTCAAACATTACATTGAATTCGACCATGTTATGATCACTATTTCACAAATGTTCACCCACAATTAGGTTATTAATTAAATCTAGGTCATTACTCAAGATTAAATCGATTATTGCTTGTCCCCTTGCTACATCCAGGATATTTTGCTGCAGAAAACTATCCTGGACACTGCACTACTGACAGTGTGGCACATCGTTAGTTCTGCTCAGGAGCTTTTCTTGTGTGTTTGTGCCTTAGATTTGTTCTTGAATCCACAGTCCTCTGACAGTGCCATCAGCTCTGCCACAGGTGACCTTATGGTGTGAATAAGGCTTTGCACAGCTGATGCATGCTTTCAAACTCCTTGTAGGCTAATTCTCCAGATATAAAGGTCAAAATTCCATTAGACTTTTGATTATTTTCTGGGTATGACCATGAATTCAGGACTTGAGGATTTCCGGTTGGCCTATCTTACTGGAAGCTGCAGTTATTAATTGTTTTACGCTGCATGCTTTATCCCCTTGTCATTTTAATCTTTCCACCGGACTGCTGCTACACTTAGGGCACTTCCTCTCATCAATTCTGGCAATGAACGCACTCTCAAAATATCAATAGGATGCATTTCCTCTTTCAGAGGTTGATTTCCAACGTTTCTTCTGCTTGTATTTTGCAGTTAAACAAAACATAGCTTGACACCAAACTACTTTTCTTCAAAGTATACATTTTTCTTCCAGTAATAAAAGATTACCATATTTGATATTCATGAATAATTTGCAAATAAAGTTGCTGGGATTCAATACAAATTCGAAGTTTCTTTCCACCGAGTTGCATTGCCCTGCTTCAGCTTGTCTGTTGTGAAAACCTCCTTCATTTCCTATTCATCTGTCCCCTCTGTGCTCACTGACCTACACAGGCTCCCAGTTAAAACAATCCTGCAGTTTTAAAGTTCACAGCCTTCAAATCTCTCATTGGGCTAGTTTCCCCCTGCAGGTCATCCGGCTGTGCACCCCACTGAGAAATCTCTCCTTCTCAGATTCCAGCCTCTTGCTCCTTCTTGATTTTTATCATTCCATTATTGGTGGCATGATTGGGCATGATTCTCTTCCTAAGTCTCTCTGCTGCCCTTCTTCTCTTTGCTAATTTAATGTCTGTCTCTTTGACCAATCATCTGTGCTAATGTAGCTATATATGGCTTGACCTTAAACTGTGTTTGAGAACATCCCTTTGACATTTCTTGGGATGTTTTCCTCACTTAATGCTGCTATAAAAATGTACCCTGCATGCAAAATGATTTTACTGTAAAAAGAAAAAAAAGATAAACTTGTATTTATGCATCTTCCATGACTGTGGGACATTGTAAAGTGCTTCACAACCTATGAAGTACTTTACAATAAGTGTTTGAAATAGAGATACACATATTCAGAACGACGCAGAGCCAGAAGGTTGAAATGTGTTGCAGGGGTTCAAATGACTTCATTGGCCAAGACTGCATGACTTCACTCTCGTGATCTAATACCTAAATTAGTCTCAATAAAATGAAGCATGAGTAAGCAGCTCTTGTTTTGTTCTGGATTCTAGGAGACAGGTGCCAATATCTGCTTCTTGGCAATGGTTCTCAGAACTAAACCTTATTGCAATGACAGACTTGTATATCTGGATTTTCATGAGTCTAAGAGTCTGCTGCCAGGGTAAGGAAGATGGATTTAGCAGTGTAACTGCCGGGAGCCAGCTCACAAACATCCTTAATCTGCATTTAACTCAGCCACTGTACAATTAATGCAGCTGTGATGGATGTTGAAGCAAGGGTGGAATTATATGGTTTTAACGCTAGTCCAAAGTGTTCAATGTAGAAGCTTGTTACCAGGGGCCACTGCTCCATTGGCACCATACTATAGACAAACTGCACAGAGGCTACAAATAGGGACAAATTGGTTTCCAAGCATGTATCCATTTGATTAATGTTAAAGGAAGCTTGGGCATCCCCTTCCATGTCTACCCATTTTGTCAGAGCAGAACTTCACCCCATCCCCTCGTGTCTCAGAAGAAGGTCGGGAGAAAATTAAACAGGAAACTGCTTTGAGTATTAAGTCAGCAGGAAAGAAGTGGTGCGTGTATGGAATGAGCTGCCAGATGAAGTGGTGGAGGCTGGTACAATTACAGCATTTAAAAGGCATGTGGATGAGTACATGAATAGGAAGGATTTAGAGGGATATGGGCCAAGTGCTGGCAAATGGGATTAGATTAGTTTAGGATATGTGTTCGGCATGGATGGGATGGACCGAAGGATCTGTTTCTGCGCTGTACATCTCTATGACTCTATGACTCCAAGTGAGGTTTGAGGAGATTTTACAACAATCCAAAAAGCCAGAGTTGTGAATTTTGCATACTTTGGTTGATAAAATGACAGTGAAATGAACAATCCTTCCAAGTTGGTAGCTTTAAATTTGACTATTTTAGGAGGAAACAAGATTTCCTTTTCCAACAGTCAAGGGATCCTCAAAATTAAAATGCTATGCCCTCCCATTCCCATGAATCAAAACCTTTCCAGTATCTTCCAAATTCTAGGAACCAATAAGAAGCAACAACAAAGTGTTTAAGTTGTAATTTAGGCTCATCAGTTGTAATGAAATGCTTATCTCAATTGTTATATGAGTTTATATGATAAACATAAAGAAAATTAATGCCAAAACAGAAATTGCTGGAGAAACTCAACAGGTCTGGCAGCATTTCTGGAGAAAAAGCAGAGTTAAGGTTTTGAGCCGAGTGACTCTTCTTCAGTGCTGACTGGATGACTCTGCTTTTTCTCCACAGATGCTGCCAAACCTGCTGAGTTTCTCCAGCAATTTCTACTTTTGTTTCAGATTTCCAGCCCCTGGTTTTATTTGTTTTAAAACATTAATGTCATTTGATCTTAGTACTCACTTTTAGGTCCCAGACCAAAATGTGACAACAAGTAAGCATTACAGAAGAGCTGTGCTTCTTTTGTTTGTGGAACGGAATTACTGCAGCCGGGGCTCTAGCAATAAACAGTAGCATCATTGGATTGAATATTTTGTGTCTAGAGCTACTTAATTCAGGTAAATCCACTACCATTAGTGATGAATCAAAACCAGCTGGCTTAACCTTCCTGTCAGGGGTTCCAAGTCTCCGCTACTTCCTTGGAGATGTTTTATACATTTGGCAATGAAAGCTTAATGGTGTGTTTTCTGAATCACCTGATGCAAAGGCAGAAAGCATCAAATGAACCGTTCAGAAATGTTTACCTTTACTGAAAAGCATTTTTTGAGATTTTTCTTAATAACTGGATGAACATTGTAGTTGAGGCACCAGGAGGGTCTGATAATGGAACTGAACCCCATTGTATTTTGACTGAAAGACCTCAGACAGTGGTCTCTCCCAATGCACTTTGGCAGCAGCTGCCCCAAGCTTTAGTGCGTCCCTCAGCACGCAGTCCTGGACATTGGAATGTGCCAGTCTGCAACACTCGGTCAGGGTCAACTCCTTTTCTGGAAGACCAACATGTTTCAGGCAGATCAAAGAGCATCTTTCACTCAGTTGATAGTCCTGCAGGTGCAGGTGATGCTTGTGTTGGTGTATATCCTAAGGAACAGGCTGTAGAACACTGAGTCTCGCGTCACGGAGCTGCTTGGGATGAATCTTGACAAAAACCACTGTATCTTTCTCCAACGGCACATTCCAACAGAAGATGTGTGACTGTCTGAACCCCCCACCCCCAACCCCCACAGGTGCTTCAATGGCAGCATGCGGTAAGCAAACTGACCAGATGTACATGAAGGATCTCACAGGTAGTGCCATTCTCACTACCAGCCAAGCGATGTCTTGGTGCTTGTTGGAAAGTTCTGGTGACAAGACATTCTGCCAAATTACTTTAAAAGTTTGATCAGGGAATAACTGAACAGGATCCACTCTCTCCTTTTCCCACACAATTTCAAGGATGTTGTGCACCGACCAATTTCTGAAGGACTCGCCGTCAAAGGTGTTTCTCTTTGCAAGTGTCTCCACAAGGACACGTGATGCGGAAGGGTCCACCTGCTTGGAGTGTTCTGCGGCAATGAGGCCAGTCCCATCCTTCATAACACTAGGGATAGGTGTACGCAGTGACACTTGGTGTTTATGTATTGAAGGTCTATACACAGCTTTATTCCTGATGAAGGGCTTTTGCTGCTCCTTGGATGCTGCCTGAACTGCTGTGCTCTTCCAGCACCACTAATCCAGAAATTGATGCGGTCACTCACAAAGGTTGCCATCAGGATGAGGAAGGAGTTGGGTACATTCTTCCTCCTTTATCCAGAGCTTTGTACATGGCATCCCTGTGGAGACAGTCCATCTCAGGTCCCCAGAAGAAGTGGAAGATGGCTCAGGTGACTGCAGTAATGCAGGTTCTGGGAATGGGCCATAAAGATCCATCAATTGCAGTTTAGCTCAACTGACGATCCTCCTAGTTCTACTCTCAATCACGATCTGGTGTTGATTTCAAAATCTTCTGATGTTGAAAGTTCTCAGCTCAGAATCGTCCTGGGAGAACCACCTTCTTGATCCTGATTTGTCCCCTGCCAGGTAGGGAACATTAAAAGGCCAACGTGGAGAAAATGTCCTGGAGCAGTCATGACTTTCATAAACTTGCCCTGGTGTCAAACACAACACAACTGATGCTTTAGACCTGAGCTATTTCTAACTCCTTACGTTTTGGCCGCCAAAACTCTCGAAAGTGTAGGCACCATGTATCTTTAATTGTCATGATCAATCAACCTTAGGGAATGTTAATTATTCTTCTATGCCCATTTTGAGTGTAATCTGCAGTTACAATTAAAGCAAAGTTTAAACTGCCTCGCTCTATTTGTGACCAAGTTGCTAATAGCTGGGGAGGGTGGAAGGTAGATGGTCAGGATTGAATAGTATTAGACACAGACCGCTCCATCTTCTTTTCATTCAACAAAGAGGTTGGACAGCTAGGGTCAGTGAAGGGCTGCAAATGCTCTGCCATTTCTCTTGCACTTTGTTGAAGTTGAATCTCAATTTCACAGCATATATGGGTAAAGTTTATTGTGCTGAAAACTTTAAACATGTTGAAATACGCATGGCATGCAGCCATTTCATAATATCAAAGTGTACAATGCAACTAGACCATTGCAAACCCATCAACAGCCAAGGGAGGTGATGACTGTGATGATGACCAGAGTTACATAACAGTCAAGGGCACAACCCAAATCCCCCTCACTGTTTCTGGCAAAGGTTCAGCCTCCCTCTTCTCCCAGTTTCTAACCTTGGAACAGCTCTAATGTCCTCTCCTGTTAGTGATACTGTATATGGTTGCATCTCTGTTAACAGATCCCAGTAGGTGGCACCAGAAATACTAAGCTAGAGCTTGTGTGTGCCAAAATCCCTTTCCATTACTTTTTTTTGTGAAAAAAGGAATAATTTTTTAATAAAAACCTCCATGGATATAACTATTCCTTCAAATTAATGCAAAGAGAAAGCTTGATTCTAGAATCTCTCTCTTTTAAGAGGTGGCTCCAGACAGAAATTGTGAATATTTTCCTGAAGAAAACGTAGGAATAAACTGAATGCTGGGACAACAATGGGAGCAACAATAGGTAACAGATGGGAGAGGATGTTAGAATTTGGATTAAAGAATTAATTGAGCCTTTATTGGAGTAATAACTACTGAGAATGTGCAGAGGGAGTTATGTCATAGTGATATTCGATCAGGTGGAACCGATGCTTGGGTCTGAAGGCTGTGGACCTCTCCCACAATTTTCTGTATTTGTTATCTTCGTAAAGCCTGTTAACATTCACTCAGATTAAAGTGGACCTTATTTTCCCACATATTGGAAATAATGATCAACCCCACAATATAAAATATAGGAAGAATGATGGACTTCACGGTCCCTCCAAATACTGAACCTTGGAGGGAGAAAAAATATAACAGCAAGGTGGCTTTAAGGACCACAGTGGTATAAGCAGCAAGATAGGGTGAGTGACGATAACCCGATCACTGGACCAAGCACCTTGGAGACTTACTCTGACCGAGGCAAGCCATGAAGCCACAGACACTTTATTGACATTGCAGGGTCCCACAGTGTTGAACAGTAGTGGAGCTACCAATAGAAGATGCCGATCCAACAGCGCATCTTAGCGTGCAGAAATCGTTCAAACCATTATTCCATAAACATCCCCAAATGGCAAGAAGAAATATTACTCACCGGATGAAGGCTCATTCACACTGTAGAAAGCTACGGTTGCCATTATTGCATCCCTTGTTCATCACAGAGACTCAAATAAAGAATGAAAAAATCCATGTCTTTTTTTACATAGCCAACACTAGAACTCAGAACTCGCTATCAATGTTCACCACGCACACTTTAAGTTGGACACAAGGACTGCAGCTGGTGCTTTTTCAGACAGTTACATAGCTTCAGGAGGATGCACTACAACATTCATTCCTCTAATTAGTTAGCCCAGGAAGAAACAACCTCGTTGCACCATAGTGATGTCAGTATTATTGGTCACCATTTGGCATACAAGGAGCTCTCCATCAGGACATTTTCCAGAAGATCCACATGCTTATTACCAAGTGCTGAGTAGGGCTCATTGATTTAGTCTAGCACTATTACATTTTCTTTTCTCTTGAGAAAATGGTCTCCAACTATACCACTACACTGAAGTCAAGGGAGAGTGATACAAACCATTAAAAATCTCCTGAGAAAGAATTACAATTTTCATTTACCCCTACAAAACTACAGCTCCACAGCACTCCCGAATGGTTTCACTGCATGTCAAGCTTTAATGAACCAGAGTTCATGAAGCCAACTTCCTTCTCTTTCCTTGGCACTTGCTATTGAACAATGAACAAGTACAACAGAAGGAGGAATGCTGTAGGTAGAACAAGCTCATACCTTAAACCAGCTCACAACCTGCCCAGTCTGGATGGAAGCATCCCATGTATGGCTTTGGGACTAGCAGCTTGTGGCACAGCTCCAGCAGCTGAGATCATACCTGGGTGCATACACAAAATGACATCAGTAAGTAACAGGGGTGCTTTCACTTTGGCAAAGGAGAACTCAGTCACTGGGTGGCCTCTGGAGGATGCTGTTGCAACACAATGATGGAGACTGCAGTTTGCTGGCATTGATTGTCCACAACTTCCAATGAAACACCACACTTGTTTGTTTAGTCAAAATATCTTGCAAACTTTCCCTTGAGGACAGGGAGGTGGAAGAGTGGAACATTGGGTAAATGTGGTATATAGTCCATGGGAATATAGACATGGAGGGGGAGATGTGGAATAAAGATTAATTACTCTAAAGATATCTAGGGAGTTAAGTCATCGTAACTTCTGATCTCATTGTACTGAAGTTTGAGTCTGTTAGGCTCTGGATACAATGTTTATCATCTTCTGCATGAGTAAAATTGCCATAGCCCTACTGAACCACAGGGGCATTTTCTCATTAGATACAGACAATTGGTGATGCTTTAATCTGAGGGTCATCATGCCTCAGGCAAGGAGAGAGGTTGAGAAGGAGAGTCCTTTGGGACAGTCTCAGCTGGTTGCTGTTGAACCCACACTGTCGGGCATCATTCTGCATTGGAAATCTGTCATCCAGCCACCAAAACAGAAGTTGCTGGAAAAGCTCAGCAGGTCTGGCAGCATCTGTGGAGGGAAATCCAAGTTAATGTTTCGGGTCCAGTGAACCTTCCTCAGAATGTCTCTGATTTCTCTCCATAGATGCTGCCAGACCTGCTGAGCTTTTCCAGCAAATTCCATTTTAGTTTTTGTTTTTGATTTACAGCTTATGCAGTTCTTCCGGTTTACAATCAGTCATCCAACCAACTGAGCCAATCAATCCCCCATCTTGTGGATACAGTTATGTTTAATAACACCTGTAATTCACTCAGCTGAGTGCTATCAATAAAGATTCATCATTGAGTTTCAGGTGAATATTGGATCGATGTATAAATTTGTAACTTATCCTTCGGCTTTTAAAATTCCTGATAAATAATATCTGTTCACATAATACAAAATGCTGAGGAGTCTTCTCAACAGCATTTATTTGGTTCAAAACCTTAACATAGGTAGAGTCATAGTCATAGAGATGTGCAGCATGGAAACAGACCCTTTGGTCCAACCCGTCCATGCTGACCAGATATCCCAACACAACCTAGCCAGCACCTGGCCCATATCCCTCCAAACCCTTCCTATTCATATACCCATCCAGATGCCTGTTAAATGTTGCAATCGTACCAGCCTCCACCACTTCTTCTGGCAAATCATTCCATACACATACCACCCTCTGCGTGAAAAAGTTGCCCTTTAGGTCTCTTCTATATCTTTCCCCTCTCACCCTAAACCTATGCCCTCGAGTTCTGGACTCTCCCAAACCAGGGAAAAAAACTTTGTCTATTTATCCTATCCATGCACCTCATGATTTTATAAACCTCTATAAGGTCACCTCTCAGCCTCTGACGCTCCAGGGAAAACAACCCTAGCCTAGTCAACCTCTCCCTACAGCTCAAATCCTTCAACCTTGGCAACATCCTTGTAAATCTTTTCTGAACCCTTTTAAGTTTCACAACAACTTTCCGATAGGAAGGAGACCAGAATTGCACACAATATTCCAACAGTGGCCTAACCAATGTCCTGTACAGGTTCAACATGATCGCCCAACTCCTGTATTCAATACTCTGACCAATAAATGAAAGCATACCAAATGCCTTCTTCACTATCCTATTGACCTGCGACTCTACTTTCAAGGCGCTATGAACCTGCACTCCAAGGTCTCTTTGTTCAGCAACACAGCAACAGATAACCCAGACATGAACAGTTAAATGTTGTAGTGGTCTTCACATTGTATGTGAGCATGATAAACTACCAAACCATTCTTAACCGTTGCTCCATACACATAAATCTCATCACACTAACCTCAATGTGAGTACTGTTATACCACACCATCAGCTTGAACAGGTAGCTGCAAAATATAAAGCACAGCTGGCATTGAACTGTATGTGTGTTTCAAACCATGAAATATTGGACAACAGTCATACTGTACTTGGTGGCAAATTCTGATCTAGATTGCTCTGCCTCCTGGAGGAATCCCACATTTCTTCTCTGCAACGTGTGCCGGAGCCAGACTAAGGAAACGTTATGCCACTTTTACTCTGTTGCACAATTCCGACTGCTTCGTATTAAAGATTGCGGTATAATTGTAGCATTTATTTCTGACTACTTTATAATATAGGCTTTTGCTACAGCATACTTTAGTCTGTGCTTGTGAGGTGACCCTGTGCTGTCCCTAGAACTGAAACTCCTGCTCCAAATATAGTACTCACTGCTGACTTTAAGACACCTCAATACAAAGGATTTGCATGTGCCCTAGTTTCACAAGCCAGTACCGGTTTTTAGTCATTAACTGACTGGAGGCTTGTCAGATAGATTTGTTCTATATACTTGGAATATGGTATAAAGTATTGCTTTCACCAGAAAAGCAAGCTTGGAAAAATCAAACAGGTCATTTCAACTTTACTTTTTTAACATCAAAATACAAGGTAAAAATAAATTAATGTCACACTTATTTTAGAAATGGAAGGTAAAAATATGCACTAATGAATTGCTCTGAATAATGATATTCACACTCTTAAAAAATAGAACATATTCTGCATTAAAAACAGAAAATGCTGGAAATGCTAATTCCAGATCAGGCAGCATCTGCGGATGGATAGATAAAGACAATTAACTTTTCCGGTCTATGACCTTCCAACCACTGGGAAAAGTTGGAGGAGCAATGGGCTTTGAGTGAGGAGGACAGGACAAATGGATATTTTTGTTAGAGGGCCAAAGACAGGGGAGATTGAAGGAGGAGAGTTAGCTGCCCAGGTCCAAAGAGAATGGTGATTAGGCAAGGAAAGAAACAAAAAGTTGTACTTACAAAACTGTCTAAAAGCAAAAATAACAACAATTAAAATATCAGGTGAATGAAAGCAACAACAAGGATTTAGAAACGGCGTGTGGGGAGAAGTCTTTGACAACGGTCACCAGCAAGAAACTGGAGAGAGTGGAGGTTGCTGCAATGTCCATTGGAATACTTAGTGGTACATTGTGGTACATTGCTACTTTCCCCTGTAGCAGCTCTGGGAAGCAGCAGTGATGGATAGGAACACATCAGGACTTGTTCCCCTGTGACCAATTGCCGGCTGCACCTCCTGATGCTGCTTGGCTTGCTATGCTCTTCCAGCCTCCTGCCTGTCTACTTTGGATTCCAGCATCTCCAGTTTTTTTTGTCTCTAACCAATTGCAGGCAGCAGGCAGGAAAATAAAGTGCTGCATTCCTGGGAGAAACTGAGATCAGGTCAATGAGACAAGAATTGGCTCTAGAACTACAGCTTCCCAACATTTGGATGTCAAATGTCCAGAGGAAAATACTCCCTGTGACTGGATTCATCAGGAACAGTATGAGTTTATTCATTCCCAACAAGAGCACAAGCAGAAACCTAATTAAAAAGAAAAGCCTGGCTGGAAGCAGAAACCATTTGCACAGGACATATTTTCTGGAGACAAAGGACTTACACATGAACTTTTCTAATTTGATTCATTCGATTCCTGACTCTAAGAAGGCCTCAGGAGCTAACATGTGAGGGTAACAGAGGAACAGGGACACTGCATTGACTGCAATGGTTCAAAGTAAAAAACAAGCCCCCTCGCGAGATGAGTGATAACTGTGGCTGTGTCAACGTCTCCCACATCTTGAAAACAGCCAATTCAAAATAAGATCATTAAAAGCCCGAGTTTCAGTTGTTTGTGGTTGGAAATCTGACAACCAAAGCTTGAAAAAAAAAACCACATTACCCTGTGCAGTTAGTGCTGAATTGATTGCCTGCTGCAGGATTTCCTGTTTGGAAATCTAAAGTACTTTCCCAGTGCCTCAGCTAGTTTAGTGAGTGAGCAGCAGAGTTCGCGTGGATTAGGATGATCTCCAGTTCAATCGTCTGATTGGTCCCTTTGGAGCTGGTCCAGCAGAGGTGTCTCCTGGAGGATTCTCTTGGGACACCTCTCTCAGTGTCCCTGGTTTAGGGACAAAAGAGACACCCGGTATCCTGACACTTGGGGAACTTGGGTTCCGAATGACAGAAGCTCACAAAAGGTGGCCAACTATCGTACAATGGAGCAGAGTGAACTATACTGTGCCTCCAGCCTGCTTATCAGTCAGTTAGATCAGGAATTAGCTGATTCAGACTTAATTCCACTTTCCTGCAAGCCTCCAACACCTACCTAACCCATCCCAGATGGTAAGATAGATGATGAAGATATACTGGTCCAACTCAAAATGGAGGACCTGTATGAGCAATATGTTCATGCAACTTGTTGTTTCCTCATTTTTCCCTCTGGGTTGACTCCTGGGTTGAATCTGTCTAATTTAGCCTTGAAGATATTCAATGATCCAACCTGTATTTGTTGTTGAGAGTTCCAAAGATTAATGACGCTCTGAGAGAAGAAATGTTTCTTTATCTCCATCATAAATGGGAGAATCCTTATTCTCAACCCTCTGAGACAAGAAATTCCTCATCGCTGTCTTAAATGGGTGCCCCTTTGTTCTGAGATTATGCCCTCTGGTCCTGGACTCTCCTTCAAGGAGAAATCACCTTTCCACACCTTCCCTGCCAAGTCCCTAAGAATCTTATACATTTCAAGAAGGTTTCTTCTCATTCTGTAAACTCAGTGAGTACAGACCCAATCTACTCAAGCTCTATTCATACGCCAGTCCCTCCATACATGGGATCAGCCGAGTGAACCTTCTCTGGACTGCCTCCAATGCCATTATATCTTCCTTAGGATAAGGGAACCAAACTGTTCACAGTATTCCAGCTGTGGTCTGACCAAAGGATTGTACTGTTTTAGCAAGACCTTCCTATTTTCATACTCTGTACCATTTGCCTTCTCTGTTACAAAGGAAGCAGTGGCATAATGGTAATGTCACTGGGTGAGTAATCCAGAACCCCAGGCTAATGCTCTGTATCAAGGGCTCAAATGCCACCATGGCAGATGGTGCTATTTAAATTCAGCAAAAATATGGAATTAAATGGTGTTGTACAAGCCCATCTCATTTAATAATGTTTTCCAGAGAAGGAAATCTGTACCTTACTGAGCCTGGCCTACACGGGATTCCACGCCCATCGCAATATCGTTAATTTTCAACTGCACTCTGGGTAACTATGGATGAGCAATAAATAATCTGCTATTACCTGGTTCACTATTACCAATTCCCCAGCCTCATTTCCTGTGTTAACTTTGGCCTGTCTTTTCCTATTTATAGGTTTAAAAGAAGCCTTTGCTGTCTGTCTTGATAATTTGCATGGTTACCTTCAAAATTTATCTTCTCCATGTTTCTCTTTCAATGTAATGCTGTCCTTAACTTCTATGGTTAACCAAGGTTGACTTCCTAGAATCCTTCTTTCTCACTTGGGTCCATCTTTCTTATGAAGCCATAAATAAATTTCTTAAACATCTGTAATTGTTCCTAAACTGTCTTTGTGACTAAACTCCTTTCTGAGTCCACTCCATCTGGGTCCTTGGTAACTGTCCTTATTTAAGCTTAACACAGTTGTTCTGACCAAAATTCTTCCAAGTCAAACTGAATGCTAAACTCTATCATGTTAAGAGTCATGCAGCACAGAAACTGGCCCTTTGGTCCATCATGTCTATGCCAGCTAACAAACACCAAACAATACTAATCCAATTTGCCTGCATTTGGACCATGGCCTACTAGAACTTGGCGTTTTAAACATTTATCTAGGTGTTTCTTAAATGTTGCAAGAGTACCTATCTCTACCACCCTCTCAGGCAGCACGTTCCATATTTTACTACCCTCTGGGTGAAAAACTCTTTTCTCAGATCTCCTCTAAATCATTTGCTTCTCTCTTTAAACTTACGCCGTCTGGTCATAGACACATTTGCCATGGGGAAAATGTTCTCACCATTTATTCTGTCTATATTTCTGATAATTTTATATACAGCAATCAGATCCCTGCACAGCCTTCTCTTTTTCAGGGAAAACAAACCCAGCCTATCTAGTTTCTTTCATAACTGAGACTTTCCATCCCAGGCAAATGCTGGTGAATCTCCCCTGCACTCTCCCCAGTGCAACCAGTCCTTCCAATAGTGCGGTGACCAGAACTGCTCACAGTATACCATTTGTGGCCCAACCAAAGTTTTATAAAGTTGTGAAAGACTTCTCTGCTCCTATATTCTACACCTCAGCTAATGAAGGCAAGCATCCCATATGCCTTCTTCCCTGCTCAGTCTACCTGTGCTGACACCTTCAGGGATCCATGGACTTGTATACCAAGTTCCCCTCATTGTGTATATCCTTCCCTTATTGGACCTCCCACATTGCACTTATAAGGATCAAATTCCATCAGCCATTGCTGTGCCCAATTTACCAGCTGATCAATATGGAGACCATACTCCTCAGAATCAACAATACCCACCAATTTTCATGTCATTTGCAAACTTACTAATTATACCTTCTACATTCACATCTAAGTCGTTCATATAAATAACAGATAGTAAGGGTCCCAGCACTGTGATACACCTCTGGCCACAGGCTTCCAAACACAAAAACAACTCTCCTCCATCACTCTTTGCCTTCTGTTTGCAAGTCAATTTGGGATCCAGTTTGCCAACTTGCCTTGGATTCCATGGGCTTTTACTGTCTGGACCATTCTTCCATGTGAAGGCTTGTCAAATGCCTCACCAAAGTCCATTTAAACAACATCAACTGGGGCAGCATGATGGCTCAGTGGTTAGCACTGCTCCTTCACAATGCCAGGGACCTGGGTTCAACTCCACCTTTGGATGACCATCTCTCTGGAGTTTGTGTAATCTCTCTGTTTTTGCGTGGATTTCCTCTGGGTGCTTCAGTTTTGCCCCACAGTCCGAAGTTACGTGGGCTGGCCATTGTGACAAAGGATGTGTAGGCTAGATGGGCTAGCCATAGAAAAGCAGGGTTACATGGATAGAGTAGAGGGATGGGTCTAGGTGGGATGCCCCTCATCAATGAATTCAGTCACCTTTAAAATAAAAATTCAATTAAATTAAACAAGGATCTCCTTCTAACAAATCCATGCTGACTATTCCTGATGCCTTTCCATGTTTTGATTAGTACTGTTCCTTAGGCTGTTTTTTCCAATAATTTGCCCACCACTGATTTCAGACTATCTGATCTGTAATTACCTCGCCTGATCTTGCTGCCCTTCTTACAACATAGAACATAGAACAATTCAGCGCAGAACAGGCCGTTTAGCTAGCGATGTTGCACCAACCTGTGAACTATTTTCAGCTCATCCCCCGACACTATCCCATCATCATCCATATGCTTATCCAAGGATTGTTTAAATCTCCCTAATGTGGCTAAGTTAACTACATTGGTAGGTAGGGCATTCCACGCCCTTACCACTCTCTGAGTAAAGAACCTGTCTCTGACATCTGTCTTAAGTCTATCACCCCTCAATTTGTAGTTATGCCCCCTCGTACAAGCTGATGTCATCATCCTAGGAAAAAGACTCACTGTCTACCCTATCTAATCCTCTGATCATCTTGTATGTCTCTATCAAATCCCCTCTTAGCCTTCTTCTTTCCAATGAGAACAGGCCCAAGTCTCTCAGCCTTTCCTCATAAGACGTTCCCTCCAGACCAGGCAACATCCTGGTAAATCTCCTCTGCACCTTTTCCAATGCTTCCACATCCTTCCCAAAATATGGTGACCAGAACTATACTCAATATTCCAAGTGTGGCCACACTAGCGTTTTGTCTAGTTGCAGCATGATATCGTGGCTCCGGAACTTGATCCCTCTATCAATGAAACGTAACACATTGTACACCTTCTTAACAGCACTATCAACTTGGGTTGCAACTTTCAGGGATCTATGTCCATGGACTCCAAGATCCCTCTGCACATCCACACTACCAAGAATCTTTCCATTGACCCAGTACTCTGCCTTTCTGTTATTCTTCCCAAAGTGCATCGCCTCACATCTGGCATTCCATCTGAACTCCATTTGCCACCTCTCAACCCAATTTTGCAGTTTATCCAAGTCCCCCTGCAACCTGTAACATTCCTTCAAACTGTCCACGACTCCACCGACTTTAGTGTCATCTGCAAATTTACTAATCCACCCACCTATGCCTGCGTGTAAGTCATTGATCAAAATGACAAACAGCAGTGGTCACAAAACAGATCCTTGTGGCACATCACTAGTAACCGGATTCCAGGCTGAATATTTTCATCAACCACAACTGCCTTTTTTTCAGAAAGCCAGTTTCTAATCCAAACTGATAAATCAACCTCAATCCCATGCCTCTGCATTTTCTCCAACAGCCTACCATGTGGAACCATATCAAAGGCTTTACTGAAGTTCATGTAGGCCACGTCAACTGCCCTACCCTCATCTACATGCTTGGTCACCTTCCCAAAAAACTCAATGAGGTTTGTGAGACACAACCTACCTTTGACAAAACCATATTGACTATCTGAAATCAAATTGTTGCTTGCTTGATGATTATAAATCTTATCTCTTATAATCCTTTCCAAAACCTTTCCGACAACAGAAGTAAGGCTCACTGGTCTATAAGTACCTGAGTCATCTCTACTGCCCTTCTTGAACAAGGGCACAACATTTGCAATCCTCCAGTCCTCTGGTACTAAACCTGTAGACAATGACGACTCAAATATCAAAGCCATAGGTTCTGCTATCACCTCCCTAGCTTCCCAGAGAATCCTCGGATAAATCCCATCCGGCCCAGGGGACTTGTCTACTTTCAGTCCTTCTAGAATTGATAACATCTGTTCAGAACTAACCTTGATCCTTTCTAGTCTAATATCTCGCACATCATTCTTCTCCTCTACAATATTCTCCTTTCCCTGAGTGAAAATCGATGAGAAATGTTCGTTTAACACCTCTCTGATCTCCACAGTGTCCACACTCAACTTCCCACTTCTGTCTTTGACTAGCTCTATTCCTTCTTAGCTCTAATCATCTTTTATTCCTCACATACCTATACCTTGTTTTCCCTTTCTAACCAAACATTGTCTGCTACACTAGTTCTCTCAATCACATTTAACCTTCACATTACAACACCATCATCTTCAGCATTAGCTCACCTGCCAGTTATTTAACGACCCTATCACAATGCACTACCATTACTTGTTACTGGAGCCCTGTAACATTATCCTGGGCATACATTGAAACACTAGGTTAACAACATAACTGTCAGAATAACTTCCATACAGTGCCCCCTTTGAGACCAACAGGTCTCACACAGAGAAAGAATACAAGGAGGCCGACCACCCAAAGGCCAAATCGATCGACAGAGCCCCAAACGCAGACAATAACAATTTCCAGGGTCCAGACCTCAAAGGATTCTCCCTCTACACCTAGAGCACAGGTCAAAAACCCGTCCCAGAATAACAGGAACTGGAAAAAGGACCCAAAGACCCCACACAATATAAACGCGCATGCAACACATGCAAGTCAGGCATCTCCATCCGAACAAGGCTTCAGCACCACGGCAAACATCAGATCATTGAAGCAGAGGGACGAACCTGCAGCAGAAGAAGTGGCTGGTCCAGAGTCCACTGGAACAACGGGGAACCGTCGCGCAGCAAGACGCACTGAAAAAAGATGCCACAAGAGGAAGACCACAGCAAAAGACAATGGCAGCAACAAGCAACACAAAACCCACAACAATCCTAAATGCAGCGAACCAAGCCCCCCATTAACCCAAAACACCATCGAACCAGCCCAAGGCCTGCTGAGTCTGCCATGCCACCCGACCAGTCACATCCAATTGCTCACCCAATGTAGGGAGGACATCAGCAGATTAATCAATAAATTGCCGCTGATCGTAACAGATATAATTAACCCACCCAGCATTCATGCAAATCCCAATGGCAGGGATAAGTGAGTCCCAGCCCACGGCAATCTCACTCCTGGCCCAAACCATATTGGGGATACCTGTTGACTAACCAATACCAAGAATGTGTATTGCCAGATCAGGGACATACTCCAGCTTAGGGCAGTGTAGAGTTGGTTGTGACAGGGCAGTGGCACTACCAAGAGAGATCTGCCAGGTCTGCTAATAAGCATCTTTCTGTTACCAGACATTGGCTCCCTCAGTATTTCCTGTGTGTGGATAGACTCACATATCATACTTAGCTGTTGCATGTTTACTTAAGTTCAGTTCCAGTTGTTCCAAGCGATGCCCATCACATGGACCTCTGCACTTGGGCACTAGCTTGGGTCTACTGGTAAGCATTTCATGTGGCACCAAGTTAGTCATGCGGTTAGTTTGTACATGGGAGCTCATTCGTGCCAGCAGCAGCACATCAGCCCAGTTAAGATTGGTGCTCGATAAATCTTACTCAATTTAACTTTCAAAGTACCATTAATCCATTCCACCATAACTTCTGACTGGGGATGATACACACAGCCAAACCTCAGCTTAATCTGCAGCACCAACTTAACCACCATCTGGATAAAGGCAGACCCATTACTCAAACTGATCTCTGATGGTAGGCCAAACTATGGAATAACTTCAGTCGTTAAAAGCATTACCACTGTGCCTGCCCCTGAATCTTTTGACGCGGTCACTTCTACCCATTTACTAAACCTATTAATGACCACCAACAGATATCCCATTTTTCTCACTGTCCTTGTCATGTCTACATAGTCGATCACTAAATGCTTAAATGGCCCATCAAGTACAGGCATATGTCCTATAGGGGTCACTATCCCCTTTGTGACATTACTTTGTGAATAGACATCACATTGCGATAATATATAACCTACTGAAGCCTGCAAGTAAGGTGACCAAAGGCCAACCATCTCTATCTACATCAGCACTTCCCCTCTAGCATGGTGATCCAACCCATGTGCCTCTGAGGTGAGAATGGTCAACAAAGGGGTAGGTGCCACCCATAAACCTTCTGCTGTGCACCACAGACCTTCCTCGTTATGCCTGCACCCCCCCCACCACCCCCCCCCCCTCTTTGTCCCCACAATAGCTGCTCAGCTAAGGTAAAAAAAAAACCAAGAACAAAGAAAATGTACAGCCTAGGGACAGGTCCTTTGGCCCTCCAAGCCCAAATTGATCCAAATCCATTGTCTAAACCTGTCTTGAACAAAGGAACCATATTAGCTATCCTCCAGTCATCTGGCACTTCACTTGTGGCCAGCGAAGTATTAAATATTCTGCCATGGTCTCAGCAATCGTCCTCCTTTCCTCCTATAGCAGCCTGGAATACATCTCATCAGATCCTGGGAAGGTATACATATTTATGCCCACTAAAACATCTAATACCTCCTTCCATATTAACCTTAACATGTTCTTAGAACCTCACCATTCCAAGTGAAATCTCCAGCTATGAAGCTTTTCATTGCAGACACAGATGAGAAATATTCAGCACGGTGGCTCAGTGGTTAACACTGCTGCCTCACAGCACCAGGGACCCGGGTTTGATTCCAGACTCGGGCAACTGTCTGTGTGGAGTTTGCACAATCTGCCCGTGTCTGCATGGGTTTCCTCTGGATGCTCCGGTTTCCTCCCATGATCCAGACATTTGCAGGTTAGGTGGATTGGCCATGCTAAATTGCCCATAGTGTTCAGGGGTGTGTGGATTAGGTGCATTAGTCAGGGGTAAGTGTGGGATAATAGAGTAGGAAAGGGATCTGGGTCGGTTACTCTTCAGAGGGTTGGTGTGGTCTTATTGGGCTGAAGGGCATGCTTCCACACTCTAGGGATGCTATGATTCTATGATTTTTTGACTCCCCCATGAGGGAATCTACCTCAGCATCTAACCTGTCAAGCCTCCATTAGTTCCTCATAAGATAATCCCTTCATCCCAGAAATCAGCCAAATGAACCTTCTCTGAACTGTTTCCAATTCAAGTAAATGCTTTGTTAAATACGAAGACCAAAATGGTACTCAGTGCTCTGCGTGTTGTCTCACCAACATCCTGTATATTATAACAAGACATGCCCACCTTTAAACTCCATCCCCAAGGTCAAGTACAATCAATCATTGAGGGGACTATTATAATCTTACCCATCCATCAAGAAATGGATTTGGACCCGATTTTGCCCATTTTGCTCACTGGCAATATTACATTCGTTGACCTGAGTTGTCCTGTGTCTTAGTTCACAATGGGGCCTGTGACCATTGGATACTTATTCAACTCTACAGAGCATCCCCATCAAATCCAATGAAGTGGACATCTCATGCTTCATATTGCTACTTACCAGCACTAGACAGTGACTGGATACCTTGGCCAATTTCTCCCTCTTACTAGCTAAAGTAACATAAGGCTTGCACTGTCTTTGATGTCGTAACTTAGCACACATTGAACCTCAGGTCTACTGAATGCATCAGCATACTACACACAATGGCACCTTTAGTCACAGAAGTCTCTTTGTGGAACATTGGATGTGTACTGTGGACATGTGACCATCACATTTATAGTTGAAACAGATATTTCTGTTAATTATTGTGTAACACAACATGATCATACTATCTGACCTGGGTTTTCTGATTTAGGATTTATCCATCTACAAAGAACATGCCTTTTCCCCAAATCTTCAGCTTCATGAATTTCGAACAGGCCACATCAAGGGGTAAGGAAAATAATCCCAAATTGAAGTGGAGTTGTTTGGATTTGTTGCTTGGGGTGAGGCCACAGAAACCTTTGAAATAGAGGGCAAGACTTTTAAAGTTAATAAGTTGCTTAATCTAAAATAGACTTGGTAACTCAGACTCAGGGCTACATGTGGTTCAAAGGTTAGTACTTGGACCGTCAACACAAGGCACCAGCTGGAATTTTATTTCCTAATTTTCATTGAAAGATAGGGAAGGTTCATTCTAAATTATGAAAAGATTTAATCAAAGTAAAGCCATTTCAGCTCACCACAAACTGACCTTCTTTCATTTGCTTCCCTGCAAACATTATATCAGGAGCTTAGGTGATCCTTTCCCCAGGACACACCAGCCCTCTTGTCCCTGAACCTTGTAAAGCAGACAGAGGCACACAGGAACAGTCAGTGTCTTGACCTAAAGAAAGGGTGTCCAGGAACTCTAAAATGGAAGATCACTATCAATAAAAAACTGATGAGACAATCAACATTTCTACATCAAAAAAAACTCATGAAAGATCAAAAACCTCCTTTGATGGAAAAATTGAGACATGTTCATGCGTTCTTTTATTTATTGTTTTATTTATTTCCTAACCTCAACATCCCCCCCCCACCCCCGCCTCAAAGTTGAAGTCCCATTACTCACAGACAGTTCTCGCCATCATGTTACCTCCTCTTGTTTGCAGATGTTTTCACAGGCCCAGCAGTCGATTCACACGACAGGTATTTGGTACAGGCTACAAGGACAATATCACTCTGTTGAGTCACCCTAGTGCAGACAAAAAATACACAACTGTTGGCGTTATGAAAAAAAAGGAACATTCTTCAAGTCTGACCAAATCTGTCAACATTTGTACATGAAAAGATAAATATTTCAGGTACAGTTAAAGCAGACATTTGGTGGAGTGTTTTTTGGGAGAAAACTCAGCAAAAAAGGGATAAGTCAAGGGACTGACTATTAATTAGAAAATTCAACAAGAAGGGATCACAACAGTATAAACATGGGTTTTAGCAGAATAATAATGGCCCAACCTCTGGGCCAGGAGGCCTGTATCGAAGACCCACCTCTCTAGAGGTGTGTCGTGGCATGTCTGAACAAGTTGATTGACATATCTAAGAATGGGCTCAGCAGCCCTCACAGCCTGCTGACAGGCCTTTATGGGGAGATGATCTGCCTCCCTTAAACAATGATGCAGGCCCATTTCTCACTGACATTACCAAAACACCAATTGTAAATTTAAAGGATACACGGATGGAGTATTTAATGCATGTGTTCTTCCCTAACCTAATCTGGAAATTTGGGCAGAATTTTTTGCTGCTTTCTTTTTGTTTCAGAACCTGGAAGACTTTGCCAACTTTGCCCAGACTGAGAGCCAATGCCATGTAATCAGGACCCAGAGTGGTGCCTGCAGCTTCAAACCCACATGAGCCAGGATCTCAAAGCACAGGTCTTCCCTTCAGTGCTAGCCCACTTCATCAATTGGCCATGCAAAGGTCAAAGACAATTCAGATTTTATTAGCTCTTATTACTAAAACAACATTAAGAGATATAACCTGTTTGTTAATTGTTAGTTCATACCAAATACAATGCATAGGATAATCCTGGTCACAGTCAATGCATTTGAAACAGAAAACAAATTGGATCATATGAAGCAGAAATATAGTTCACCACTCATAAATTCTCTATCGGCCTAGGTGAGAGAAATATCTGAGGAAAAAGAGAAATAAGTCTGAATGGGACTGGGAGGGTTATAGCTCTCTCAGGGAAGCTATTTGAACTTCACAGGTACACTTACAGATGTAGTGATTGTAGCGAGATCAGTCGAGTGGACCTCATAGAAGATGAGTTCCCTAATTGGGGCTGTTAATCTGGTCCAATCAGGGAGCCCTGGCTGACAAATGAAAACAAGCATGTCAAACATCCTGTTTACTCTGACAGCTGGCCCTGAGGGAGCGGGATCAGTGTCAAGTACTTTCCACGTGTAAATAAAAGGTGACTCGGTGACAGGATACCGGCCTCTTTGGAGTTATTTCAGTGGCACTGAGAGAAAAGCACGCTCCTAAGGAAATTCACTCACAACAGTTGTCTTGGGGTAAGCTGGTAATGGTTTTAAGCGTGCTGAACACCTTTCCAGTTACAGCTGACAATGTCAGACTTTGGACGCAGAAAGATCCGGTCCCGGCAAAACTGGTGGCGATGGGGAAATCCAAAGAGACATCGCAACCAGAACTGAAAATGTTTTGCACCCAGAGAGACCAGATTACAACAGAGGACGGCATATTACTCTGGGAATCAAGAGTGATTGTCCTGAGCAAAGGAGTTCAGATACTGGCTTAACTCCACAGGGTCAGCTACGAGTTTCGAAAATGAGGATGTTGCTGAGAAGTTATGTCTGGTCACCAGGATTGAGAACAGACATAGCTGCTTTGATGGAGTATGGTCCAGAATGCCAACAAGGACAAAGATTACCACCAGCAGCTCCTCCACATTCATGGGTCAACCCTAGACTCAGTTACACATTACTATGCAGGTCTTTTTATGGGCTCAATGTTCTTAGTCATTGTGGACTCTCATTAAAAGTGTGAGGACGTGCGTAAAGTTCATTCGTCAAATACGGGGGCTATGCTAGTAAAAATGTGCAGGAATTTGAGTATTTCCTAAAGTCAGATGGCACTCGTCATATAAGTACATGACGTGGTCTGGTGAAAAGAGCAGTCCAAATTTTGAATGCAGGTTCAAAGAAACAGCCTACAGCTTCACTAGATACCAAACCATCACAGTTCTAATTTGATATTAGAACCACCCCTCATGCAATTACAGGGATAGCTACAGCAGAGTTACTAGAGTCATAGAGTCATAGGGATGTACAGCACAGAAACAGATCCTTCAATCCAACTTGTTCATGCCGACCAGATATCCTAACCTAATCTAGTCCCATTTGCCAGCATTTGGCCCATATCCCTCAAAACCCTTCCTATTCATATACCCATCCAGATGCTTTTTAAATGTTTTAACCAGCATCCATTGCTTCCTCTGGCAGCTCATTCCATACACACACTATTTTATGCGTGAAAGAGTTGCCCCTTAGATCCCTTTTAAATTTTTCCCCTTTCACCCTCAACCTATGTTGTCTAATTCTCGACTCTCCCACCCTAAGGAAAGAAAAACTTGTCTGTTTATCGTATCCATGCCCCTCATGATTTTATAAATCTCTCTAAGGTCACCCCTCAAACTCCAACACTCCAGGGAGAACAGCCCCGACCTATTCAGCCTCTCCCTATAGCTCAAATCCTCCAACCCTGGCAACATCCTTGTATATCTTTTCTGAACCCTTTTCAAATTTTGCAACATCTTTCCGATAGGAAGGAGACCAGCATTGCACACAATATATGGGAAGAAAACTCCGCGCTAGATTAAATCTGATCTTCCTGGACCTAGGGAAGGGAGGTTGGAATGGTATCAGGGATACCAATGCCGGACACAAGACTCTGCTAATCGATAGAGAGACAGTTTCCTTCGGGGGTCGAAGTTTTCTGCGAGAACCGCACGAATGGCCCTGGATGGGTAAGAGGCTTGGTTGACACAAGGTGGGAGTAATTCAGGAGACACAGCAGAGATTCATCCCTAGAAAAAAGACACATGGTATAAGGAGGATGAGGCAACCATGGCTGACTAGGGAAATCCGGGAAAGCATAAAAGCCGAAGAGAAAGCATATAATGTATCGAAGAGCAGTGAGAAACCAGAGGATTGGGACACTTACAAAGACCAAAAGAGGACAACAAAAAAAAAGAGATGATTAAATGAGGGTAAGCTAGCCAGGAATATAAACGACAGTTGTACGAATTTCTTGAGATATATAAAGGGCAAAAGAGAGGCAGATGTAGACATTGAGTCACTGGAAAATGATGCTGGAGGGATAGTAGTGGGGAATAAGGAAATGACCGAGGAACTGAATAATTACTTTGTCATTCTTCACGTTGGAAGACACGAGTAATATCTCAAAAATTCAAGAGATTTAGGGGGCAGAGCTGAGTATAGTGGCCATCACCAAGGAGAAAAACTGAAGGTAGATAAATCACCCCCGAGTTCTATAGCAGATAGTTGAGGAGATAGTGGAGTCGTTAGTGGTGGTCCTTCAGGAATCACTAAAATCCGGAAGGGTCCCAGAGGACTGGAAAATCACAAATGTGATACTCCTATTTAAAAAGGGAGTAAAGCAAAAGACAGAAAATACAGACTGATTAGCCTAACCTCGGTCGTGGGTAAGATCCTGGAATCCATTGTGAAGGATGAGATTTCTGGATATTTGGAAGTATATGGTAAGATAGGGCAAAGTCAACATAGTTTCATCAAGGGGAAGTCATGCCTGACAAATCTTCTGGAATTCTTTGGGGAAGTAATGAGCAGGTTAGACCAAGGAGAACCAATGGATGTTATCTACCTGGACTTCAAGAAGGCCTTTGACAAAGTGCGCACAGGAGGCTAAGTAAGATAAGGACCCATGGTGTTAGAAGCAATGTGCTAGAATGATAGAAACTTAACTATCTGGCAGAAAGCAGAGAGTGGGAATAAAAGGGCCCTTCTCAGGATAGCAGCCGGAAATAAGTTGTGTTCTGCAAGGCTCAGTTTTGGGACCACAACTTTTCACTTTATACATTAATGATCTAGATGAAGGTATCTAGATAGAAATTGGGAAGATGTTTCCATCGGTAGGAGAGACTACAACCTGAGGCCTTGTCTTTGAGTAAAGGGAAAACCTTTTAGAATGGAGCCAGGGAGAAACTTCTTCAGCCAGAGAGTGGGGAATCTATGGAATTCATTGCCACAGAAGGCTGTGGAGGCCAGGTCATTGAATATATTTAAGACTGAGATAGATAGGTTCTTGAGTATCAGTGGGATCAAGGGTATGAGGAGAAAGGAGGAGAATGGAGTTGAGAAACTTATCATCTATGATTGAATGGCAGAGCAGACTTGATGGCCTAATTTCTGCTCCTGTGTCTTATGGTCTTATGGTCTTATTAAGGTCAGGTTCTGTGATGTATAAAGTTTGGATAGGTGAGACAGTCCTCACCAAACGTGTGGACCATACAAAAGCTGCAAATTCACAAACAGTATGGCAGCAAGCCATGCCCAGCTCCATGCTGCAATTGGTAAGGCTGACAGAATCCATGGGTTCTCCCTCCCTGTCAAGTGTTAAAGAGACCTTGGATTCTGACATGGACATGGTGACTGTCACCATCTCAATGCCTTTGCCACCTGAAGAGAATGAAATTCTTCTGGGAGGCCTCAGGCACAAAAGGCGAGCTATTGCGTGTTACAACACCACCCGTATCCAAGGTAGACTCAGGAGAACCTGACCCAGTGCTAAAACACCACAGAGGGAGCTACAAAAAAGAATTGGCCTATGTCCTTAGACTCAGAGGAGGCAGGATGTAATGATTGCAAAGGGATCAGCCAGGTGGATCTCATAGAATATGAGTTCCTTGATCTGGTCCAATCAGAGACCCTGGATAATAGATTTAAACAAGAGGGGCAGATATCCTGACTTTCTGAGAGCAGACGCTTAGGGAGCTACATCCGGATCAAGGACACTCTATGTGGAACTAAAGAATGACTTAGTGACGGGATACTGGCGCCTGTGGACTTATTTCAGTAAAAAGCCAAGAAATGTCACAAAGTTGACTATCAGTCTACTTCTCTCCACAGTAGAAAGGAAACTGCTATACAATGTGCCTGAGGCAGAAAGGGCAGCTTTTACAGTAATTAACTTTTAAAAATGTTATTCTTTCTTGAAGTTTGGGCAGTGCTGACAGGACAGGTAATACTTGCCCTTCCCCTTTTGGTCTTGAACTGATGGCATGCCCCATCAGTTCAGAAGGCCATTAAGAGTCAAGGGCATATTTCTTTGGGTTTGGATTTACATGTAGGCCAGGCCAGGGTCAGATTTTCTCCCGTAAAGGACATTAGTGTACCAGGTGTGGCCTTATGACAATTGACAAGTTATGAGCGGACTAAGCCATTTCAATCCTTCATCTTGCTTCACCATTTAATAAGACCATGACTAATTGTAACCACAGGACCACATTCTTACTTTGTTCCATTAACCCATTTGCCCCTTTGATCACCAAGATTATAACCATCTCTGTTTTTTAAAATATTAAAAGACAGTAATTCCACTACCATTCGAGGAAGAGTTCCAAAGATTTATGACTCTCCGGTGAAAATGTTTCTCCTCATCTCTGTATTTAATGGGTGACTTTTTTTTTAAAAGTGGCGATCCTCCTCAGTCGACATTCTCCCAAAGGAGGAAGCATCCTTTCCACATTACTGCCAAGCTCCTCAGGAACTTATATGTTTCAAACTAATCGCCTCTTACTCTTTTAAATTTCAGTGGATACAGCCAGTCTACCTTTTTCTCAGAAAGCAATTCTTCCAATCTGAGCTATTCTTATTTACATACGAGTCTTTTGCAATTTATGCGCAGAAACACCCAGATTCCTTTCCATCTCAGACCTTTGCAACTTCTCATTTTTCGATGATATGCTTTTGTTTCATTCTTTCTGCCAAAATGGACAATTTCACATTTACTCACATAATACCTGTAGTCCATTTGCCAGGTCTTTGTTCACACACTTAACCAATCAATATGTTTTTGTGGCTTCCTTATCTCTTCTCGCAATTTACCTTTCTACTCGGGTCTTCACTCCTGGAAAAGTCATACTCAAAACATTAACTCTATTTCACTCTCTGCAGATGCTGCCAGACCTGCTGAGTTTCTCCAGCATTTGCTGTATCTGTTCTAATATAGTCTGCTGTCCAGTCAGCTCCAGGAAGTGCTATTTTAAGAAATCAAGACTGAAAACATTCAATGAATTTTTCTTTTAAGGTACTTTTGCCCATCTTATTTTTCCAGTTTATGGGTAAATTCTGATTGGTGCACTGCAACAAAGGGAAATATCAACAGGAATACCTTCTGTCACCCTCTAGGCTTTGGTTAAAGTTTGTAAATATATTGGGTTTTAATCCCGTGTAGCATTTTACAACAGGCTTTTGGATTTAACCTTGGATAAATACTACATCATTCAGATGTCCTCATTAGGAATTTAACTAAAAGATTTAACCTTCTGATCATTTTTATTCTGTTCACCTGATACAAACACAAACAGTGGTGAATCTTTCATTCATGAATGTCATTGTCTGTGCACATTTGTTTTATGAAGGTTGCCCAGAGTTTAAATGCATAAAATTATATTGTTACACCAATGGTCATTTGAATCAATGCTCCCTGTATGTATGGGTTGGATGGTATGGTACTTTAGCCACAATGCCTCAAATGTAAACAGCACTGTTCACGACATACACCAATTTGTTATTGGCATTCATGATATTTCAACAACTGGGAATATCAACAGGAATTTATAAAGTACCAAGTTATAAGCTTAACAAGCAACAGAAATAGTGTTTGTAGAATATTCTATCTAAGAAACAATTCATGCTCTACCAAATATGGTTGAAAGGTTTAAACCCAAAGTGCCTAAAGTACATTATATTACCAGCACAGAAGCAGGTATTTCATCTGACAGGGCTATGCTGGAGTTTGTACACCATATCAACCACTTCCCAATACCCCATCTCACCCTCTCAACCATCAGTGGCTGACAACTGCTTGAGTATCACAGCTCAGTTATACACTGTGTAAAAGATGCAAAGCAAAGGGTGTCAAATGCAATAAAGTACTAACACTATCAGAAATGGGTTGGAGTTTTGGAGCTGGATTTATAAACTTACCGGTTCTAATTTGGCTCTGACCTGCATAATGTTGCAATGTTAACAAGAAAAGTGATTTGGTGCTGATTTCTGTTTTCAGTTCTGTGTCTCAAAAGCTGCTTCTTGAGGCTTCTAATTTTATCTAAAAATCCCAGGGATGGTCAAACTGAAAATTTCTGAAAGAAAGATGGCAAGAAAGTATTTAGCACCTTTCACAACCCTGAAATCTTCGGAAATGCTTCACATTTAATGAAATGTCACCAAAAGTTTTCTGGTAAACATATCAGTGAATTGAGAGTGGAGTCGGTTCAGATAAGAAATCAATAATGTACACCTATCCTTGTTTCCTTCACGATTGAATGGTAGATAGAATATTGCTTTGCTCAATGTAAGTTATTTATAGATATGATAGTAATGGATATTTTTCTTTAAAAGCTGCTTCTGCATTAAATGTGAATTTTTTAATTACATTTCCACTTATGCAATAATGTTTCTGATGAGTTAACACTAAATAGTAGGGAATAAGCAAACCATTCAACAGCTCAGACAGGCAATCTTTATTGTTAGGCAGCTGGATTACAAATGGCACATTCAACCTGGCATCCTGCAGTGGCTTTTAATCCTTGGTTGGTGTCTACAAAAATTGTACAATCTTCAAAAAAACTTCCAGGCTGTGCACTCATATTTAACAGTTATTGAACAAGCTGTGTAATATGGGATTATGTATCCTCTCAATAAAGGGCCACACTAGGAAATAAATAATCCGCAGGAGGAAACATCAGTATTCAGGAGTTCTTTTGTTATTTGTGCACATTGCAGTGAGGATGAGAACTTAAAGCAACAGAAGCAAGTATTATCAGATGTTCCTGGGTTAGGGCTTTGCTTTACTGAGAACAGCAGAATATCACCCTTTGCTTTTACCAGTGGGAGTTGCACATTTCCTTCCCAGTCTTGCAACCTTGAATGAATTTATTAATTTACAGGATTTTTATTTCATGAGCACCAACATCCCCTTTCAGACCTGGGTTGAATCTGCTGTGAATTCTTACTCAAAACAGATTGAGGATGCCTCTGTGCTGGTAGACCAGTTAAAAAGACAGCAAAAGACAATGGGGCACTCCATGTCTTAGACAGGCTGATTCAATATTAAATATCAATTTTTTTCTCCATTTACACAACTCAGCATTATATCAGATAACATTATGTAAGTATTGCTTAACGTTCAATTCTCATTCATACTCGCTGTAGATGTGATTATAATGTTTGCAATGAGTCTTTGAATAAGTGCTGGGAATACAATGACCATCTCGTGGGGAATCACATTTATTTCTATTGTACACAAAAGATAAGGAGAAGACAAAAATGTTTTATATCAAATTCAACACCTCTATATCATTGGTTATTTTAACGGTAATTGGTTATTTTCATCAGAGAATTGCAGCATTTAACATTTAAGAATTTTCATAAATGGGTAGGGATGTGGAGTTGAGGTACAATCAGAGTGATCACAATCTTATTCAATGGCAGAAATGGTTCGAAGGGCCAAATGGTCCACTCCTGCTCCTAGCTCACATGTAACAGGGACCTGCATAATCTGTGCACTCCAAGCATTTACAACCATTGGAATAGTTCACATGTTTTTTTTCACTAGTTTGAGGTAATATATTTTGCTCAATCTTGATTATGTTTGCTCTGCTCAGATCGGTGTTGTATTCACTTATGTAAAAACAATGACCACACCTCAAAAAAGGTCACAGGAAGTGAAGTACTTTGAAGCATAATGATGGTACGATACAAAGCAATTTTAAATGCATTGGTTCCTATACAACCTTAAACAAAATAAATTAACCAGACAAACGACACCTTGATGTTGTCGCAATGGGAGCTGGTTAGCTCAATTGGCTGGACAGTTGATTTGCAATACAAACTAATTACAACAATGTAGGTTCAATTCCCACACTGGCTGGGGTTACCATGAAAGACTCTCCTTTTCAACCTTTGTCTGGTGTATGGTGACCTCCAATTAAACCACCTCCAGTTGTCTGTCTCAAGTGAAAGGCAGTCCTATGGTCTGGTAAGACTATGGCAACTTTGCTACATTGTCACTGAATGAAGGATAGCCATATACGGGAAATATGTGAAGTATATCTAAGATTGAGTGTGTAAGTATTAGGGCAATTGGAATGGCTAAGATACTGTTTTTGCCCCTGCTTGTCTGCTCCGGATATCCATTTGTTTTAGGTGAAATGAAGGAGCACCACATTTGTAGGCAGGAGGTTCTGGGAGATCAGGGTTCCGGCAGAAATGTGGAGCACTACTTCCATTCTGACAGGTCTCTGGTAGTGCAGAACAGTCAGGGGAGGCAAACACACTCCTGTTCCCTTTCTCACAGCAGTCAAGTGATGTAATCTGCCATTTCAAAACCAGGAATCACAGTCAGCCACTTTGGCTGTTCCCATGAAAGGGTAAGTAAAAAGGTAACTGTGAGGTTAGAATACTGGGAGTGTTGGGTGCCAGATAGATAGTGGGGAGATAGGGTGCTGGATACGTAAAGTGCCCAGACATAGGTATCAGATAAATAAGGTGCCAGTAGGTTTAGGGTGCCAGATGTGTAGGGATTAGACTGCTGAGGCTGGTGGGGGTGGTAGGTTTTATCATAGAATATCATAGAATCTCTACAGTGTGGAAGCAGGCCATTCAGCCCAACATGTCCACACCATCCCTCTGAAGAGCATCCCACCCAGACCCATTCCCCTGACTAATGCACACAACCTACACATCCCTGAATTCTTTGGGCAATTCAGCACAGCCAATTTACTTAACCTGCACATCTTTGGAATGTAGGAAGAAATTGGAGAAACCTAAGGGAAACTCACACGGACACGGGGAGAGCATGCAAACTCCACACAGACAATCACCTGGTGCTGTGAGGCAGCAGTGCTAACCACTGAGCTACCAGGCCGATTGGAGATGGGTGTCAGGAGCTAGTGGGGAATAGAGTGTCAGCTTCTGGTGGTGTGGGTGAACTTTCAGCTCCCAGAGGAGAGTGGGACGCTTGGTCAGAGTCTGAAAGCAGTTATGTGTTTTGGGAAAGTGTAATTGAGGGTATATAAGGCATACTGGGGGATATTTGAATAGTTTTAGGGGTGTCATTTACTCATAGACATTTATAGGACAGAAAGAGGCCATTTGGTCCATCATGTCATGTTGGTTAATCCAGATCTGATTAGACTAATCCCAAATTCGAGCTTTTGGCCCATAGTCTTTGAGGCAGTGAATTCTAAAAGAGTTAGACTAGCTATTTAATAGTTGAATGTTTCCTGAGAAACCTTTTGCTTAACAGCAGGGGAAAACTCCAAAATCTCTGAGTTTTATGGATATTTTTGAAAGGTCACCAACAGAGGGAATTGATCATAATTTCAATTTCCTGGGCAATTCCTTTGGGGTCTGTTACACTGGGGATTCCTCAGGGCCCCCATGTGAAACTCCCAAATACAATTCACAGATGATTATCCAGCCAGAGGAAAAGCTGGGCCAATACATCCCCCAAAAAATAATGAATTGTGTTATGGACTAGGTCAGACTACTCAGAACGTTCTTAAGCAGGCAGCCCAGACCATAACTTTGTAATTTATTTTGGTAAGTGTCCAGTGACAATTACCCAGAGTAAGGTAGCTAGGTTGACTACCAGGTTTTAAAATAGATAAAAATTTACTCACAAAATTACACAATAAAATACAAAGAACAGAATAATGAACCCCAACAGCACTCAGTCTATCCAAACTAGACTTAATTATGCTGTTCTGAATATACACAACAGTCCTAATAACTAAACCCTCTTGAAACAGTTATAAAAATGGAACAGCTGCTCACAGGTTGGGAAGTTGGAAGGGCAGAAAGAGACAGAGTTTGTTTCCATACAGCCCACTGTTGAACTCTCAACTAGCTCTGGACTGAACTAAACCCCTCAGCTGGAGAGCTGACCGCTCCCCTTTCATTATACAGTTCACTTCTAAAACATGACCACTTTGACCTGAAAACTCATCTGTTTACATATCAACAAAAAGGCCTCTCAATACCCTTTAATCTCCGTACCAAACCAGTCTAATCAACGCTGAGGGCAGTTTATTACGTCTCTGAGAAAAACCAAGGACATGGTATTCTTGCGAAAAGAAACAGATTTTTGAAAAAAGGAACCAGCTTTGTGACACCTCACGCCTTAAAAAAAAGACCCATCAATACCAAAAGATGGCTTCATTTTTAAAACCCTTCAAAGACTCAGTTAGTAGCC
Source organism: Chiloscyllium punctatum (assembly GCF_047496795.1). Lineage (NCBI taxonomy): Eukaryota > Metazoa > Chordata > Chondrichthyes > Orectolobiformes > Hemiscylliidae > Chiloscyllium > Chiloscyllium punctatum. The sequence goes on along the minus strand of NC_092777.1, from coordinate 45,520,297 downwards.
AAAACACACATATACTCTATACTAACTATACACTTGCAAACACGCACAACCACATGCAAATTCAGGCCTCGGCACACCTGCCACTGAACGCTTCCATATCTCATTCGAGTCTCGATAACACATCGGCAATCATGTTTTTGCGACCTGCCACATGCACTATTGTTAAATTGAATGGCTGCAACAACAAGCTCCATCTCAACAGTCTGGCATATTTGTCCTTAAGTTTCTCCACAAATGCCAATGGGTTATGATCAGTGTATACGATTGTCTCAGATGCATTGCTGATGATATAAACACTGAACTGTTGTAATGCCAGCACTAAACTTAAAGTCCATTTCTCCACCATTGAACATTTCTGTTGATGAATGCTCAACTTCCTGGAAAAATACCCAATGGGTCTTTCTATTCCCTTGTCATCCTCCTGCAGGAGCACCGCACCGTCACCCACATCATGGGCATCGATAGCCACCTTGAAAGGCTTCGTGTAATCAGGTTGGGCTAATACTGGGGCAGTGGTTAACACAGTTTTTAGGTTATCAAATGCCTTTTGACAGTCCACTGTCCACTGAAACTTCCTGACCTTTTTTATCAATTCGGTGAGTGGAGCAGCTACACTGCTAAAGTTCGACACAAACTTTCGGTAAAATCCTCTCAATCCCAGGAACTGTAGTGCTGCTTTTTTTTTGTCGACGGTGTGGGAATTCTTCAATTGCTTTCTTTTTCATATCCCGTGAGGCCATTTGTCCATGTTCAATAGCATGGCCCAAGAAGATGACTTGGGCTTTGGCAAAATAACTTTTAGCTCGGTTTACCACCAAGCCTGCATTCTGAAGTTAATCAAACAAATCTGATAAATGCTGTAAATGTTCCTTCCATGAGAGACTAAAAATCACCAGGCTATCAATATACACCACACAGTTGGGTAATCGAGCAAGCACCCTATTAGTCAGTCTCTGAAAAGTGGTTGGAGCTTTTTCATACCAAATGGCATGACTTTGAACTGATATAGTCCATTTGGCATTATGAAAGCCGAAATTTCCTTTGCTCTCTCTGACAGAGGTACCTGCCAGTAGCCTCTGAGCAAGTCCAATTTAGAAACTTAAGTTGCTTGTCCCACTTTTTCGACACAGTCTTCCAACTGTAGAATTGGATATGCATCAGTCTTTGTAATGGTGTTGACTTTGCAATAGTCCTCACATAACCTTTGGGTACCATCTAGCTTTGGCACCATGACTATCGTTGAGCTCCAGTCACTGTAACTCATTTCGAGTGTGCACTCTATCTCCTACTGAACCTGTGCCAAGTTTAGAGGATTATGCCTATAAGGAGGTTGCTTAATCGGAACAGCATCTCCTATATCTACCTCATGCACAATTAGGTTAGTATTTCCCAGTTTATTTCCGCATAGCTCCCTGCGTGATAGCAATAACTCTTTCTGATCATTTAGATTTTCTTGTGGAAGGTAGCTCAATAATTTATCCCAATTTTTGACAACTTCCTTGTTGTCCAATTTGATTTGAGGAATGTCCAATTCAGAATCCTCTGAGCTTGGTTCTTCCTTCTGTGCTGTAATCAATAACACATTCTCCTTCCCCATCAAAATACCTTTTGAGCATATTCACACGACACTTATTTGATCAAAAATGTCTCAGATAACGCTATGCCAGCTTCCTTATTTGTGCCTTTTGATCTCTCCTGCTTCAGTTTGTGACTCTGTGATCTTGTGATCACACAATTTGGGAAGATTTCTAAAAAAAAATCCTTCATTTCTTCAGTTGTCTGTGTCTCCACTGGCTTTTCAACTAGAGTGGGCAGCATGCCTACCGGTGAATCAGCTATATCATTTGCAAAGACAAATTGTACTCCTGGAGCTGAGAGTTTGTCCAGTACTCCTAACACAAATTCTCCACTCTTCTTTGGACTCTCTTGCCTCACTTTACATAATTGAGCACTTTTTGTCTCACCATGAATTCCTGTTACCAATACCTTTTCTGGTAATAGTGCCTCAGGAGTACGTATCTCCTCATCCTTCAGCATTACAGACTAAGAGGATACCGTGTGCCTTATTATTGTAACCTCCTTACCTACTGTTCCTGGCCTATGTGAATAAGCTTTACCCTTGCATGTATATTGTTTACACAGATCTGGCACTTCCTCCTTAATCAACCACTGAACATCTTGTAATCTGAGGCAGTTGTCTAACTTCCCTTGTGCTTTTTGTTACTAGTCCAACAAAACTCCCAGGCTTGTCTGGTTTTTCTAGCCCACTAACACTGTGATTTTGTGTGGTCCGCATTATTACAATGAAAACATGAGAGTTTTTTTAACTTCTTTGTCCCCCTCAAGGGCTTCTTTTTTATCCTGTGGTAAATTACCTTTATGATCTTCACTGAGATGTACCTTTCCCTTTCCACGTGAGGATTTCTCTTGGCCCCAGTTTCTATCTCTCATGGACTGAAATCAATTCTGGAAGCCAAACCAAGCTTTATGGACCAGCTCATAATCATCAGCCACTTTGGCTGCTAACCTTGCTGTTTTAACTCTCTGCTCTTCCACATGAGTTCACACTACTTAAGACAGTGAATGTTTGAATTCCTCCAAAATAATTACCTCCCTAATGGCATCATAGGTTTGCTCGATTTTTAAAGCTCTTATCCATCTAACGAAATTACTCTGTTTGATCCTTTCAAACTCAATGTAGGTTTGACCTGGGTCCCTCCTTAGGTTCCTGAAACATTGTCTATAGGCTTCTGTTACAAGCTCTTATGCACTTAAAATGGCTTTTTTCACCTCCTCAAACTTGCCTGATACCTCCTCTGATAGTGATGCGAGTACCTCACTAACCCTACCTACAAGTTTCATTTGGATCAACAAAACCCACATTGCCATTGGCCACTGCATTTGTTTAGCTACCTTTTCAAATGAGATGAAAAAGGCTTCCACATTCTTCTCAGCAAGTGTAGGCAATGCTTGGACATACTTAAACAGTTTCTCACTGGACTTCTGATGACCAGGGGCTTGCTCATCCTCACTCTCTTCCTCACAAAGCCTACGATCAGCCTTTATCTCCAGCTTTTTAAGCTGATTTTCCTTTTTAAGTATCAGTTTTTGAAGTTCAAAAGCTCTCTCTTTTTCCCTCTCTTCTGCTTTTAATTTTAACTCGAACTGTTTCATTTCTACTGCCCTTTCTCTCACCTCTCACACAAGCTGCTTCATTTGCAATTGAATTCTTGCCATCGCTACAGATTCTGATGGTTTCTCCAGCAAGTTTAAATGCTGAGCTACTGCTGTAATTATCTCTCCTCTCCTCACAGAAGCAGGCAGCTCCAATTCCAGCTTCTCTGCTAATTCCTGCAGCTTGGTCTTATTCACCTTTTGCAAACCTTCCAAAGTCACCGCATCCACTTCCAGAAAACCTTTGACGACTGAAAAAGCCATTACTGTCTCTACCGAACCAAACCAACACCTGAAATAAAGGCACTAGCACCTTCTACTCGCCGTTTAAAATCCCGCAAAGAGCCCCAATCTGTTATGAAGTAGGCCAGACCACTCAGAACACTCTTAAGCAGGCAGCCCAAACAGTAACTTTGAAATTGTTTTGGTAAGTGTACAGTGAAAATTACCCGGAGTGAGGTGGCTAGGTTGATTATTAGGTTTTAAAACAGACAAAAATTTACTCAGAAAGTTACACAATGAAACACAAAAACCCACGTTCTCCCCGTGTCTGCGTGGGTTTCCTCTGGGTGCTCCGGTTTCCTCCCACAGTCCAAAGATGTGCAGGCCAGGTGAATTGGCCATGCTAAATTGCCCACAGTGTTAGGTAAGGGGTAAATGTAGATGTAGGGGTATGGGTGGGTTACGCTTCGGCGGGGCGGTGTGGACTTGTTGGGCCGAAGGGCCTGTTTCCACACTGTAAGTAATCTAATCTAATCTAATAATGAATCCCTGCAGCACTCAGACTATCCAAACTAGACTTAATTATGCTGTTCCGAATATACACAGTCCTAATAAGTAATCCTCTTTAAAAGCAGTTTAAAAAAATGTAATAGATGTTTACAGGTTGAAGTTAGAAGAGCAGACAGAGAGAGAGTTTGTTTCCATACAGCTCACTGTTGAACTCTCAACTAGCTCTGGACTGAACTAAACTGCTCAGCTAGAGAGCTGACCATGCCCCATATATTATACAGGTCACTTCTAAAACATGACCACTTTGGCCTGAAATCTCATCTGTTTACATATAAACAACAAAAAGCCTCTTAATATCCTTTAATCTCTGTACCAAACCAGTCTGATCAGCACCAAGAGCGGTTTCTTACCCCTCCGAAAGAAACCAAAGACGTAGCATCCTTGAGAAAAGGAACAGCTTTTAGAAAAAAGAAACCAGCTTTGTGACAATTGATTTCAATGAAACATGGCACATGGATATGGCCCAAGGAAAAATCAATTAGTTTGGCAAAAATGTGCATCCAGATCCTGGAATGTTTTGAAAGTACCAGTTATTGTAAGAAATGGGGGAAATTGACTTATTTTTGGAATGCTGCGTTTGTTTTTCTAGAATATTGTCAATTCTTTCAAAATGTTACTTTCAAAGGAAATGGACATTTCTGCCAAGGCCAGAACATGTTGCCCATCCCTAATTGCCTGGAACTAAATGGTTTGTCAGGACTCTTCAGAGGGCAGTTAAAAACCATTCATATTGTTGTAGGTCTTGAGTTCGATCAGGTGAGGGTGCATGCTTCCTTCTTTGCAGGACAATGGTAAAGCAAATTTTTAATTGATAACCATCTCATGATCAGTGTTCCATCCACATTTTCTCTCTGCCTGCAAGGACCTCCAAGGTCTGTGCACAGCAGTGACTTCTAGAATAGGAAATTAATCATGCTGAAGCTGATCATGGCACATAGAACATCGGAGTGGCTGCACAGCTACGAGGGAACATTAGTCATTGCTGAGACTAATTTCTTTGCCAGCTTTTATTAATTCACCTTAAATTCTATTTGCTGCTATGCTGGGATTTGAACCCTTATCCTTGAGCTCTTGCCAGGGCTACTCAGTTATTAACCTGTTGACACTACGACTATGTTAACTTTTGGATGTAGCTCAACCTGAGCTACAAATCTTCTCAAAACTCGCTAAGAACTATGTTAACTTCTGTTTGTAGGTTGTCTCAGTTATTGTGGTGGCATTTGTCACCATCATCAAATGTGAGCAGAGTTTTCAGAGCAGATGTTTGAATGTAGATTTGCCTGATGCCTACTCATTACAACGGAAGCTCTTTAAAATGGCACTTTTGTTTTCGAACTGTAGTTAGAGAACATCAAGCAGACAGCAAATAGCATCAAAGAACAACTGTGGAATTGCAGTAAAACTGAACTAACACAACATGGTTAGATATGAATAAGACTCTGCTAAGTGCCCTCCTATAGAGTTGTACAACATGGAACCAAACCCTTCAGTTCAACTTGTTCAAGCTGATCTGTTTCCCAAACTAAACTAGTTCCATTTGTCTGCATTTGGCCCATATCCCTCTAAACCTTTCCTCTTCATGTACCTGTCCAAATGTCTTTGAAATGTTGTCACTGTACCTGCATCAACTACTTCCTCTTGCAGTTCATTCCATATGTCAACCACCATCTGTGTGAAAACATTGACCTTCAGGTCCCTTTTAAATCTTTTCCTCTCACCTTAAAATTATGCCCCCTAGTTTTAAACTCTCCTACTCTCGGGAAAATAACTTTGTCCTTTACCTTGTCTATGGCCCTCATGATTTTATAAACTGTGATAGGTCACCCCTCAACTCCAGGGAAAAAAGACCCAGCCTAATCCAACCTCTCTGTATACCTCAAACCATCCAGTCTCAATAACATCCTTGTAAATCTTTTCTGCAGCATTTCCGATTTAATAATACCCTTCCTATAGCAGGGTGACCAGAATTGCACATAGTACTCCAAAAGTGCTTATTGAAGATATAGTATTCCTTATGTGGCATTCTAAATTGAAAACATAATGTTGTTAGATAAAGCTCTCAAGTATATGATCTAAGGTGAAAAATTGGAGTTGAGGTAAAGATCTGCCATGATCTAATCAAAACAGGCCTGAAGGACTAAAAAAGGTCTACTTCCAATCGTATACTCCTGTGTCCCCAGTAAAGACCAAATATCTATTGACCATGTCACCAAATGTGACCAATTAAGTTGCAAAACTGGTGTTACTTCAAATTCTCGTAACAGTAACAGACTGTGCAAAACGTTACCATAATTACAAGATGCTGTGTGTTAAAGTAATTACAAAGTAGTGATGACACAACTGCTTCAAGCTTGTGGGTAATATTACTATTTAGAGTGAGATGGGGATACAATATAATGACAAAAATGAAAGCAAGACTTGCATTTACATAGTACCTTTCATGACCATTAGACAACTCAAAGTATCTTGTAGACCGTTTACAGCAGACTAGCAGGGCTGTGTTTGGGTTTCTGAGCCCCGCAGTCATCAGCTCCCATCTGCTTTCTTCATTTTAAACTTCTGCTCTTTTTCTTTTATTCTTTTTTTGTTTTTCTTTTCTTTAAAGCCTTTTGTAGTGGGTTAATCAGAAATGGTGATGGCGGTGAATGAGGCTCCTCCCAGTGATTGGAGATGGCGGTGACACAGCAGGAACATGGCTCCTTCTGGTGATTGCTATGAGACTCACAGGCTGACCGAGGCTCCAGGCCACGGCTGGGCCCAAGTGACTGCACCGCTGGTTCCGAACACTTTTATCGAGATAAGGCATAGAGTTAAAGATCCGGATGTTTTCTTATCTTTAGGCTTTCTTTTATTTTTAGTGGTTTTTAAAAAAAATTCTGTTTTTTTAACCGAGGTGGCACTGGAGATTGGTGACTTTGTACGTTTTTTGATTAGATTCTCTACAGTGTGGAAACAGGCCCTTCGGCCCAATATGTCCACACCGCCTCTCTGAAGAGAAACCCACTCCCCTCCCCTATATTTACCCTTGACTAATGCACATAACTCTGTAGGCAATTTAGCATGGCCAATTCACCCTAACCTGCATATCTTTGGATTGTGGGAGGAAACCGGAGCACCCGGAGGAAACCCGCGCAGACACAGGGAGAATGTGCAAACTCCACACAGACAGGCGGGAACCAAACCCAGGACCTGAGTGCTGTGAGGCAGCAGTGCTAACCACTGAGCCACCAAGCCGCCCATTATCATGGATTCCTATACTTGAGTACATGTGACAATGAAATCTAATTCTAATTCTCATTAAATACTTCTGAAACGTAATTGTCATGTAATTGAAGAAAAGTGCTAACCAATTTGGCAACAGCAATCTCCAACTAATAGGATAATCACTTTTTGTGTTGGTGATTGGAGCATAAGTAATGGCACCAGGGATAACTCCCCTTCTCTTTTTCAAGATAGCACCATAAGATCCTTTACATCCAGATCAGGCCTTGGTTTAATGTCCTGTCTGAAAGATGACACCTTCAACAATACAGCATGCCCTCAGTATCAGCCTTGATTTTTGTGATCAACTTGAATACCAAATGTTCTTGCTCAAATGCAAGACTTCCAGCATCTTAGCTATAGTTGGCGCACATAGCAATCACCTGAACTCACAATGTTGTAAGTTTAACTAGGACTAAGCCTGAGAATTCATACAGTAATTTCTTGATCTTAACAGGGCAACCATAAGAAATCAGCAAATAAGAAATCAGTTAACATCTCAGCAGATTCAAAGGCTTTCACTGATGCACATGGAGAGGCTTGAGGCACCCCAAAATAATTGACGGAGTAGAATATTATTGCATCTTTCTCAATTCTGAAAACTTAAAAGCTTGGCATTACATTGAAACAGAGTAGTTAAGAGTTCCATATACTAACGAGAGTCACAAAGATGACAATCATTTCACCCCTATTCTTGTTAATGAGGACAGTGTATGCTGTTCAGTATTTCTCTTCATTTTTGATTTGCATACACTAACACAAGGAGAAAGTGAGGACTGCAGATGCTGGAGATTAGAGTTGAAAAGTGTGTTGCTGGAAAAGCATCCGAGGAGCAGGAGAGTTGGCATTTCAGGCTTATGACCTTCATCAGGCATGTGGGGTTGTGGGGGGGGGGGATTGGGTGGGGAGATGGGGAAGGGGACTGAGAGATAAATAGGAGGGTGGCGGTGGAGGTGTGCATTAATACAAGGTGAGGAAGATGTTTTCATAAGTACACTTTAATTAATTATGGAGTACATGAAATTGTAATGATTTAATGTGATTTAACATCTGAACAAAGAAATGAAAATCTCCTGATTGAAACTAATCTGAGACTACCCAACTTGTTTCAAACATAATCCCTAAAATTATCAGAGAAAATGTTGTCATTATCTCGTTTTTTTCCTTCTTCCAACTTTTTCCTTCTTCCATCTTTTCTACTAAAGGCATTACCTTATACTGGAGATGGCTCCTTAAGCACTGAAACCCAGATATTCATTCTTGATACTTTCTTCTACATTTCCTTCAGTTCTGTCCTCTGACTTCTCTTCTAAAGGTGTTGATCCCATAATTTCATGGGTTCCAGTAACCATCCTCTAGCTAACCTTAGTGCCAACATGGCTGGACAGAGAGTGTGGAGTGTGGAATTTTACCAGGCCTGACTCCAACCCCTTTTGGACCAAGCCTCAGAAACTATGTACTTCCAAAAGGAATTCTGAAAAATTTTAATTATCTGCCTGGACTGAAAACAACGATCCAAGGAACCATCAAAGGAGAACCACTTTAATACCTCTTTATTAAACTATAACTAGTCCAAGCAACACATTCAATTAAGTTACACTGATATAGTCAATGAATTGATTAGCCATTGTCCCAAAGGGGCATAGGCAGCTCTCTCTCTCCATTTAAAAGAGGCAATCAACTAGATTAAGGGACATCATTCCACAAGTATTCCTGAATTACCACTGCTGGGGATTGAACTTGCACTATTGGTGGTGTTCTGAATCGCATTCTAGCCATTTAGTCAAGTGAATGAACAAACTCCCACACAGGTGTAGTATTATATTGCTGAAAGGTCAGATTGATAGCTACTTCACACAGATCACAATTTATTTGCTTACAAGGTAAAATAAACCATAACAAACAATGCATCTCCGATTAAAATACCAGTAAAAGGATAGGTGCGGCTGGAAGGAATGAATGCTTTCTTAAATACAGGCTGTCACAAGTCTGGCTTCTGGCCATCAGAATAAGATTACAAATTACTTTTTTTTCTGCTTGAGAGAACTAATGCTCATAAAAAAAATCCTGACTGTTGAATACGCTGCACTTAACTTTCTCTCTTGTCCTCCAAATTATTGCTATAATAAAAATTATAGTGGCAAAGACTCAGACCTCTTCCCCTCTAGCAATTCTAGTGATAGTATAAGAAACTTCCAGCCCAGGTACTAGTGGCATTGCAGAGCTAACACTGTCTCAATGCTATGCATTAGTACAAACTGAGGAGGCAACTGCGCCAAGATATCAGTGAAAGTTCCTACAACAACCATCATTATGCACATTATGGTAATTATTGGGAAAGCAATTCCCCATCCTTTGCATATCGAAAAATGGTAAATGAAGTAGTTGAAAGTGAGGTGTTAAACTCAATCTATAATTAGCATTCATCTCTAAATGTTTGATCTCTGTAATGATAACAACATGAAGAACAATCAATACCTCAACTACTGTATAGGCATTTTATTAATGTGGCTGACCAAATGTTTTATTGCTTTGTATTTTTTCAAGGCAAAACTGAACTTAAATCTGTGGTTTTTTTTGGTGCATTGGTATTGATATAGATGTCTGTATGAGTCTGTATGAAGGCAAAGCATGGCCAAATGACATACTATATTGACAATTCACATCAGAAGGTACTGGCATTATGCACAGTGTTGTACACAATGTTTTTCATTTAATTTGGATATAAATTACATTTACACAATAGTGCTTAATTCCACCTCCACTGGCCCATCAGAATGACCCTGACTTTTAACTAACATGGACATGAAACACGGAGTGAGTTTAACATTAATGAAAAACTCCCTCACATCTCATTAGGAGAAGATGCAGGGCCTTGTTTAATGAATAATTAAAGTTCCCCATTGGTTTGTGGTAGTTAAAAATTAATTGCATTCATCCCTTCTTGTCATTTGTACCTGATAGAACATCACATTTATTGATCAAAGATGTGCACTGTCATAATTTATCTTTGTTCAGCAGTTGCAATAAGAAGCACTTTGTCTTCATCACATAACTCAATGTTTCTTTTAATTTTTTTTGAAGAACGTCTATCATTAAAAAAACCTACTGCTTCAACATCCAAGACCTACTATTTTGGTAATTTTCAGAACACTTGAAAATACTCGTCTGAACTCCAGTGGAAATGGAGAGGCATGTTAGTCCATCAGTAGAGACAGTTCTCCTTTGTTAACACTGTACTGCACATCAATTGAACGCTCATTATATAACCAAATAATTCACAAGCATTGCATCCCATGAAATTCTTCTGGAAGTCTTTTTCAGTTCAATATTAGTATTTTACAAATTAAAACAAAATGTATTTCAATGGTTTTTATAATGTGTGGAGGTCCTGGTGTTGGACTGATGAAAGGTTATACTCCAAAGGCTTGTTGGACTATCACCTGTTGGACTATAACCTGGTGTCATATGACTTCAATGTTTTTTAACACTCCCATACTTCAGGTGTGGAACACTTTCTGCTCTCAGTTCTATTCAACAATCTTCAGTGATTTGGTTGCGAAGTGACATACTGCTGATGTACACATTACATACATGTAAAAGAATGTATTGCTTCTCTACTTTACACTTTGTGCGGAATACACTGTCACATCGCTTATTCACCTTTGCGTGCAGACTGTGCCAGTCTGTTGTTGTAATCACTCAGAACAGCATAAATAAGAGACAAATGTCAATTGGATTTTCTGAAAATTGTGTAATTTTCAACACATTCAATGGAATACTTCATTAGAATTCAGTAGACAGGTGATAGTCAATGGATATTCTATACAAGAATGACAATTCAGTCACCTAAATAAAAATTAACAACAAAAATGGAAAACTAGTTGTAATCAAGGAAGAAGAATATTGGGATTAAAATAAAATTTATGGACTAATGAATAGGAGCAGGTAGTCTTCCCTAAGGTCAATGTTAAAACTGCAGTTTACCATTTTATAAATAAATGAGCTAGATTTTGTAATAGAGAGAGGTAAATTGAAGTTTGAATCTGCAGATATATCTAAATTAACAGATATAATTAACTTTGCAAAAACATATAGAAAATTGGTAAAGAATATCGTAGATTTATCAGTTTCAGTATAACAAAGAATGAGGTAAGAAACTATACTCAAAAATGGCAAATGAGAATAGAATATAAATGGTGACACACTGGGGGGATGGATGAACGGAAGAGCAAAAATGGTGAAAAATATATAGAACACTCATGGAGTTTACAGAGCATTGGTCTGTTTTAATTTGGATTGTAGAGACTTACATGGAGTTTCAGAGGGTATACAGTACAGAAACAAGCTATTTGGCCGAATTGCTCTATGCTTGTCATTGTGCATAAATACATTCCTCCTTCTTGTTATGATGAGATGAAGAAGATTGGAATGATTTTCCTCTTTTTCCACTCCACATTTGATTGCAGCAGAGGTTTTGAATTTGAAGAGGATGCTGGATTGCCCATTCTCTATGTGCTGTACAGATTATTTGTGCTGTAATTTGCTATATATGCCAGAATTAAATCACATAGGCATACTTGAGTTAAACATGTCAGGGAATAGTTTTATTGTTAAAACCAATCCCTGTAAAAATATTGAACGTGTACAAGTACAAACTGGTTAGTTACACAAGGTGGAATCTGCCTGGCCTCTGAACAACGTGGGTATTGATGAGAAATTTGGGAAAGGTATATGAGATCATCACTAAGGAGATTTCTACTATTGACTGAAAAAGGTCTCATTCTCCAACTAAGTGTTGAATGGCAACCCAGACTCTCAATAATGTGTATTTTTTTGTGCATTAATATGCATTAACATTCTCATTATTATGTCAACTCATCTCATAGATATGCAGTTTCTAATTCTCCCAACCGCCAATTCCCAGCAAGAGCAAGTCTGGCAACTCCGGTTGACTGTTTGCTCCTCTGACCTCTATCTATCACTAGCATCTCAGGACACGCTCCATGGACAATGAGTGCATGCACCCCCTGTCCAGCCATACGTCCAGGTAGCCCTCAACAAAGCGAGCTGTCAATTACCATCTGTCCAACATGTCTGGGTCAAATAAAACAAACCGTGCTGGGAAACTACAGACCACCACTGCTTGACAAGGTATATAGTTGGGCTTTAAAGATGGCACCAGTGCTTGGCATCTTGACAGGTTTTGACAGTGGCCAGCATTTCCACCTGTAGTGAGTGGGTGAATATTATCAATGGGGTGCCATAAGGCCATGGTACATAGTTAATGAAGTGAGTTCGGAAAAATAGTGCAAGGCAAATCACCAGGCCTTGGAGAAAAGCCCCTTCACGAAACTTACCTTAATTGACACTTGGTCGAGAGAGTGGTGATGGAAAAGCACAGCAGGTCAGGCAGCATCTGAGGAGCTTCCTGACCTGCTGTGCTTTTCCAGAAGCACACACTTGACTCTGAACTCCAACATCTTCAGTCCTCCCTTTCTCTTAATTGACACTTAGCCAATCTTTGGTATGATTCAGCCCATTAGAGTATTACTCTATTCACTGCTGTACAGTGAAAACAAAGTGTTTGTATAGATTAAAGTGCAGACTTTTGTATTTTAGGAATCAGAATCTCAATATTGAAAAATTGTTAATTTAGTATCCAAGATGCTATGGCTTGTCAAGCTTATCGTACCTTGTTGTGGGACACTGATATCTCCATTCATGTGCAATGTGATTCATTTCTTAAACAATGCTATCTGTCCACCACACCTATGATAACACTCCCAGCTGGTGTCTTGCAGATACTGCATTGTATTCAACCTTAAATGGAGTTGATTGTTAGACAAACAGAGAAGTGGACTACTAAAGCAGAACTGAAAGTTGATAATTAAACAATATAAACTAAAATTTGGATATTATAAAATGTGTGTGTTTGTACTCTGTCAGTATGCACACATACATTTTCCAAATAGACAAAAAAAAATACAAACTTTACACATGTTTAACTTGGCCAAGTAAGATGTAGGTAAAACATTAAAGTTAATAAAGATGCATGGATTGCATCAGATGTTTTGGCTCTCACTGAGGCAGTTCCTTTTCTGTTATGGCTGTTTAGAGTCATAGAGTCATAGAGTCATAGAGATGTACAGTGTGGAAACAGACCCTTCGGTCCAACTCGTCCATGCCGACCAGATATCCCAACCCAATCTAGTCCCACCTGCCAGCACCCGCCCCATATCCCTCCAAATCCTTCCTATTCATTTACCCATCTAAATGCCTCTTAAATGTTGCAATTATACCAGCCTCCACCACATCCTCTGGCAGCTCATTCCATACATGTACCAGCCTCTGAGTAAAAAAGTTGCCCCTTAGGTCTCTTTTATATCTTTCCCCTCTCACCGTAAACCTATGCCCTCTAGTTCTGGACTCCCCGACCTCAGGGAAAAGACTTTACCTATTTACCCGATCCGTGCCCCTAATAATTTTGTAAACCTCTATAAGGTCACCCCTCAGCCTCCAACGCTCCAGGGAAAACAGCCCCAGCCTGTTCAGCCTCTCCCTATAGCTCAAATCCTTTAACCCTGGCAACATCCTTGTAAATCTTTTCTGAACCCTTTCAAGTTTCACAACATCTTTCCAATAGGAAGGAGACCAGAATTGCATGCAATATTCCAACAGCGGCCTAACCAATATCCTGTACAGCTGTAACATGACCTCCCAATTCCTGTACTCAATACTCTGACCAATAAAAGAAAGCATACCAAACACCTTCTTCACTATCCTATCGACCTGCGACTCCACTTTCAAGGAGCTATGAACCTGCACTCCAAGGTCTCTTTGTTCAGCAACACTCTCTAGGACCTTACTATTAAGTGTGAAAGTCCTGCTAAGATTTGTTTTCCCAAAATGCAGCACCTCACATTTATCTGATTTAAACTCCATCTGCCACTTCTCAGCCTATTGGCCGATCTGGACCAGATCCTGTTGTAATCTGAGGTAACCCTCTTTGCTGTCCACTACACCTCTAATTTTGGTGTCATCTGCAAACTTACTAACTGTACCTCTTATGCTCGCATCCAAATCATTTATGTAAATGACAAAAAGTAGAGGACCCAGCACCGACCCTTGTGGCACTCCACTGGTCACAGGCTATTTCCCTCCCTCCTCAAATCCTGGTTATAGAAAATCCAATGACTTTTAATAGAAAGTTTCTATCTGCAGCTACTTTTAGTCAGCAAAGTTCAGAACTTAGGTGGAAAATTGTGAAGAGAAGTGGAGAAATGCTCACTCCAGCAACCTTTACATCTTAAGACCATGAGACATAAGAGCAGAAGCAGGCAGTTCAGCCCATCGATTCCGTTCCTCCATTTAATGGGATCATAGCTGATCTGCTAACACACATCACCACTTTCCTGCCTTTTCACCAGAATCCTTTGTACTCTTACTGATTAAAAATCTGTGTATCTCAGTCTTGAATATATTTAATGACCCCAGCCTCTACCGCTTTAAAGAATTCTTCAAGTTCACAATCCTATGAGAGAAGACATTCCTCCTGATCCCGGATTTAAAGAGCAACCCTTTATTCTGAGATAATGTCAGCTGGTTCAAAATTCTCCCACAAGGGAAGCAACCTCTCCTGTTAAGTTACTGTTAAGTCCCCGAAAAATCTTGTATGTTTCAATAAGGTCACCTTCCATCTTCTAGATTCCAATGAGTACAGGCCCAATCTGGTATCGTCGGGCCATAGAATCCATACAGTGCAGAAAGACAGCATTCAGCCTATCGAGTCTGCACCAACTATGTGAAGACCATCCCATCCACACCCACCCACTCCATCCATAAAAACCTGCATGGGATTTTGACCATGGCTAACCCATGTAACCTTCATATCCCTAGACACTATGGACAATTTTTACACAGCCAATCTGCCTAACCTGCACATCTTTGGACTGTGGGAAGAACCCGGAATGCATGGAGGAAATCCACATAGACACGAGGAGAATGTGCAGACTCCACACAGACAGACTACTCAACCTCTCCTCATAAAACAATCCCTGCATAACTGGCATCAATCTTTTTGGGACTGCATCCAACGTTAGGATATCTTGTTTTA
Organism: Chiloscyllium punctatum; assembly: GCF_047496795.1. NCBI lineage: Eukaryota > Metazoa > Chordata > Chondrichthyes > Orectolobiformes > Hemiscylliidae > Chiloscyllium > Chiloscyllium punctatum. The sequence continues at coordinate 45,504,954 of NC_092777.1, read as the reverse complement.
GAAAAGGGGACCAGAGTTGTTCTCTGTCCAGATCTGAATTCCTGCAGCCACACAAAACATTTGCATTACATCACCTCTTTCCATGTCAGCTGTATAAGAGAGAGGACAAGCTCATATCTTACATGACTTCCTTTTAGCTATTGTTTATTAGCAATGCAATTGAAACTTTTAATGTCTCGGGCATTAACTCCTGAAAGATCCTTCTTCCATTTGATGAGACAGAAGGGAGATGTTCACGCCTCCAGAGGATGCCATGGCCTATGTTAGGTCTCCATGGAATGGATTGTGAATTCAGAGGTGCGCATTAGCTTCAAGTCAGTGGATTCGCAAAAGTATTTTATTTTTAAAAGCTTCAATACATACATAAACTGATGAAATTATACATTAATATTCCTTACATTCATATTCTTCACACTCCACTCAGCTAAATGTAATCTCATACTTTGATATTACAGTGCTTAATTCTCTCTCATTTATTTATCTCGTTCCCACTTAATTATGTCTCTGCCATAGTACCTCAACTACTCCCTGTGGTGACAATTTCCATACTCTAGACATGATCTAGGTAAAGAAACTCAGCAATGATAAGAAAAATGTAAACACCTTTATCATATTTGCTAGTGTAAGTGCTGTTCTGATAGTGGTTTCTATATGAGGAGGGAAACTGACAACATCCACAAGAAAGATTTTCCTCTGTAGTTTGTGAAGACAGAACAAGAAATACTAAAATAATACCAAATTAGTTTTGAACCAACTAAACGTTAATCAAAGAATAATTTTGCCATAAGAAAGGATTGTGAAAACAAAGATTGTTTCAGCCCATAGATTTGGACTCAAAAGAGATGTATAGTAGGAAAAAGATGCTTTTGTGAGACACCAAGCATAAATATGAAAGAAAAGTGGGAGAATGGATTAAAGAGACAATCGTTGTGTCTAATAAAATGGTGGAACAGGCTCAAAGGGCTGAATGCTGTTGTTTCTAAGTAAATAACAGGCAGATGCTAAGGATATTATTTTTGTTCAATTGTATACTTTATACAATGTATGGGACATGCAGTTTACACACTGACAGAACACACAAATACACAGTTCATTGGTTGATATTGCCTCTTTAAAGTCTTTGAGTTCTCCTTTAATAACCACTTCTATATTTATCTCACAATCAACTCTATTTAAGGTTGACTACAATGCAATATCTACAAGTCACCAGGTGGGAGTGTTATCCCAGGTGTGGTGGATAGATAGCATTGTTTAATGAATGGATTACTTTGCACATGAATGTAGACATTAGTGCATAACAACAAAGCATGAGAGACTTGACAAGTCTAGCATCTTGGATGTTGACTATCAAATTTTAAATATTTACATCCTGATTCCTAAAATCCAAGAGTTTGCACTTTAATCAGCCCAGCATACAGTCACTTTGTCATCATTGTGCAGGAGTATTAAAGAGAAACATAGGGTTTCTGTTGTAGCACCAATAATTCAAAATCAAAGTTAAAAATCACACAACACCAGGTTATAGTCCAACAGGTTTAATTGGAAGCGCTAGCTTTCGGAGCACTGCTCCTTCATCACAAACACCTGATGAAGGAGCAGTGCTCCGAAAGCTAGTGCTTCCAATTAAACCTGTTGGACTATAACCTGGTATTGTGTGATTTTTTAACTTTGTACACCCCAGTCCAACACCTGCATCTCCAATTCAAAGATCAAGGAATACTTCTGGGGACCTGGCAGATGACGGAATTTTAATCCAATAAAATCTTGAATTCAAAGTCCAATGATGAATGAAATTGTTGATTTTTGTGAGGAGTCACCTATTGTATTAATGCCCTTTAGAGTAGAAATTCTGCCATCCTTACCTGGTTTGGCCTACATGTGACTCCAGACCCACAGCAATCTACTTGACTGTAAACTGTAATCTAAAATAGCAAGTAAGTCACTGTGTTATATCAAACCACGCAAAGTTCTCACAAAACAAATTGAACTGGATGCTCCACCTGACATTGGCCAAGGCACTGTCGACCCTACAAAGTCCTCCTGAAAACATTTGGGGGCTACTGCCAAGATTGGGAGAGCTGTCTTTTAGACTAGTCAAGGAATGGCCTGACATAGTCATACTCACAGATTTGTACAATGCCCTAGGCATAACCATCCTTGGATATAGAATCATAGAGCCATTTAAAACAGAAACAGGTCATTTTGTCCAACATGTCTATATTGACCACTAAACACCAAACTACATTAATCCCAATTACCTGCGTTTGGTCCTTAGCCTACTGTGCCCTAGCATATTAAGTACTCATGCTTCTTAAATGCTGAGAGAGTACCTGCCTCCATCACCCTCTCAGGCAGAGCATTCCATATATCTCCTTTGCACCCTGTCCATTGCAAATACATCCTTTCAATAGTGTGGTGACCAGAACTGCACATAGTATTCCATCTGTGGCATAAACAATACTCTATGAAGTTGCAATGAGACTTCCCTGCCCCTATATTCTACACCCCGGCTACTTACTTACTTTCATCGACATGTTCTAAAATCTCCAATTTAAATGGATACTTTCAGAAGGTTTCAAGTTTGGGCAAATATTCCAATGGGTTCCTTGATTTCTTGGGAACTCCTTTGGACTGTATTGTGATGGGGAATCCACATTGACTATGACAATGGCTATCTGGCCAGTGGAAAGTCCAGGTCATGCACTATGAATTATTTTTACATATCATAGATTTTCAACTGAGATTCCCACTTTCTATACCTTGGACAATATTTAATGGAAATGTTAGAGACTTTACCCACTGGCAAAAGCTTTGCTTTATCTCTTTCAGGGAAAGCACGCAAACAGTACATAACATTAGACAGTGGTGGGTCATCCCCAAGAGTGGAAGAGCCCTGTCGAGAATTGTAGACCACTTAATATTGTTTTAATTATTCATTCATCAGATGTGGACATCACTGGCCAGGTTGGCACTTTCATTGCCCATCCAAATTGATCAGATGGCTGTGGGTCTGGAGTCTCATGTGGGCCGGATCAGGTGAGGAGAGCACTGAGTACCATTGAATGAGAAACCTTTCCCCAAAAGCAAGCAGCGCTGATAATGTTTACATCTGGGGCTTCCACATGGTGAGATCTCCACCTGGTGCTGAGGTATTAGCAGGTGAGACACCTGCATGGTGTCCTGTTCCATAGAGGTGGTGACACTGTGGGATACAGTCAGGAAGGGGTTCTCCTGGGAGATATTATCATTGACTCTGGACCCCATGGAGTATCAGGTCAAAACATGGAAAGGAAATCTCTTGCAGATGATCAGATATCACCCTCTCTTTGGCTGATGAATTAGTGTTCCTCTATGTTGGACACCACTTTGAGGAAACCCTGAGGGTGACAAGAGCAGAGAATTTAGTCTGGGTGGGAACGTCAGTAACGATCACCAAGAGTGGCTCAATAGCAGCATTACTGCGGAAGCTGGTTGAGTCCTAAAGGACGGAAGCTTCCAGACTGGGTCTATGATAGATACCAAGGGAATCAGTAAGATGGAAAAGCGTGCTGACTTCATCCTCAACAATCTGCTGTCACAGATGCAACTGACAGTATTGCTAAGATTGGACCTCCACAGGTCTAGTGGAGACAAGTCATGCCTTAACATTGAAGTTATTCTCCACTATGTAATGTGGCACTATCACCTCACCAAATGGGATTGACTTTAAACAAATCCAGTAACTCAAGATGGGCATCTATGAGATGCTGTGGGCCATCAGCATCAGCTAAATTGTACTCCAACAATATCTGCAACCGCACAGCCCAGCATATTCCCCATTACCATCGGGGATCAACCCTTGTTCAATGGAGAGTGCTAGAGGACATGTCAAGAGCAATGCCAGGCCTTCCTGAAAACGAGATGTCAACCAGTGAAGCTATAAAACAGGGCTTGTTGCAGCCAAAACAGCATAAGCAGCTGGTGATAGAAAAGGCTAAATGATTCCTTCACCAACAGATCAGATCTAATCTCAGCCAGACCACATCCAGTCGTGAATGGTGATGAATAATTAAAAAACTCACCAGAGCAGAAGGCTCCACAAATAGCCCCATCTTCAATGATGGGAGTGTCCAAAACAGCACTGCAAGGGACTTCAGCATTTGCAATAATCTTTAGCAGAAGTCCAAGTGGATAATCTATCTTGGCCGCCTCCAGTAGTCCCCAGCATCACAGATGGTGGTCTTCACCCAATTTGATTCATTCCATGTGACATCAGGACACAGCTGAAGGTTTTGGGTTCTACAAAGCCAATGAGCCCTGACAAGAGTATGCATTAGTACTGATAATGTGTGCTCCATTATTTGCTACACCCTAGCCAAACTGCAGTACAGTTACAACACTGGTATCTATCTGACAATGTGGAAAAGTGCACAGGTATGTCCTGTACATGAAAGTCCAATCCAACAAATACCACCCCATCAGTCTACTCTTGATCGTTGTTAAAGTGTTAGAAGGTGTCATCAACAGTATAATCAAGCAGCTCTTGCTCTGCAATAACCTGCTCACTGATACTCAATTTGGGTTCTGACCGGGCCATTCAGTGCCGTCTCATCACAACCTTTGTTCAAACATGGACAGAAAAGCTGAACTTCAGAGGTGAGATGAAAGTGACAGCCCTTGGCATCAAGGCTGCATTTGACTGATTGTGGCATCTAGGAGGCCCAGCAAAACTACAACAAATGGAGTCAGGCTGAAATCTCTCCACTGTTTGGAGTCATACCTGGCACAAAAGATAATGGTTGAGCACGCTGGAGGTCAGTCATCTTAGCTCCAGAATATCTCTGCATGAGTTCCTCAGGTAGTGTCATAGGCCCAACCATCTTCAGTCTTCCACCATAAAGTCAGATGTGGAAATGTGCCCTGATGATTACGCAATGTTCAGCACCATTTGCAACTCCTGAGATACTGAAGCAGTCCATGCTGTACATCTCTATGACTCTTTGATTCTGTGTCCAAGTGCAGCAAAACTTGACAATTTCAGGTTTGGACTGACAAGTGGTAAGTAACATTTGCACCGCATAAGTGCGAGGCAATAATTATCTGCAGGAAAGGAGAATCTAACAACCACCTTTTGACATTCAATGGTTTTGCTATTACTGAATCCTTTACTATGAACATCCTAAGGGCTATCATTTGTGACACAGCATAATGCCAACAGCATGGGCTCAATTTCTAGACTGGCTGAGGTTACTATGGAGACTTCTCTCCTCACCTGACATGTGGTCAGCCTCAATTTAAATCATCAAAGGTCCTTCCTCTCTCTCTCTCTCTCTGTCTCTCTCTTTCTCTCTAATGAATTAAAGATCACACAACATCAGGTCCAACAGGTTTATTTGGAAGCACTAGCTTTTGGAGCACCTCTCCTTCATTAGGTAGCTGTCGAGCAGGATCATAAGACACAGAATCTATAGCACAGGATTACAGTGTCATGCAACTGAAATGATATATTGAACAAACCTAGATTGCTAGAAGTCTTTCACCTTTTAGAATGGGTTCCAGGTTTCAGTTCATTATTGAGATAACTTAAGGTTTTATGAAAAAAGGTGACATCTCAGCTCAGAAAATGCAGACAATGCAACACCAGCATTTTCACATCATCTTTCTAATGAGAGAGTGGGATTATAGCAACTTTACCTTTATACTTTCATTATTGACCAGAAACTAAACTGGGCGAGGTAGATAAATACAGTAGTTACAAAAACCGGTCTAAAACTATGAATCATGCTGTGTCTAACTCACCTCCTGACTCGCCAAAATGTGTCCACCATCCCCAAGGGGCAAGGCATAAGTGTGTTGGAATACCCCACTTGCCTGGATGGGTGCAGCTCCAACAAACTCAAGAAGCTTGCCACCATCCAGGCCAAAGCAGCCTGCTTGATTGGGACCACATCCACAAACACCTCCCCCACCAACTCCCCCAAGCCCCAACCTCCTCCCCCACCAACATACTGTAGTAGTCATGTGACCCATTCACTAGATGCTCTGCAGAAATTCACCAAAGATCCTTGGATGGCTAGTTCCATCTCGAAGGACAAGGGCAGTAGATATATGGGAATACTACCACTTGCTAGATCACCTCCAAGCCACATCCCTCCTGACTTGAAAATACCTTGATTTTCCTTCAGTCACACTGAGTGAAAATCCTGGAGCTCCCCACCCTAAATTACAGCACTGTGGATCTACCTAGGCCAAATGGACTGCAGCAATTCAAGGATGCTGCTTACCACCATCTTCTCAAAGGCTCAGCCAACCATACCCACGACCTATGAATGAATAAATAAAAAGTCACCATCCAAAGACGTATCATTCCATAAGTTACTTTATAACACAGTCCTTCACCATCCTGTTAGGGTAGCTATTGTAGGTAGTAGAGGCCCAACGTTGCGTATGACACAAACAGCAAATAAAATGCTTAGTGAACTGTAGGGTCTCTTGGTTGTGATATTAACTGAACAAAGGTTATCAGAAATGTTTTGAGAAAATGAATGTTCTTCCCTGCCTCAAAACATTTCAAATGTACTGTTCTGCAAATGTGGCAACACATAGGTACGAAGCATTAGACATTTGCTGTAGAACAGTGGGTTGTCATCCAATATGAGATACATTTTGGAAAACAAACTTATAAACTACTTGAAGGGATAGGGTTGATGGAGGTAAGATGTTTTCCTTGGGGAGTCAGAACCAGAGGCACAATTTAAAAATAAGATGGATACCACTGAGGTCCGAGATGAGGAGAATTTATTTTGCTCAAAGTGATGTGAGCCTTTGGAAATGGCTGTAGATGCTCAGTTTTTGAGTATGTTTAAGGTAGAAATTGATCGATTTCTGATTACCAGTCACATTCAGTATTATGGAGAGGAGTTGGGGAAAAGGCACTGATCAGCCATGATTGTAGTGAATATCAGGGCAAGCACAATGGGCTGAATGGCCTACTTTTGTTCCTATGTGCCAGTCTGTAAAATGCTCCCTGTAGCTATTGGTGTCTTAGTGCAGCTGCAAATACATAAAAACACAACCTGACATGATCCACTCTGGGCTACCCATAAATCAATAATGCACCAAGACAAATGCTCCTTAGAGGGGCCAGCATTGACATGATGGGTTAAATAACATTTTTCAATGCTATGAATGAAATTATCAGTCCACAGCTTCTCATAGAGCCAAAGTCATACAGCGCAGAAACACACCCTTTGGTCCAACTCATCTGTGCCAACCAGACATACCAATCTGACCTCGTCCCATTTCCCAGCATTTGGCCTGTAGCCTTCTAAATCCTTCCTATTCATACACCCATCCAGATGTATTTTAAATGTTGTAATTGTACCAGCCTCCACCACTTTCTCTGGTTCTGTCTTTAAATTTAAAATTTTTGTTTTCAGATGAGAGTTTAGGTGAGATGTAGTCTCCCCTTTCAAGAAGGCAGAAAGACCTCATGGCCTTTTTCATTGGAGAGTAGGTGAACTCTCCATGACATTCTGGCCAATATTTATCCCTTGTGTGAACGTTGGCTGCCTCATTTCTTATAACAATAGCTATTCTTCAAAAGTAATTCATTAACTTTAGGATGTCTTGAGACTGAGAAAGAGGTTACACAAATGCAAATCTTTCTTTTCATTTGAGACCTTGAGAAGTTTATTTTGTCAACTGATGGAGGTGAATATTACTGCACATCACCAAGGGGAAATGTGGGGTATTGCATTTTGGTAAAACAAACAAAGCAAGACTTATATAATAAAAGTAGGGCCTTGGGTAGTGTTATAGAGAGACCTAGGGGTTCAGATAAATAATTCTTTGAAGTTGGTTTAAAAGGTGTTTAGCACATTTGCCGTCATTGCTCAGATCTTTCAGTGTAGGAGTTGGGACGTTATGTTGAAGTTATACGGGATGTTGATGAGGCCTCTTCTGAAGTATTATATCCAGTTCTGGTCTCCCGATATAGAAAGGATACTATTAAGCCAGAGAAGGTTCAGCAGAGGTTTACCAGGAAATTGCTGGGAATGGAAGGTATGGGTTAAAAGGAGAGGCTGGTTAGTCTGGGATTATTTTCACTAGAGCGTGAGAGGTTGAGAGGTTATAGGGATTTATAAAATCATAAGAAGCATAAATAAGGTGAATGGCAGGTATCTTTTCCCCAGGGCAGGGAAGTTCAAAACTAGAGGACATATGTTTAAGATGAGAGGAGAAATATTTGAAAAAGACATGGGGGCATTTTTTTTACACAGTGAGTGGTTTGTGTGTGAAATCACTGCCAGAGGAAGTGATGGATGTGGGTACAGTTACAACATTCAAAAGACGTTTGGATAAGGACATGAATAAGAAATATTTGGAGGGATATGGGCCAAGAGCAGGCAGTTGGGACTAGTTTGGTTTGGGAGTATGGTTGGCATGGACTGGTTAAACGTATAAGTCTGTTTCCATACCATGTGAGTTTATGACTCTCTGATAGAGCTGAGAAGCTGGGTTTTTGGCGTTGACTGTCGGCATGATTTCCCACTTTACTCACTGGATTCTGCGGTTGACAGGCACACCCTGTATGCGCAGTCATGGATTTTGAGGTCATACATCACATCAATGTGCGCCCAGGTACAGTGTGAGCTCCCCATGGAGGCTGCAGGACATGAAGAACATCAGAGGAGAATTGGAGTGTATGTTTACAATACTGGAAATGATAGCACAGCTGCTTCCCACTGCACAGATAGTGCCAACCACATCAGAATAAATAACTTTTCAGAAATTTCATAGGAAGATGCATTTAAGGATCATCACAGCAGCAGGTGAAATATCCATTGAGTTCAGTGACCTGCCACCTTGAATCACCCAGCAGTGTGATTATGTGGGAGTGCCATCTCTGTTCCAGGCAGACACCAAGGTATTCTTTCGCACTGCGGCTCTTTATGAATGTGCAGGCTGCTGTGCCCCGCAGTAGGGGCATTGACAATTAAAGAGTCAATGTCAAGAATAAAAATGCACCTAGACTCAGATTACAGGACCTGTTGTCAATTTGTCGTGCCATGGTAAGATAAACAGCTTATTTGACATTATTTGTTAATTTATAACATATTAAATCTTAAAACTGTGTTAATTTCCTGGCAACATTTCTATTGTAAATTCCTATAATTCAACCCTATTATATAAATTGCTCATGGAACTCTAGTCACACTGTAATTACATGATTCAACCAGTTGAGTCAGTGAAGCACCTCGGGTTTTGTTCCTCTCCAACTTTCAGCTGATATTGCAGAGAAGGTGAAATCACATCTACGTGCATTAGGAACTGTGGGAAACTGTGGTATGTCGGATATTTAAACAAAAGCCATAATATCAAAATCTCATAATGTATATTGTATAATTAGGATATAATGTGTAACTTTAAAATGGGGACTGATTTATCTCAGTACACCAGGGTCCAATTATTCCTGTTCTCTAACTTACTTTTCCTGAAGCATATATTTTGGCAAATGGCTCTCTAATAGAGAGAAAATGTTTCGGCTGTAGGCATCAGGATCTGACTTATTTCCCAGAGCTTAAACACGTCTGCTTTTTTTCAGTCGTGACAATCTTTAAAAAAAACTGTGCCAATGTTAATTCATGATTGTCTATAATGTTACAAATTCACTTTTATCATTTATGTCTGCAAGCAAATGAACAATAGACTTGAGAAAAAGTCTTGTGTTTATTTACTGAAGTTCTGTGACTTGGAGAGAGGAATGGACTGTCATCTCCATTTTGTAAGCTTCTTTTTAAATAATGACGTCTACCAGCAATATGCTGTAACCATGGAGAATGAGTGATAAAGAGGGGAACTGGAAGTGTGTGAATGGTTGTTTGTTTATAACCTATTTAATTGTTTATTTAAAATAAAACTAAGTTAAGAACCACATACATATGATATCCTTCAGTTTGTTGTTTAAATGGGGTGTTCACCTGTTTAGAAATGGCTTTTCCTTCAGTTTGGCGTGAGTCTAGAGCAGCATTGTTGGCAAAAAGAGCAACAAGGAGAGTGAAAGTTTAATTTATTGCTTTCAGATTGCTGCAGAATATTCTTCAGAGCAATGGATAATGATTCAGTCTCAATGCTTGTTGCCATTAAAAACTAACTTGGGTCATTGAGGAGGTGTACATTGGTTTAAATAATCATTATGTGACATCCCTACTGTTAGATTGGCAAGCATCTCAGCGTCAAATCCACATGAGGCCTACTTCAAGTGGGTCTCATTTATGTCAGTGCGATTTTGTAACTGGAAAATTTAGTGCCTTCAGTGGCAAATAGAGGTGTAAATGAATCAGATCTTTTCCACCAAAAAAATGGAGCAATCAAGCAATGAAACAAGCAGTTGGAGATCGTGAGCAGGAAACCAATTGACAGTGAAAGTGAATTCACTTTCAGACAAAGTTGACTCACTTCCAACTTTCTATTCTAAACATGAGTTTCTGAAAGCTCAGCAATGTTTGACAACAAGCCTTGCTGTAATACAACAAGTTTGGGCAGGTCCACTTGCATGAACTGGATAGACACTGTTCATGCTGATGATGCAATTCAGATTTTACTTCTTTGTGCCATTTCTCCATTTAGTTGTGTCACAACACAACAACCTCAGCCAAATTAATCCCGTTACTTAACCTAACCACATTTTACCACATCAGGCATACACTTAACACGAGCCATATTTCTGGTGACTGCCTTCATTTTGTTGCACGAACCCTCCGGGTTTGCATTAAATGAGAAAAAAATTCCAAACTGTCAAGTTAAGTTTTAACTATAATGGATTGGTTTTTGTGGGGGGAGGGTAGGATGGGAGGGATGGTAAGTGTGGAGGAGGGGATTGTTGGCTTGAGGGCATGGACAAGGGAACTTAAAATGATCGCAACCATTTGTGACTGATGGTGACAATCACAATTCCCCTCAGAGGTAAACACAATTCTGCTGGCTGGGGTTTGAACCTTTTTGCAGCTAATGAAGCTGTTGAGAAAAGTCAGGAATTTAATGCTCCATTTGGAAACTCTGCCAGGGTCACGGTGGGACTCCAGGAAGCCTCACTATTCCAAAGTATTGCCTGCAGGTTTGTCATGGTTAGGGCAAGCTTGGGCAGTGCATCCACTACAAGGAATTCTGGAACAATACACCCATCTCGAGTTGAATATTCTGTTCATGCTGCGCCTGGAGCAGTATCAGTCAATGCTCGACATTTAAAATGACAGCTGCCCATTTGAGCTCTACTGCTGCACAGGCACTGCCAATTTAAAATGAAGCAACACTGGAGATTGTGCACAGGAAATGCATGCTTCTAAACAGAAGTTCTTAGTTCATGTAGCGTAACTGAATGGCACTGGAGACTGGCCACTGTGTTCTTTACCAGGCAGGCAATTGGACTTTTCACTAGGATCCACTGGACAATAAGCAGACTGAGAGGATTTCTCCATGGTTCAGGAGCAGCCCTCCTGGGAATGACTGTAACATTTCATTTACCATCACATCTCGGATCCGTCACCTCAAACCAGAGTGAACCTAAATCTCTTACTTTATTGCATTATGCAATATGACATGGAGCAGCATATTTACTAACTACTCTATCAGGAAGTATTCTTTTTAATCCTAGTTAGGATCACTATTCGGGACGTAGTACGTAAGTAATTTGAAACATGACATGTGGTAAGCATAGTATGTTTGGGACTAACAGGTAATGTTAGACACGTAGGGTGGAACATTGCCCACCCCTGACCTACAGGAGCATTGGCAAGAAAATTGGGAGAATCACAAAACGTCAGGAGGGGAGAGGCTCCCCCCCACCACCACCACCCCTCCTCCCCCGCCGCCCCAGAAAGTCCAGTGTTAAATAGTGAAGCGGGATAACCGATAACACGCATCAACATTATCTTGTTTCAGTGGTATGCAGTTTCTGATTCTCTCACCCATCACTTGAAAGTGGATTGTGACAATTTCCAATATTTAAGTCCCAGATAACCTGGTGATGCCAGTTCATCACCTGCTCCTCCAGACCTCCAACAGTCACCAAATTCATAAGACACACGCCATGGGCAGGAGCTGCACACATCTCCCACCTGGCAGGATCCCCAGGTCTGTCGTGGCAAAGTAGGGTGCCGATTCATAGAATCATAGAATCCCTACAGTGCTGAAAGAGGCCATTCAGCCCATTGAGTTTACACCTGAACCTCCAAAGGGCATCCTACCCAGATCCAGCCCCCTACCCTATCTCTACAACACCATATTGAACATGGCTAACAGACTGAGGCCACACATCCCTGGACAGTATGGATGATTTAGCATGACCAATCCACCAACCTGCACTTCTTTGGATTGTGGGAGGAAACTGGAATGCCTGGCAGAAACCCATGGAGACATGGGGAGAACGTGAAAACTCCAGGCAAGCACCCACGGCTGGAATCAAACCTGGGTCCCAGGCACAGTGAGGCAGTAGTGCTAACTACTGAGCCACCGTACTGCCCAATTACCCTCTATCCAACATGTCTGGGGCAAAGAGAAATGAACCATGCAAGGCAATTGTGGACTGCCAGCACTTGACTTGGTGCACAGCTGGGCTTTAAAGATGATGCTGGTGCCAGGAGTCCCAGGAGGCCTCCTAACAATGGTCAACTCTTCGATCAATGGTAAGCAGGTCACCATAGAGACATGTTGCATAATTAATGAAGCAAGTTTGGAAAGAAACTGTGAGAAAACGTGCTAGTGCTGGCACAGAGAAAACCCTCCATGAAACTCACCAAACATAACACTTAGCTAATTTCTAGTAAGCTTCAGCCCTTTGTTTGCAAATTTTGATATCTGGCTTTTCCTCATGTAATATCTGAGTCTTTTGTGCATTAATAGAATTCGATTGGTATGATCAGTCAACAACTCCATGATAATTGTATTGTGCTACTGCCAGGACGGTTGAAGGTGAGGTAGAGCACTGAGTCTTAAAGAGTGTTCATGGACAAGTAACAGTCTGTGGGCTGGCATAGAATGCCAGTTACTAATGTGCAATACCAAGTCTGAGGCCATGGTAACAAGTAGGTGAGAACTCCAATCTCCACATCTCATCTGAGGTCACACAACTAGACTGACTCCAATGTGTTTAACATATATTACCATCTGTGCCAAGAACAACAATGCAGTTTTATCGGTAAGATGTAATGTTGCGGCTGACTTTGTTTGATTAGTATAGGTACAAGGTATGTATTAGTTTCTCAGGTGGTTTCGAGATGGTTTTGTATCGTTTATTAGAAGAAAGTGAGGACTGCAGATGCTGGAGATCAGAGCTGAAAATGTGTTGGTGGAAAAGCGCAGCAGGTCAGGCAGCATCCAAGGAGCAGGAGAATCGACGCTTCGGGCATGAGCCCTTCTTCAGGAATGAATGAGTGAGGACCAGTTCAGTTAGTCAAAGGATTCATTCCTGAAGAAGGGCTCATGCCCGAAACGTCGATTCTCCTGCTCTTTGGATGCTGCCTGACCTGCTAAGCTTTTCCAGCAACACATTTTCAGTATCGTTTATTAGAGCATTCCAAATAAATATATTCCCTTGTAGAACTAATATTTGTAATATAAATGTTTCTATGCATATGATATCTAATGAATGAATACTATTAAATGTATTATTTTTTAGTGTCTAAGAAGCAGCAAATATTTATGATTTCTATTAATTTTCCATTAATATTATCACAGTGACAACTGAAAGCCAGTAGGGTGGAACTGATAGGTGGTCTGTAGAGTCTTTTCCCAGATAGGAAGTCCTTGGTTGAAAAGGTTTGAGAACCATTCAGTTTGATGAGTCTTTATCTTTCTTTTTTGTCTGATCCATTTCTACATTTCTAAAGGTAACTAGGCATCCCATGGATGTGTCTGTCACTTCAGCTCTCCGTGAACTACAATGCACTCACTCTTACATCACTTTTCATAATGAATTACATGGTGTCACAACAGCTTGATGCCAAAATGATGACTATTGTATTTCTTGTCAAATTTTCCTAACTGCATCATTGTATTAAGATACAGCATAGTAAATTTGCTTCCAAAATTGCTGTTGGATTTTGAATTTGCAGGGTTCAAGTATGGTATTACTTTGCAATACAATAAAATCTAAGTTATATATTGTTCTGGGTGCACAAGTCTAAATAACATTCCTTGCTATCAGTGTCCTTAGTTTCTATTTAAAGTGGCTTGATTCACATGAATAATAATTACTTCCCTTTAGGTGTTCACATCCACAGTTTTACCTTTGCATAACATCTAATACAGAACTGGGTCACCTTCCTCTTAATGAAAGATTTACACAATAATTTACAATGTGTGACTGGTTGAAGACTCATACTGTGATGGAAATTTTAAAAATAGGATACAGATACTATAAATGCCTATTTCTTTTAACCCTTAAACTTAGTGCAACTGTTTAATAAATGTGTTAAGTTAGACTGATGGAAGACGAGATGCTTTAAACCTAAATTACTAAAAATGGTTCACACTTGTAGAGTGAGCTCACATCACGCAGAGGTAGAATTTGAATGCAAAATCCAAAGGTGATAGGATTCTGACATATTTCAAACTCAGATAGAGATGGTTCCCATCTGCACTGGCAAAAGTATACATCTCATTAAGAGGAGATTTTTAGATTAGATTAGATTAGATTACTTACAGTGTGGAAACAGGCCCTTCGGCCCAACAAGTCCACACCGCCCCGCCGAAGCGTAACCCACCCATACCCCTACCCCTACATCTACATCTACCCCTTACCTAACACTACGGGCAATTTCGCATGGCCAATTCACCTGACCTGCACATCTTTGGACTGTGGGAGGAAACCGGAGCACCCGGAGGAAACCCACGCAGACACAGGGAGAACGTGCAAACTCCACACAGTCAGTCGCCTGAGGCGGGAATTGAACCCGGGTCTCAGGCGCTGTGAGACAGCAGTGCTAACCACTGTGCCACCGTGCCGCCCATTTTAACCCCACCCATCTTAAAGTGACTGGAAGGTGGCAATTGAAACAGTTCTAGCTTGTACTGCTACAGTTAACCTGCTAGGACTTTCAATACAGTCAGCACAAGGAGATTCACACAAAGCAAAGTTCTGCTGCTCATAGCATCGAGACCCAACTCCAATTTGTGGTAGTAGTGAGGGGCAAATGGATAGGGATGTCTTTCCAAACTTATGATGCAGAGGTGCCAATGTTGGACCAGGATGGACTAGGTTAAAAATCGCACAACACCAGGTTATAGTCCAACAGTTTATTTGTAAGTACAAGCTTTTGGAGCACTGCTCCTTCATCAGGTAGACAGTGGAGCAGGATCATAGGAAAGAGAATTTATAGTAAAAGATCAAAGTGTCATACAATTGATGCAATATATTAAACAAACCTAGATGGCTGTTAAGTCTTTAATCACTTAGAATATGAATGCTGGCTTTGATTAATTAATATGTAAACCCCAGAACTTCTTCCAAGTCACATTCCTGAGATAACTTAAAGTTTTATAAAAGAAAGGTGACATCTCAGCACAGACAATGGTGTGAGGTTAGAGTCTGTCTGTCTGTATCCCAACTTTGAGTCAAACTGGCTCTATTTCCAAAGTAGGATTTTATAAAATGCCTTATGGACTGACTGTGTACAGATTGTGTGCTTTTTGAACAGAATAGAATGTATCTGCAAATGCAAATACAAATACAAATTTCTAAAGTTATTTAGTGGTTGCTACTATTTCAGGGCCAGAGGCACAAAATCCAGAAAGGCAGCTTCATTTTAAAAATTATTCCTAGTGGGGTCAGGAGTAGGCACTCTGCAGGGTCCCCGGACAAAGTTCTAGGCCTGTGTCACCACGATTGTGCCCCACCTGCACTGCAAACACTACCATCTATCAAGAGAACTCCCAAGACACAACCAGCCACTCCTACAGTCTTATCCGCTCCTGGTGCATGGCTGCCGAGAATGCGCAGCTCCTTTTGCCAACTTCCTGGTGAGAAGTATGTCAGCACCATTAAATTGAAGCTAAAATATCCTTGCCTTTTGTTTTTGTAGCAGGAGTGACTTGTGCAAAAGCATCGAAACCCATCCACTGGAAAGTAGACTCAGTTATAATCAGAGTCAAATGTATTATTTCCCATCAATTGTTACACATTTTCACCAGCTTGCTGGAATACATGTAAAGCTGTCTAACAGAAACTACAATGATAAAATCCATCCAACATTCTACTAAGCATGCCTAAGGCTTAGCTCCATTTAAGAGTAATTAATCTGGACATTTTTATGAGGATCAGTCAATCCAGCACAGGTGCAGCTGTAGTTGAATCAGCACTAAAATTTAACCACTTCTCTTTAACTGCCCTTGCGTCGTGTAGCCTTTCTTTTCCAAGTTAACTTGAAAATAGTTTTTAAAAATGTGATCATTCAACTATTTTCTAATTTTGGTTGATTTTCAGTAATCCTTGCATCATTCAGTTTATAGCAGTGAAAGAGAACTTTTGTCAGCAGACTTATGTTATTAGAGTGGCTGTAAAAACTATACAATGGTTGTTTATCAGTACAAAAGGCGCATGGTAGGACATGTGGCAGACTCTTTGGAGCCTGGGCCATTGACCTTCAGTTGATTACAGGAGAGGGAGACACAAATGACACCTCACCAGAGGGTTCATAGGTCATGTGATTCTTTCTTCACCTTTCTGAACTCCCATGTTTAACCCCTTAGGAATAGAGATAACAATCATAGCTTTGTCTTCCCATGAAGAGGCAGGCACAAAGAATCCTACAGTTTGAAGGGATGGCCTTGTGAAAGGCAGCATTTTTATTCGCAATTACATCTTTGGCATTCAAAATTAATGTCTGATACTTATGGAACACTTAAGAATCAAAAGCATACATGTGAAGTATAGATGTCAGCATTTAGAAGCATCAAAATCTCTTGGAAAAGTTGATTGTTGCTCAGCAAAATGACATCTTATAGTTATATAGAGCCTTTATGTTTAATAAACTGTCTCCAAGTGTTACACACAAGAGTTATGAAGTAAAATAGACGCCAAGCCAAAGTACTGATTGGACAGAACGTCAACAGCTTGGGCAAAAAAGGTACTAGACAGAGGCTTAAAAGAAGAGGGTTGAAGTGTAGAGAAGTTCTGAGAGGGAATTCCAGAGTTCAGCAATTAGTGAACTGAAGGCATGTCACAATAATGTTTTTTTAAACGAGAGTTTATAGTATTAATGCTGTTGTGAGTTTTGCCTTTAAGATATGCCCTGAGCTCGTCTTTTGCAATTGTGCAATCATTCAGGGAGCATTCAGTCATTATTATAACATCTTGGTGTCGAACACCATAAACAGAACTCATACGTTACAGATGCTTTGTTCAACTTTTCTCATAATACTCCAGGCCATCAAGTAGCCAATTTCATTGTGCAACAATATTGACTTTGATTGTTGCCTTCTTCTCTATTTCAAGTTGCGACTAGCACTTTCACTTCTGGCTAGTTTCTAGTTCAAGTAAAAAATATATTAAATTAGCAGATTTATTTGTTTCCTGTATCTGTCACTTGTTTTAAGTTTGTACAGTTTGTATTTGAAGCCAAGAGAATGAAAAATCCCCATGCAAAACTAACCCTGAAGATAATATAGGTAATGTTTGAAATAATCCCATTTCCGCCTATGGTGACAGTATTTTAAAAGTATTGCACTAACTGTTTGCTTTCATATCATCCTGAGGCCACTGTCTATAGATGAAGTATCTTGCAATAAAGAATACACTCTGAGCACTTATCTATGGAAATGCTGAGAGCACTGTTCATTTATTGGGAGTATTTAAATTTCTTTTCTTTAACCATTCATGGGATGAGGGCGTTGTTGACTCAGCAGCATTTATTACCCATCCCTAATTACCCAGAGGGCAGTTAAGAGTCAACCACATTGCTGTGAGTTTGGAGTCACATGCCAGACCAGGTAAGAGTGGGAATTTCCTTACCTAAAGGACATTAGTGATCCAGATGGGTTTTTCCAGACAATCTGCAATGGATTCATGGTCGTCATTAGATTCTTAACTCCAGATATTTTATCAAATTCAATGCAGACTGTTTATTGGCTTGAGGAGAAATTCTGTCCTCTTGCTGTCCTCTCTTAGGCTGTTGATCAACAGCCTGATTCTTTCTCTTCATTTGCATAAGGGGGTCCAAATTTCCCAGCTTCCTTACACTCAGCATTCTGAGCTTGGAATCCACTTTGGGAGGGCATCTGTGGAAATCTAGAAGAACCTTATGGAGGCTTAGGAAGACTAAGGCATTTAAAAATGGTAAAACAAACGTTCCTTCTGTGATTTCCTTTGTCAAGGGTATATGGAAGTCATCCAACGATCTGCCTCATATGAGTCGGGTTGCCCACTTTCTCCTGCTCTGATTGTGTGCGGCCTAGAGCCTTTTGCTGAGTCCATCAGGAAGGATGCGAGCCTGAGAGGGGTGACTATTCCTGGCAGCACAGGGTTGCAGGGCAAAGCCTCCCTATACATGGATAACATCACCACTTTCTGCTCGGATTCACTATCAGTGCATGGCTCATGAGCATCTATGACCAGTTTGAATTGGCCTCAGGAGTCAAGGTAAATCAAGGCAGGAGTGAGGCCATGTTCTTTGGGAACTTGGCTGACCAATCCTCTATCCCCTTCACTGTCAGGGCCAATTAGCTGAAGGTGCTGAGAATATGGTTTGGAGGGGCTAGAGCATGTGCATAACCTTGGGAGGAGCATATCGCCAAGGGGAGGCAAAACCTGTTCCTTCGGGAGCACCTTATCCTCTCTGTTGCAGCTAAAGGCCTGGTCATCAGGTGTGAGGCACTCTCTCTTTTGTAGCATCTGGCACTGGTCTGGCCCATTCCTAGAACCTGCGCTGTTGCAGTCGCTTAAGCTGTCTTCCACTTCACCTAGAGGTCTAAGATGGACTGGGTTTGCAGGAACTGCATGTACAAAACTCTGGATAAGGATATACCCAAAGCCACCCTCATTCTCGTGGCCACCATTGTGTGTGGTTACATCAAGTTGTGTGTAGACTTTTGGTACGCAAAGACTAAATGTCACTACGTACTGAGATTCCCTCTGTCCCCAGTGTTGTGAAGGATAGTATTGGCCTCGTTGCCGTGGAAGACTCCAAGTTGGACGTTCCGTACCACCTGACCCTTGTTGAGAAATTTGCAGAAAAAAACACTTTTGACCACGTGTCCTTCAGGAAGTGGTCAGCATGCAGCATTCTCGAGACCCTGTGGGAAAGGAGCGGGTGGATCCCATCAAGTTGTTCCCTGGGCAGATTGTGAAAGTAATTTGGCAGAATGCATCATCACCAGTATTTTCTAACAAGCACCAGGACATATGTACACCCGGTCAGTCTGCATCACCGCACGTTGCCCTCGAACCAGCTATGGGTGGGCGGAGGGGTGGTGACTGTCACACATCCCCTGTTGGAATGTGTCTTTGCAAAGAAAGCCTGGAGAGAGATGCAATGGTTTATGTTGAGGTTCATTACAAGCAGCTCCGTGACACAGGACTCTGTGCTCTCCTGTCTGTTCCCTGGGACACACACAGAGACAAACATCAACTGTGCCTGGATGACCATCAACTCGGTGAAAGATGCTCTTTGGTCTGCCAAAAACCTGTGAGTCTCCCAGAACAAGGAATTGACCCTGAGCAAGTATTGCAGACTGGTACATTCCAAGGTCCAAGACTATGTGCTGAGGGATACACTAAAGCTTGGGGTAACTGCTGCCAAGGTGCAGTGGGGAAAGACCACTGTCTGAGACCTTCCTGCTGAAGTTAAATGGGAGTCTGTTCAGTTATGGACCCTCCTAGTGCCTCAAATATACGTAAATATAGTCTTGTACAAGTAAGAAATGCCTTTGGTTTGTTTGCTGGATAAAATCAAACTCCAATGTTTGCTTTCGTGACGATGTATAAAAATATAAAAATATTTTTTGAATGAAATATATTTTTGAAATAAAAATATCTGCCTCCCATGTACCTGCTTTTTGGGGTGAATGGGGTGATTTCCATAGATATTGACAGTAGGGAGGGAGCAGGAGTGTGCAATTAGGTTCACCCAGCTCCCTAGTGAGTGCTCACAGCTGTATAGGAGTAACAGTCACATATGTACAGTTCAAGCAGCAGCAGCAGCTCACTTACGCTAAATATTTACTACCTAATTATGTTCAGAAGTGTGTAATGATTATATGCCTCCTGGCATCACAGAGTTTTATAGTTTTGCCTGAAACAATATCTAGCTGTTTTTCTCTGAATTTATGTTAGACTTCAGTGCAAAGTGTGAGAAAAATCTGCATTAGAATAGACCTTCAAAATGGAGAGGTCACAAGATTTCATACAAAAGCATCTTTAGTTAATTGGTTAAGCTGAGGAGAAGAGGAAAGTAGGACGTTTATTAAATCAGCGTTAGTGTTTAGGAACCAAAAGGTGAACTGGGGTGTATTTGTATCGAGTGTATTGTGATCTGGATTCTGACAGCTTCTGCAAAATTTCTATAAGGGCATGCAGGTCTTAGACGATAAAATATAGCAGCTGGATTAGGCCATTCAGCTCATCAATGGAGTGCAGGTTCATAGCTTCTTGAATATGGTGTCACAGGTAGATAGGATAGTGAAGAACGTGTTGGGTTCGCTTCCCTTTATTGGACAGAGCATTGAGTTATGAAGTTGGAGGTTATGTTGTGACGGTACAGGACATTGGTTAGGCCACTTTTGGAATATTGTGTGCACTTCTGGTCTCCCTCCTATTGGAAGGATGTTGTGAAATCTGAAACAGTTCAGAAAAGACTTACAAGGATGTTGCCAGGGTTGGAGGATTTGAGCTATAGGGAGAGGCTGATTAGGCTGGGGCTGTTTTCCCTGGAGCGTCTGAGATTGAGGGGTGACCTTATCGATGTTTATAAAATCATGAGGAGCTTGGACATGGTAAATAGACAAGGTCTTTTCCCTTAGGTGGGGGAGTCCAGAACGAGGGGGCATAGAGTTAGGAGAGGGGAAAAATATGAAAAGGACCTAAGGGGCACATTTTTCATGCAGAGGGTGGTATGTGCATGGAATGAGCTGCCAGAGGAAGTGGTGGAGGCTGGTACAATTGCAACATTTAAAAGGCATCTGGATGGGTATATGAATAGGAAAGGTTTAGAGGGATATGGGCCAGGTGCTGGCAGGTAGGACTACATTAGGTTGGGATAACTGGTTGGCGTGGACGAGTTGGACCAAAGGGTCTGTTTCTGTGCTGTACATCTCTATGATTCTATGACTCTAAGTCTGCTCCACCAATTGATCATGGCTGATATGTTTCTCAACTCCATTCATTTGCCTTCTACCTTGATCCCCTTACTAATCAAGAACCTTTCTATCACTGTCTTAAATACACTCAATGATTTGGCCTCCACAGCCTAATGCAGCAGTGAGATCCACAGATTCACTACTATCTGGTTGAAGAAATTCCTCCTTCACTCTGAGGCTGTGCCTTCGGGTTCCAGGATCTCCTACCAGTGAAAATGTCTTCTCCACATCCACTCTATCCATGTCTCTCTGTATTCTGTAAGATTCAACCAGAACCTCTCTCATCCTTCTAAATTCTATTGACTACAGGTACAGAGTCCTCAACCCTTCTTTGTATATCAAACCCTTCATCCTCAGGATCATTCTTGTAAACCTCTTCTGATCGTTTTCAACACTGACACATCATTCCTCAGATACAGGGCCCAAAACTGCTCACAATATTCCAAATGTGGTCTGACCAGAGCTTTATACAGTCTCAGCCATACATTTCTGCTCTTCTATTCTAGTCCTTTCGAAATGAATGCTCACATTGCATTTGCCTTCCAAACTGCCACTGAACCTGCATGTAAACCATAAGAGAATCCTGAACTAGGACTCCCCAGTCCCTTTGTGCTTCAGATTTCTGAGGCCTTTCCCTATTTAGAAAATAGTCTACATCTCATTTCTTCCGACCAAAGTGGATAACCTCACATTTTATATTTTGATTTGCATTTTTACAAAATGCCCTGTTATCGAGTTTTGAGAAGATGCCCTGTGTCTTTCAGAACAGCTTTAAACGTCGTCCTGTAGTATAACCTTGTGTTGCCATTTTGTTGTTCCCTGCTTCTTCTCTCTGCCTACTTTAACTGAGATACAACCAAACACAAAATGGAAACTGGGCATCATGGTGATCAGCATTTCATTAGTCGCTGTTTGTATTTGTAATGCACACATTATGAAATGTAGACATGAACAGCAGGATCATGATTCATGATTCATGGGGCCTGGGGGTGAGGAACTTCAGTTAGTTTGGAAATATTGGAGAAGTCAGGACTGTCTTGCCTTGAGAAGAGAAGGTTTAGTGCAAGAAAACAAAGAGGTAAGAATGCTGAAAATCTAAAGATGGATCACTGGACGCAAAGCATTGACTCTGCTGTCACTCCACAGATGCTGGCAGACCTGCTGAGTTTCTCCAGCAATTTCTGTTTCTGTTTCTGATTTTCTAGCATTCGCAAATCTTTGGGTTTTTTTTCAGCGATTCCATTTAATTATTTTAATGCAGTGACTAAACAGGAATATCTCTTGACTTCTATGACACCTTGTAGACTCCATTTGCCTTCTGACCAAAAAGGTTGATTGGGTCATTCAAAAACTGGTGGCAGCCACTCACTAATGGAATATTGATAATTGTTTCAAACGATTGGGAAGGGAAACTATGCTGCAGCCAGAAGTAGTTAGCACCATAGTTTGGGAATTTCATGTAAAAGGAAAATACTGTGGATGTTGGAAATCTTAAACAGAAAATGCTGGAGAAACTGAGTGGATGTGGCTGTGGAGAGAGAAACAGAATTAATGTTTGTGCCCAGTATGACTTATTCGAAGATTTCCTCCCTCTGTACTTGCTTAAACACTACTTGAACTAGAATCCCTACAGTGTGGAAGCAGGCCCTTCAGCCCAACGAGTCCACACTGATCCTCCGAAGAGTAACCCACCCAGACCCGTTCCCCTATATTTATCTAACCTAAACATCCCTTAACTCAGTGGGCTACTTAGCCTGGCCAATTCACCTAACCTGCACATCTTTGGATTGTGGGAGGAAACTGGAGCACCGGAGGAAACCCACGCAGACACTGGGAGAGTGTGCAAACTCCACTCAGACAGTCGCCCGAGGCTGGAATCAAACCCATGTCCCTGGTGCTGTGATGTAGCAGTGCTAACCACTGCTGTTCAGTTGTCAACTTCTTCCAGTGTTTGTGATGAATTTGTTATCTTTTTCTTCACTCTTTATAAGTGCCGCCAGGCTCACTGAGCATTTCCAGCATTTTCTGGTTTTGTTCTCCAAAAAAACCTCACCGCAGAGTGAGCACTTCAGACCAGCTTGTTCACATTTAATTCAAAGGTATTTTTGTTTGGAATTGGGTTGGGTGTTCATCTATCAACAGACTTATTCAAGTGCGTGACTGATCTCCATCAACAAGTCTCTAAGAGATAGACGTGGGTTAAGTATGCATTCAGCAGTTGCGCAAAATGGGTAATTGTGAATCAGCAAACCTTGCACATCCTCCTCCATTTTCTTTATCATTAACACAGAAGCGAAATCAAGCAGAATTTAAAATGGTCCGCTGATTCTGCACATTTCCACTCCCAGAGAAAACCAGTTTCATTCCTAAAATCAATGCATTGTGTCACAAGCTTTCTACATTATTGCAGTTTAAAAAAGACAATTGTTTTGTACTTTTTCTTGAGAAATGACCAATTACTGCTCTTGGCAAAGCCCTCCCCATTCAACATGTTTTTTTCTGAGTTCAGCTAAATTTTAGCAGTAGCTTTTCATGTCTATTGTGCTGACTATTCTTTCAATAGCTCACATTGCCCACTGCCCCCTAGTCTTTGGCTCAGGACATGCCTGAATGTGCCCATATTTTGTTAAAGGAAGCCTGAAGATTTCCTTCTGTGCCAATTTCTCTCCTCCAAGTCACTATTTGCCATTTTGCCAAAGGATTCCTGGGCTTCCGTTTCCAACTGTGAAAAGGGATGAGTTTAGGTTCCAGCTGCCAGCTAGGAAATTTATATGTGCAGTGAGATAAACCCTTCTGATTTGCTCTTTTTGAAAAGTTTTTGCCTGCTGTATCACATTCTCCTGAGTACAGTCAGTTCTGCTATAATGCGGCAGATCCATTCTTGTGCAATCCCGTGTTATAAGAAAATCACATAAAAGCAGCACAGTTTAAACTAATGAAACTGGAATCATGTTATAACCAATACACGCTTTAAACGTTCGCGCTTTAGAATTAGTATCCCCAATTCTTCAGTCATGTTATAGCAAATTTGCATAAATGAAACATGCTTTATAACAGAATGACTTGTAGCCTGGATGAAAGCACACTAATACATAGAATCACAGAATCTTACAGTACAGAAGAAGGCAATTTGGCCCATTGTTCTATACTGGTGCCTAAAAGAGCTACCTTGCTGGTTCCATTCTCCAGTCCTTGCTACATAGCCCTCTAATTTCATCACTTTTAACTAAATATGCAGCTCTCTTTTGAAACCTTCTATAGAATCCATCTCCACCATTCTCCCTGGCAGCACATTCCAAATCCTAACAACTCTCTGACTAATGATGTTTCTCCCCATCTCTCTCCTAGCTGTCTTGCTGACATCTTGAGATTGTGACCACTAGTTACTGACATGCCAATTAATGGAAACAGTATATCCTTCATTACTCTGTTAAAATTGCTCATAATTTTGAACATCTCAATAAGTTCGCCAGTGCGTGTAGTAACTTTGAATATAATTTGACATTGGTACCTGAATCGTTTGTGGCTTTGTGTCCAGTAACCCTTTATAGAAGCAAGAACTTATCCCTTTATTCCAAATTTCAATTCTGCATATAAATTGTTATTTTCTTGGTCTCATTAGGCTGCTAAATAATATTTTCAGTGCCTAATGAGGTAAGAAAAACATTAACTTTATTTCAGAAACATCTTACCGTGGCTTTTGTCATGCCACAAGACTGCAAAAGAAAGCAAAATCATGTAACATTGCATAATTTCCTGTACATTGTACATTCACAGACATTTTGAAGGCAACTTATCAATTTTTTTCTGCTGTTTATGGGATGTAAGAATGATTTATCTCAATGAATGCTCTAATTTTGAACTTTTAATATGTGTCAGGAAACCTCAGAGTCATGTGATTTTACCAATAATGAACATATTTCTCAAGTTGTCTGCGTATCCAAACAGCTAGGGTGCAAGGGTTGGTGAGATCATGGTTGAATCAATTGGGTGGTGTAGGATGGATGGGGAGTGATGAACTCTAATTCACTCCATGTTTTCCCCAACCCTCGTATTTCCTGTCAGTATTACTTAGATTCCTAGAATAAAATCATTTAACCTATCACGTTTGTGCCCTTGAGGAAAGAAGATGACAGCCAAATACATTTCTGACACTATCCTTTGAACAATTTCAAATGGATGATCTTCTCCATGTTGTTGAATTATATACTGCTGATTTTAGAACTTTTGATACTCTCTGGCTGATAGATTAAGAACAATCATTTGTGAATTTCACATAGTATCCACCTTTTGGTGGTATATTCCCTGCTTGTCCAATTATGGATGTGAAATTCCCATGACATGATGTCAGAGTTCCTTGGAAGTCTGGTGGAACAGCTTAGACTAAACTTAAATACATCAGTGGCCAATTTTATTTGGGAACTTCTGGTCATCTTTATGAGCTGTGGAGACTAACTCATGTTTGAGGCTGGTGAGTGTGTACCACTGCAGTCATATTTCAGACAATGACCTATTTTATATATATTGTCGGCTGAATTTTATTTTGGCTAAATTCAGAGAGTTATGTTGAGATTTTACAGAGGTATTCTTTCCATAAAGTCAAGTTGGATTTCCTCACTGTATCTTACCAAACTTACCTTATTAACTACCTTATTAACATTTATGGCCTTCCTTATGTTCAATTCTAGCCCACCTCACCATTCCCACATCAACTTGCCACTCATCAGTTATCTGCTCAAAGACTGCTACTCCTTACACTTGCATCATCTTTGGAAGGCTGCTGTGTATTGCCCCTCATTGGCAACATCATGGCACTGTAGCCACAACACCACGCTGCTCATGGCACATTGTTGACATGGCTCCCACTTCCCTGCATTGTGATGCTGTTCTTTCAGCCTGGCTGCCACTTAACAGCAAGCCACACCCTTGTCCTTCAATACATCTCATATAAGCACCTTCTCTCTTTCCCCAATGTCTAGTGGTCACCCACATCTTGGTCATTGTCCAGTAAGGGACCATAGTAAAAAAGGGAATCTTCTGGACAAGTTCAACCATGAGATTTTATTGACAGCCAGCAAAAGGAGAACAGAAAAGAAACAGGCTAAAGCTCACCTTCCACACTGTGAATCAAATGCTGGCATCTTGACCTTGACAGTCCATGAACGTCCATTGGAAGCAGGTGTCAGTCAGATCTGATCTGCTTTGTATTGGCTGGTGTAGCCGAGCTCTGTCATCCACAAGGAGAGCTTTCTCCTGCTCAGTGTCCACATCTGTCTCCTCAATAATTGCTTCATCTTCCTCTGGCACCTCACCTTTTACAATATCACCTTGCTGCCTGTTTGTGCAGAGTACAGTACACCAGGGTGCTGTGGCACACTCTTCCTGAACCATTTCTGACCTGGGCATTTGATTAAATAACTGTGCAGTGTGTTTGCCACATAGGCAGCTGGCACATAATGTAGGTTGGAAACCAATGTCTCGGTCATCCCTTTTCCACCCCTCGCCAACACTGGGCAGATCCCTACTGACAAGTGACCTGACCATGCTTTGACTCAAAACAGCACCTTAATGCAGCAGGATTGGTAGCCTCTGGCTCCAACAGAAGTGTTGACACACTAAGAGGCTTAGTATAGCAGTCAAGGATGCCAAGGTTCCCAGGTACCCAGTTTGGTTTCCACACTGAGAATTCTCAGTGTGCTCACACAGGTAGTAAGATAGAAACTTGCATGTAAATGAGGTGAGGTCTGCAATAATGAGATTGTTTCAAGCAATGGTCCCCATTAATAGGAAAATGCTGCTGCCTAGTGAGAAGCTCACCTCAGTCTCTGCCAGACCTGCTGAGTTTCTCCAGCGACTTGTGCTGTTCTGTTTGAAAATCTCACTTTAACGCCTGGAACTTCATTAAAAGGTGAAAGAAGTTGTTCCTGACATTGAGATAGGTCTCACTAGATTTCTCTCACACAATGCTGCCACATTTCTCTCCACAGCCTGTGATGCTCAGGCCCCTATAAGATTTTGCCCATCTTGCTACTTCTGGTATTCTTTTATAAACCTGAAACCAAAATCGATTATTTTACAACCTTTCTCTAGAAAATTTCTTACATCCCCAGATGTGTTCAATAAGTGCAAGAAAGGAGTGAAGGTGGGGAAATCTATAAACATAGTGAAATATCTAATTTTTCTTAGGTAACAGTTCAACTCCCTCCTTTGCACTAATTATTGAGTTTATTTTTAAAAAAATATTTGTTGTACTACATCTACAAGAGCTGACTGAATACCATAAACCTGCAACAACAAATCAGCTGATGCCCAGTGAATGCATTAGTTGCAGTCAGTTATACAGTATCTAAATATTACTGACATTTACATGCAGCAACCCAGTCTATATGGATTCCATCTGTCATAGGAAATCAGTTACTCCACTTTGGTCATGTGCTCTTTATGGTCATCTTAAACCATCTATTTACATGCACATGTAATGGAGCTCAAAGGTCACCATGAAAGACGTGTTATGTGTCCTGCGCAGGTAAACACACTTTCCAATAAGCCCTTTCCATATGACACTAAATAATCTTAAGAGACAGAGTGTCTCTCATATATCTTTGAATGCGAATTCTTGATGCGCAACATTTTACATATAACTCTGAATGAAGTGCATCAGTCCAATGAATAGTCTTGTCAGAGAAATGACCCTAACTGTCACTATTTATTCATGATGGAGGTGTAAGAATATGGATCCGTGCACAATGCTGGTGCAAAGGCCTGTAGTGATATCGTAATTCCAGTACTGGTTTTCTCTTTCCTCTGAAGCTTACAGCTACTCCGTGGAATAAAGCACAACAGTCTTCAACTGGAACCAAATTCATTTTGGGCCACTCAGGGCCTCAGAGCCTTGGAGACTCTTTGCAGCTGCATGGCTTGGACTGAGCCTGTGTTTATCAGGATTTATCTGAAGCTACACAAAACAAACAAAGGAAGGAGAACAGAGAGCTCTCTCTTTCAACATCCAGCAAATAGCACCAAGCTCACCTGTCACTGAACAATGGATAATGTCCCTGCCACGACCGTGCTGTCAACAAAAGAAACTTTGTCCAATGCACTATTGCACTTCAAACACAGAATGCACACATTAGGAAATTTCATAACTAATGTTTGCATTCCAGACAGAAATATTGTTAATTAGATTGATCTTCCTATTGTAGAAGAGTCACTTCAGCTGAATGCAGTTATTTGTGCAATCGTTCTCAATCAGGAATCTTTGAGAATAAAAACAGAAAATGAAAATGCTACAGGGCAGAGCTTCTGCTTTAGTGCAATCAGTGATCCTTTGCAAGTAATGTCCAAAACTGAGCGACATTCACAGTGTTTCAAGTTTCCATCCAAACGCATATGCAAATCACGATGCGTAAAAGCTGCCATTAACCAGAGCAACCTGAGAACAGATTTTAGAAACAATAACATGCATTTGTATAGCATCTTTAGTAAAATGTCTCAAGCTACTTTGCAGAAGTGTTATCAAACAAAATGTGATATAGAGTAATTTGCAATTGCTAGAAGTGACATATATTCATAAGTAGGAACCCATTCTTTGCAAACAAAAGGAATATGCTCAAGCTTTTCATTTTTGAAAAAAAGATCTTATGCTTGGGAGACAAAAATCTTTGGCTATGTCTCTTTTTTCAGCAATATTCTGTACTCCCAAGGGGTCATCAAAGTTTTTTGGGCTTACCATTCTAAATCTCAGTGAACGAAGTAGACAGAACTTGTGGGAGAAATAGCAGAGAGAAAAAATAAACTAAAATAATGCTTCTTTGAGGTGGAATAAATATTTAAACTAAATATCTTGCTATTATTATCAAGGGATTGCAGTCAGAGTTGAGTGTTATTAAATGATAATAGGCAAAGCAAATCTTTACCTTGAGATGTCATTGGCAACATCAAAGGAGTCAAACTCAAATATGCAAATTAGAAACTGATCATTTATTTTGCAGGTAGATGGCAATAATTGACATTGTCAGAGATTTCATAACAATCCTATTAGATGTCTAACATCCTAAAGTGACGTTTTCATACAAAATTCTATATATATAGAAATAATACAATAAATATGATGTACAATATACATTTAGTATGTATTTCTATGCATCTGACAAAGTACAGCCATAACCTGTGCACAGCCATAACCTGCATAAAAACATTTTGCAAATAAGTTTTACATTGTTGTGCTAATCCATGATCTATCAGAGAAAATTAAAGCTTCGGTTACTGTGCTCATTCATCCCACACTAATCTCCAAGATAACTGCAACTATTGCAGCACAGACATCATATTTTCTTGTGTGCAATGTTTTTTCAGCATTCATGCACTTGATTACATTTCAACACGAAATATTGTAAGGACGCTCTATCATCAGGATAATCAATCAGAATTCTGCTCTGGAGGCCCAACCTATTAATTGCAGCAAGTCATTACATAAGGGAACATGCAACGGAATGTTCTCTGCTGCCATCATGCACTGGAAGTGGGATAAATGGCATTAGATGACCCTGCTCATTTTTTTCTTAAGTTCTAACAAAATCAGCATTAACTGTTAGAAATTATGATTGAAGACAATGGCCACCGAATTGGCGCTCCCAAAATGACTTCAGTGTCATGCTGAACACATTTCCTGTGCCAAACATCATGTTTGGTGCAGTCAGTAGTGTGGGTGTGAGGAGGATGTAACAAAAATACACGGAGTCGAAGGATGGTGATGGTGGAGGAGTGGCTAAGGTGGGAAGACAAATGTTGTCTTCCTGAGAAAAGGGCAGCAGGTTTGTGATCCCTGGAGCCACAGCCAAATCCTCACAACAGTGCCTCAGAAATCCTATTGATGTGCTGACAACTTGCAGGATGGTGTAACATCCTACAAGCTTTTTAGAGTATCAGAATGAGGCGAGACCAACTCGCCTCGATGTCAAGGCAGCATTGGACTGTGTGGTATCAAAGAGCCCCAGCAAAGTTTCAGCCGATGGGAATCAGGAATATTCTGTCCACTGGTTGAATTCATATCCAACATGAAGGAAGATGGTTGTAGGTGTTGGAGGTTTGACGACATCTCTGCAGGAGTTCCTCAAGGTAATGTGCAGGATGCAATCATCTTCAGCAGCCTCATAAATGACCCACCCTCCAACAGATGACCATAAGTAGGATGTTCACTGATGATTGTATGAAGTTTAACACCATTCACAAATTCTCATGAACTGAAACAGTCCATAACCATCTGCAGCAAGACCTGGACAGCATCCAGTCTTGGGTTAATGATTGGCAAGTAACATTAACACCACATAAATGCCAGGCAATGACCCTCTTCAACTGGACAGAATTCTTCTCTCCTCTTCATGTGCAATGGCATTTTATGACCAGAACCCAGCAATGTTGCCTCAGTTATAATGACTCCATATGGAAATTGGAAAGCTCCTGGGCGAGGAGGGAACTGGCTCCCATTTGTTATTCACTTGACCCGAGGTGATCACAAGAAGATTAGTCTACAATGGGATCCCTCCCTTCAGGAGACCATTTTCCTGAATCAAGTGAATTTATGTTTTAAAAAGAGTCAATTTAATCTTAAATTAGCAGTAGAATGAATTCATTACTTGCTGAACATGAAAACAAATAATAACACATCACACATACATAGATTGGAAATGAGAATTTTAAAAAACCCATAAAAGTTAAGAGATATACAAATCAGATTGGTGGTGAGGAGCAGCTGGTGGAATGTTGATAGTTGGACAGTCAAGTTTGGGATTCTTGGCTTGACAGTACAGTGAAAAGTCTTGTCCAGATTTTTTGGTCCAACCACTCCAAACCAAACACAATCCCAAACTAAACTGATCCCAACTGCCTTCTCCTGGCCCATATCCTTCCAAACCTTTCCTATTCATGTACTTACCTAAGTCGTTCATAAACATTATAACTGTGCCTGCATCTACCACTTCCTCAGAAAGTTTACTCCACATGCAAACGACCTTTTGTGTAAAAAATTTGCCCTTCATGTCTTTTTTAAATCTCTCCTCTCACCTTAAAAATATGACCCCTCATTTTGAAATTTCCCATCCTAGGGGAAAGGCACCTATCATTACCCTATCTGTATCCCTCATGATTTAATAAACCTTTATAAAGTCACCTCTCAACCTCCTACACTCCAGTGAAAAAAGTACGAGCCCATCCAGCCTTTCCTTAAACCTTCGATTCCTGGCAACATCCTGATAGTCTTTTTGTTGTCCTGTTTCCTTCAAACTGGCTTGCTGACTGATTGATTTCCCACACTGAGAATGAAGAGTATATTTTCTCTTTCTTTACCTGAATTACTGCAGTGTTTAATGGTTCTTCTTAAAGTTGTGATCTTTACAGTACACTAGGTCAAACCACTAACACACACAAATCAGGTCTGAAGCTTGCTTGTAATCCCTATTCCTGTGTACCTTGCAAAGGGAAAAGACAGTATTGCTCCTACCCAGTCTGCTGTATTATTTTATCATTCCATTCACAGTCTGTGATATAGGGAATTACTGTTCAGTTTGCAGTGCTTTTCTCTCCTTTTAAATCTATCTCTTTGAAACTCCCTTGAAACCTCACCAAGTGATTCATAGTTCCTTGAAAGTGGGGTCGCAGGTAGGTAGGACAGTGAAGAAGGCATTCATGGATACGGTTAATAGACAAGTTCTTTTTTCCTGGGGTGGGGGAGTCCAGAACTAGAGAGCATAGATGTAGGGTGAGAGGGGTAAAATTTAAAAGGGACCAAAGGGGCAACTTTTCACACAGAGGGTGGTGCATGTATGGAATTAGCTGTCGGGGTGAGTGGTGGAGGCTGGTACAATTACAGCATTTAAAAGGCATCTGAATGGGTATATGAATAGGATGGGTTTAGAGGGATATGGGCTAAATGCTGGCAAATGGGACTAGATTAGGTTGGGGTACCTGGTCTCATGGATGGATCAGATCAAAGGGTCTGTTTCCTGCACATCTCTATGACTCTATGAGAGAGACAATTCAGGATCTCTCTGTTTGGAATGTCACTGAATTTGTTTTATCAAACCCTTTTTAAAAAATTTCACCTATTTTTCAAACAACTGGTTCATCACCGTTATTACACACTTTCAAACAGGTGGCACTTGAACCCAGGTCACCTGGTCTTGGCGTAGAGACATGATCACTGTTCCACAAGAGAGCCCCTATCAGATGCTAATAAAGGAAAACACATCTTACATTTAAAATATTTTGTATGCATGGGTGACTCCAGGTTATGATCTGTGGTCATTACCTATTGCCATTGCTGAATACCCCACTAACATCCTTGTGGTTTATCATTGAACAGGAACTGACATGGAATAATGGTATAAATACTGTGAGAGTGCAACAAAGCAGCTCACTTGACTGGAACCCTATCCAGTACTTCAACATTTACTCCATCCACTGCTAGTGCACAGCAGTATCAGTGTGCATTATATAGACTATACACTGCAGCTACTTGTGAAGCTTCCTTTGACAGAATCTTCAAAACCCATGACCTCTACCATCTAGGAGAACAAACATAGCAAATGCATGGGAACATCAGCACAGGCAAGTTCCCCTCTAAACCACAAGACATCCTGACTAGAAAATATATTAGCATTCCTTCATTGACATTGAATCAAAATCTGGATCACCCTTCCGAACAGTACTGTAGATGTTCCTACACCATATGGATTGTAGTGGTTCAAAATGTAGCTCATCACCCTTTCTCACGGGCGACTCGAGATACACAAGGAATTCTGGCTTAGCCAGTGACATTTACATTTCTTGAAAGATTAAATATTAAAAATCCATAATCACAATGGCAACAGGTTGAGGTTGCATCAGCATGAAAACAAGCTGAGATTGCATGTCTTCAGTTTGCACTTCTACTGTAATACTCAGACACTGGGTGATTACTGTTTGTGTAGCAATGGGAGCTGACACATCAGTCACTGGATGCTACGTGTGTCTTGCTCCTCTTGCCCTTCATACACCCACATCAGATCTTGGCCAGCCCATGTACACCCTGGTCCTGTAAGAGAGAAGGAAGGACGTCAGTTGATTGGGTAATGTGTTTGGTAGATATGATAGTTATACTTGAACAACTGCCAGTAGAAAAGCTGTAAGATGTGTGTGAGGCTTGCTGGAGTGTATGTGTGTGAGGGAAAGCTGAGACATTAAAGCCTGATACCAGGGAGGTTTGATGGAGGTTGCTGGTAGGATGAGCAAAAAGGAAGTGGTGATTTGTGCAGTGTCTGAGACTATGGCTCACATGTACAGAATTAGTATTTGAAGATGCATTTCCTGATCTTGACTGCTTGTGAGACTTTCTCCTGCACTGTGCCCTGCTCCTGGGCATTGGATTACTTTGAATCATAGAATCCCTACAGTGTGGGATTCCATACCAACCCTCCGAAGAGCATCCCACTAGACCCACCCCCTCCCTGTAACCCTGTATTCCTTATGCCTAATTCACCTAGGCTGCACATCTTTGGGCTGTGAGAGGAAACCTGCAAAGAGAATGTGTAAACTCCACATGGACAGTCACTCAAGGGTGGAATCAAACCTGGGTCCCTGGCATTATAAGGCAGCAGTGCTAACCACTGTGCTGTCAGTGCTTTTCAGCATGTGTTTAGAAAGCTTCTGTGTGGAATAAGGACCAATCTGCTCCTGTCCACCACTAGCACCAAGGCCTGCAGTGCAGTACCAGAGAACACTGCAGCATCCTATCCATCTTGTTACGCTGCTTCTAACATTCTTCCTGCTCAGGAATTTTCTGGCCATGCCAGGGCATGTTGCAGCCAGAATACACTCTCCAAGCTTTCAGTGATCCTTGCCTGCCATGAACCTAGGCCCCATACTGACGCATGTGGCCACTCACTGGCACTTTTGGCACCTGGGTTACATACATTTTGCTGATGTACCAGACTCCCAAAGCTAACTATCCCACTCAGGCCTTTATCGGGACAGGAGACTCCTGGAGGGGAAACGTTTTAGAGGGTCCTCACAGCATTTCTGAAAGGGCCAAGCCTACCCACTGAGTCGAGGGAATCCCTGAACTGTCATTGACTACAACGGGAAAAGCATATACAGAGGAACCACAATTATCCAAATATCAGTTATCCAAATTTCAGATTATCCAAAGAATATCTCAAGTTCCTGATAGAAACCAAAGATGTGTTTCCAACACTGATTGCGTCTTTTGATTACAATGATTAAAAATGAACTCTGCTTATTGAAATGCTGCCGAGAGCTGTCTTGGACATCAATGGGAGCCCAGGGACCATCTCCAAATGATTGCCTGCCCCCTCTCTCTCTCTCTCTACACTTTCCCTGGAGTTCTACACATCCCCGCTTCCCCAGATACTCTCTCCAACATTGTCCTGTACAGGGCAGAGGTGGAACCTGTTAAAAAATTGCAGTAAAAAGTTGTGTTTGCGGCTTCGAGAGTGTGCGCTGCTATTTTGAGACTCACGCCCCCCCAAAGGCAGCAGCAGTCTTATTGTTGGTGTCTTGTACTGCTGCCCTGGGGGTTGGGTGGGGGAGCAGACTTGGGGCGGGGGTGCAGATGGTGGATGTGGAGGGCAGGGTCTGTGTTGGACGAGGTTGGGGGTGCGGAGGGGGGTGGGGGGGGGAGTTGGGCCTCATGCGCGGCGTACTGCTGCAAGGTCTCCTGAACAAGGGAGAGGACTTAGCAAGTGCTTGCTGTGTCAATCCCATTGAACTGATTGGCGGGGGTGGGGGCGGGGGATGGAGTGGAGGCTTCACTAATGCTGCAGGGCCCTTACACACAAGTGTGTGTCTGCTCAGAAACAAACCCTGAGGCAGAGAGAGGGAGCAAGGCAGGCAGAGCAGGGAAAAAGGAAACTTCAGAAAACTCTGAGTCTCAGAGGAGAGGCATTGAATCAATCAACCGAATAATCAATTATCTGAACGAAATACTGCCTGCCCATCTCGTTCGGATAATCGAGGTTCCTCTGTATTTGGCAGGGCAGCATGCAGGGGTGAAGTGTCAGAGGGAGTCCACAAACCTCCAAACACTTCACCCTTCAGCATGAGCAGCACCAGGTCTTCTTGCTTCTGATATACCAGGGCCACCATTTTGTGTCTCCTCTCACCCATTGCTGGGCCTTGTGTAATTATTACCCCAATGTTAATTCTTGAAAGTTATCCGTAATGTGCTGAAAATTCTGGTCAACTGTTCTAAACTGCAGAAAGAAAGGTGTTGTGTATCCCATTAAATTTAAGATCCCGCACACAGGTACTTATTGAGTAACAAAGCAATGTGCTGAAAGGGCTGAATGTGCTGTAAAAAGCCAGCATACTGATGCTGCCTTGGCATTCACCCAGCATGTGAGACTTATTTCATGTTTACTCCATAAACTCTTTTCAGTGCTGCATGAGCCCTTAGTGATTAATAAAATGTTTGAGAGCGATTCAGTTCATCGATGTGGTGTTTATTACGATGATGTGACAGCCTTCCTTTGCTGCCTCATGCTTATGAAGGGCCATGAGCAGATTAGGAGATTAAATCATCACCTGACATGAAATTTATTGATTGAGTGATTCAAATGTCATGAAAAGACTGAGTTCAGCAAGTGCTTCATTGGTGGTCGGTGGTTAAAAAAAACAAAAACAGAAATTGCTGGAGAAACTCAGCAGGTCTTGCAGTTGTGAAAAGAAAACAGAGTTAATATTTCGAATCCAGTGACCCATCTTCAGAAAAAACAAGAAAAATGTGTTTTGATTGTGTTCTGAGCCAAGTGAAGAACCATTAAAAACAATTACAAGTGAGCTTATAAAGATTGAAAATAAAATGGTGGACTTCTTAAACAGATAATTGCATCCATTTTCATGGTGGAAGATGAGAATAAAATACCAATCTTCCAAAAGAACTTTAAAGTAAATCATAAGGATAAACTTAGTGGAATTAACGTAAGTTAAAATCGATTATGGATAAGGTTTTAAAAAAGGCACAGTTCCAGGATCTAATGGTCTCCACTCCAGAGAAATGAAAGAAATAGGTACGGAAGTAGCAGGGACATTATTTATAATTTTCTAATTCTCTTTCAGTTGAGGAATTTAGTGTCTGGGTTGAAAAAAATTACAGATGTCAACCAATTATTTAAGAAGGGAGAGGAGGGGTAACCAGAACTGTCAGATTAACATCAGTTGTGGGGAGGTTCCTGCAATCTGTCAACAGGAGCAAAGTGACTCAGCACTAGTTTGGGACAAGTTTGAGCTGATCAGAAAGCATCAGATCTGTGGCACATTGTATTTGACAAATCTAGTTGATGTTTTTTGAGGAGTTCATTACCCTGGTGGATCGGAGAGTTGTGAGATGTATGAATTTCCTTAATGCAATTGAGAACATTTTACACAGGAGATTATTAGCAAAAATTAAGTGTGCAGAATTGGAAATGGCTTTGTAAGTAATTAATTGAAAGATGGGAAATGGGGATTAAGGATAAAGACATTAGCCCAATTAAGGTCAGCAATCTGGGCAAAACCTTGTCAGGTGAAATTTAATGTCGGAAAGTGTGCAGTCAGGCACCCAGGTAGGAAGAAGCGAAAGGCAGAATATTATTTAAATAGAGAGGCACGCCAACAAACTGGAGCACAAAGGGATCTGTGTGTTCTTGTGCATGGAACTCAAAATGTTAGTGTGCAGGTGCAGCAGGTAGTTAAGAAGGCAAATGGAGTTTTGGGAGTCATTGCTAGGGGGATTAGAACATAGAACATAGAACAATACAGCACAGAACAGGCCCTTCGGCCCACGATGTTGTGCCGAACTTCTAACCTAGATTAAGCACCCATCCATGTACCTATCCAAATGCCGCTTAAAGGTTGCCAATGATTCTGACTCTACCACTCCCACGGGCAGCGCATTCCATGCCCCCACCACTCTCTGGGTAAAGAACCCACCCCTGACATCTCCCCTATACCTTCCACCCTTCACCTTAAATTTATGTCCCCTTGTAACACTCTGTTGTACCCGGGAAAAAAGTTTCTGACTGTCTACTCTATCTATTCCTCTGATCATCTTATAAACCTCTATCAAGTCACCCCTCATCCTTTGCCGTTCCAACGAGAAAAGGCCGAGAACTCTCAACCTATGCTCGTACGACCTACTCTCCATTCCAGGCAACATCCTGGTAAATCTTCTCTGCACCCTCTCCAAAGCTTCCACATCTTTCCTAAAGTGAGGTGACCAGAACTGCACACAGTACTCCAACTGTGGCCTAACCAAAGTCCTGTACAGCTGCAACATCACTTCACGACTCTTGAATTCAATCCCTCTGCTAATGAACGATAATATTCCATAGGCCTTCTTACAAACTCTATCCACCTGAGTGGCAACCTTCAAAGATCTATGTACATAGACCCCAAGATCCCTCTGTTCCTCCACCTGACTAAGAACCCTACCATTAACCCTGTATTCCGCATTCTTATTTGTTCTTCCAAAATGGACAACCTCACACTTGGCAGGGTTGAACTCCATCTGCCACTCCTCAGCCCAGCTCTGCATCATATCTAAGTCCCTCTGCAGCCGACAACAGCCCTCCTCACTGTCCACAACTCCACCTATCTTTGTATCATCTGCAAATTTACTGACCCACCCTTCGACTCCCTCATCTAAGTCATTAATAAAAATTACAAACAGCAGAGGACCCAGAACTGAACCCTGCGGAACTCCACTTGTAACTGGGCTCCAGGCTGAATATTTACCATCTACCACCACTCTCTGCCTTCGACCGGTTAGCCAGTTTTCTATCCAATTGGCCAAATTTCCCTCTATCCCATGCCTCCTGACTTTCCGCATAAGCCTAGCATGGGGAACCTTATCAAATGCCTTACTAAAATCCATGTACACTACATCCACTGCTCTACCCTCATCCACATGCTTGGTCACCTCCTCGAAGAATTCAATAAGACTTGTAAGGCAAGACCTACCCTTCACAAATCCGTGCTGGCTGTCCCTAATCAAGCAGTGTCTTTCCAGATACTCGTAAATCCTATCCCTCAGTACCCTTTCCATTACTTTGCCTACCACAGAAGTAAGACTAACTGGCCTGTAATTCCCGGGGTTATCCCTATTCCCTTTTTTGAACAGGGGCACAACATTCGCTACTCTCCAGTCCCCTGGTATCACCCCCGTTGCCAGTGAAGACGAGAAGATCATTGCCAACGGTACTGCAATTTCCTCTCTTGCTTCCCACATAATCCTAGGATATATCCCGTCAGGCCCGGGGGACTTGTCTATCCTCAAGTTGTTCAAAATGTCCAACACATCTTCCTTCCTAACAGGTATATCTTCTAGCTTATCAGTCCGTTTCACACTCTCCTCATCAACAATACGGTCCCTCTCGTTCGTAAATACTGAAGAGAAGTACTTGTTCAAGACCTCTCCTATCTCTTCCGACTCAATACACAATCTCCCACTACTGTCCTTGATCGGACCTACCCTCGTTCTCGTCATTCTCAGGTTTCTCACATACGCATAGAATGCCTTGGGGTTATCCTTGATCCTATCCGCCAAGGATTTTTCATGCCCTCTCTTAGCTCTCCTAATCCCTTTCTTCAGGTCCCTTCTGGCTATCCTGTATCCCTCCACTGCTCTGTCTGAACCTTGTTTCCTCAACCTTATGTAAGCCTCCTTCTTCCTCTTTACTAGACATTCAACCTCCCTCGTCAACCAAGGTCCCTCACACGACCATTTCTTTCCTGCCTGATAGGTACATACATATCAAGGACACGTCGTATCTGCTCCTTGAAAAAGTTCCACATTTCCACCACATCCTTCCCTGACAGCCTATGCTCCCAACGTATGCTCCTCAAATC
This sequence comes from Chiloscyllium punctatum, assembly GCF_047496795.1. Classification (NCBI taxonomy): domain Eukaryota; kingdom Metazoa; phylum Chordata; class Chondrichthyes; order Orectolobiformes; family Hemiscylliidae; genus Chiloscyllium; species Chiloscyllium punctatum. The sequence continues at coordinate 45,465,744 of NC_092777.1, read as the reverse complement.
CTGTCTTACAGCATCGTAATTTCCCTTCCCCCAATTGTAAAATCTTCCTTGTTGTGCGCACCGATCTCTCTCCATAACCAAGGTGAAAGTCACAGAATTGTGGTCACCATCACCAAAATGTTCACCCACTAACAAGCCCGCCACTTGTCCCGGTTCATTACCGAGTACCAAATCCAATATGGCCTCCCCTCTGGTTGGACATTCTACATAGCTGCCTCACAGCGCCAGAGACCCGGGTTCAATTCCCGCCTCAGGCGACTGACTGTGTGGAGTTTGCACATTCTCCCCGTGTCTGCGTGGGTTTCCTCCGGGTGCTCCGGTTTCCTCCCACAGTCACAAAGATGTGCAGGGCAGGTGAATTGGCTATGCTAAATTGTCCGTAGTGTTAGGTAAGGGGTAGATGTAGGGGTATGGGTGGGTTGCGCTTCGGCGGGGCGGTGTGGACTTGTTGGGCCGAAGGGCCTGTTTCCACACTGTAAGTAATCTAATCTAATACTGCGTTAGAAAAGCTTCCTGGACACACTTTAGAGTTTAAAAACAGGGAAGTCTTGTGCAGGGTGTTTGTGAGACTGCACCTGGAGCACAGTGTAGAGTTTAGATCTCTGTGTTTAAGAAGATTGATGCTAGCATTGAAGGCAGTTCAAAAGAGATTCTCTCGATTGATTCCTGAGATGAAGGCATGGACTCATTGAAAATGGCTAAAAGGTTTAGCTCTTTATTAATTAGAATTTATAAGAACAGACAAGACTCTGAGGGGGTTTCACAGGGTAAATGTTGAAAAGGGATTACTCCTCGTGAAGGAAACTGG